>NW_022437006.1:1705893-1863548 GCF_009761245.1 Sapajus apella
ACAGTAATCAAAACAGCATGGTACTGGTACCAAAACAGAGATATAGACCAATGGAACAGAACAGAGGTCTCGGAGGCAACACAACATATCTACAACCATCTGATCTTTGACAAACCTGACAAAAACAAGCAATGGGGAAAGGATTCCCTGTTCAATAAATGGTGTTGGGAAAGCTGGCTAGCCATGTGCAGAAAGCAGAAACTGGACCCCTTCCTGACACCTTACACTAAAATTAGCTCCAGATGGATTAAAGACTTAAACATAAGACCTAACACCATAAAAACCCTAGAAGAAAATCTAGGCAAAACCATTCAGGACATAGGTGTAGGCAAGGACTTCATGACCAAAACACCAAAAGCATTGACAACAAAAGCCAAAATAGACAAATGGGACTTAATCAAACTCCACAGCTTCTGCACAGCAAAAGAAACGGTCATTAGAGCGAATGGGCAACCAACAGAATGGGAAAAAATTTTTGCAGTTTACCCATCTGACAAAGGGCTGATATCCAGAATTTACAAAGAACTAAAGCAGATTTACAAGAAATAAACTAACAAGCCCATTCAAAAGTGGGCAAAGGATATGAACAGACACTTTACAAAAGAAGACATACATGAGGCCAACAAACATATGAAAAAATGCTCATCATCACTGGTCATCAGAGAAATGCAAATCAAAACAACATTGAGATACCATCTCACGCCAGTTGGAATGGCGATCATTAAAAAATCTGGAGACAACAGATGCTGGAGAGGATGTGGAGAAATAGGAACACTTTTGCACTGTTGGTGGGAGTGTAAATTAGTGCAACCATTGTGGAAGACAGTGTGGCGATTCCTCAAGGACATAGAAATAGAAATTCCATTTGACCCAGCAATCCCATTACTGGGTATATATCCAAAGGATTACAAATCGTTCTACTATAAGGACACGTGCACATGAATGTTCATTGCAGCACTGTTTACAATAGCAAAGACCTGGAACCAACCCAAATTCCCATCGATGATGGACTGGATAGGGAAAATGTGGCACATATACACCATGGAATATTATGCAGCCATCAAAAACGATGAGTTTGGGTCCTTTGTAGGGACATGGATGAACCTGGAAACCATCATTCTCAGCAAACTGACAGAAGAGCAGAAGATCAAACACCGCATGTTCTCACTCATAGGCGGGTGTTGAACAATGAGAACACATGGACACAGGGAGGGGAGCACTACACACTGGGGTCAGTTGGGGGGACATAGGGGAGGGACGGTGGGGGGTGGGGAGGTGGGGAGAGATAGCAAGGGGAGAAATACCAGATGTAGGTGGTGGGGAGGAAGGCAGCAAATCACACTGCCACGTGTGTACCTATGCAACAATTTTGCATGTTCTTCACATGTACCCCAAAACCTAAAATGCAATAAAATAAATAAATGGGGGGGAAAAAAAACCAAAGAAAATATCAAAAAAAAAAAAGAAAAAAAGAAATGCTGCTGACATTCGTATGTTGATGTTGTATTCTACAACTTTACTGAATTTGTTTATTAGCTGTAACGGTTTTATGGTGGAGTCTCTAGAATTTGCTACATATAATATCACGTCTGTAAACAGGGACAATTTAATTTCTTCATTTACAATTTGGATGCCTTTTATTTCTTTCACTTATCTAACTGGTATAAGTAGGACTTCCAGCAATATGTTGAATAGAAATGGCAAGAATAGACACCTTTGCCTTGTTGTGGATATTAAGGGAAAAGCTTTCACTTTTTCTCTATTGACTGTGATGTTAACCATGCATTTGTGATATATGGCCTTTAGTGTGGTGAGGCACATTCCTTATATACCTAATTTGTTGAGAGTTTTTTTTATTAAAACCATGAAACAATGTTGAATTTTATCTAAAGCTTTTTTGTATCTATTGAAATGATCATATGTTTTTGTCCTTTATTTTGTTAATGTGATGTACCACATTTATTGATGTGTTTGTTGAACTAGCCTTACAAGTAAACATACTAAAAAATACTAGTAGCAAGGGACAGGAACACAGCGTTTTTAGATTATGCTAAGATGATAGAATGTAACCTAGGAAATATGTGAAAGCATTAAGGTTTTAAGCAGCTGTGAGTGTGTGTGTTTGATAGTGTGTATGTGTGACATGATCAGATCTGTATTTAAAAGTCATTCTTGATACCATGGGGATAATGGATTAAGAAGGATTGAGGTGGATAAAGGCAAACTAGTTATGAAGCTTTTGCAATAGTCTAGCTAAGAAAGAATGGCCACTTGGATGACCGTGAGGTAGTGAAGATGGAGAGAGGGAGAAAGATGGAACAGACAGTTAATCATGTCCTTTTCAGCAACATGGGAGCAGTTGGAGACCTTTATCCTAACAGAATGCATGCAGAAACAGAAAACCAAATACTGCATATTCTCACTTATAAGTGGGAGCTAAACATCAGCTACTCATGGATATAAAGGTGGTAACAATAGAAGCTGGGGATTACCAGAGGGTGGAGGGAGGAGGATAAGGGTTGAAAAACTAACTATTGGGTACTATGCTCAATACCTGGGTGATGGGATCATTCATAACCTAAACCTCAGCATCACACAATATTCCCATCTAACACATCTGCACCTGTACTCCTTGAATCTAAAATAAAAGTTGAAAAAACAAAGTGACTTAGGAAGAAAGCCAACAAGACTGTACAACATGGGAAGTACAGTAGAAGAAGGGATCAAGGGTGGCCCCCAGGCTTCTGGGAGCTAGAACGAGATGGGTGGTGCCGCTATCATTGCACCAGGGAACCTTGCTCAGGTTTGAGGGGAAGATCATTGTTTCAGTTTCAGAGATGTTGAGTTTAATATGCATTTAAGTTTTCCTTGTGGAGCTGAAATGTAGGCTATAAGCAGGACAAATTACAAAATTTTCAGGGCACATGGCAAAATGAAACTGAGGGGTCTCTTGTTCAACTATTATTAATAATTTCAACATGGCTACAGCAGAGCATTAAACCAAAGGTTGGCACTTCCAAGCACAGCACCCTGTGTGACTGGACAGACTGTGTGACCCTGAAGGTGTTATGAATCTGATTACGAATCTGGAGCCTAGAGGAGATGTCTAGACTAAAAGCATGCGTTTGGGAACCATCATGGTATAGATGATAATTGAAGAAATTGTCTAAAGATATTTTAATGAGTGACAAGGAAAAAGAGCCCTAAAGAATTCCAGTAATGTCGTAGCTACAAAAGAGGTTCCTAAAAACTTTTACTTCTTAAGA
This sequence comes from Sapajus apella, assembly GCF_009761245.1. Lineage (NCBI taxonomy): Eukaryota > Metazoa > Chordata > Mammalia > Primates > Cebidae > Sapajus > Sapajus apella. Next base: position 1,709,160 of record NW_022437006.1, read on the forward strand.
AATTGAAAGTCCATTTATACCGAGATACAACAAATTGCTAGGAAATTGCTTAAAGAAAAATTTAAAAACTTTTTCAGTGTAGTTAACTCACATAATATGGTATAAGCCTGATTTTCTGCCTAAGAGTTTAAACTGTGCAATCTGTAAAGATATCAGGGGCATTTAAACCAGAGCAACTTCATCTTGAATAGGGGCTGGGTAAAATAAGGCGGAGACTTGCTGGGCTGCATTCCCAGGAGGTTAGGCATTCTAAGTCACAGGTTAAGATAGCAGGTCAGCACAAGATACAGGTGATGAAGACCTGCTGATAAAACAGGTTGCAGTAAAGAAGCCGGCTAAAACCCACCCAAACCAAGGTGGTGATGAGAGTGACCTCTGATCACCCTCACGGCTCATTATACACTAATTACAATGCATTAGCATGCTAAAAGACACTCCCACCAGCACCATGACAGTTTACAGATGCCAAAGCAACATTTCGAAGTTACCCTGTATGGTCTAAAAAGGGGAGGAACCCTCAGTTCTAGAAATTGCCCACTCTTTTCCCAGAAAACTCATGAATAATCCACCCCTTGTTTAGCATGTAATCAAGAAGTAACAAAAAGCATCCTTCGTTGAGCAGCTCCAGCCATTGTTCTACCTACGGTAGCCATTCTTTATTCCTTTACTTACTTAGTACACTTGTTTTCACTTTATGGACTCACCTCAAATTCTTTCTTGTGCGAGATTCAAGAACCCTCTCTTGGGGTCTGATAGGGACCCCTTCCAGTAACAAAAACATGAATTTCATGTCAGTATAAACTCTGTAATGTAGTTCCAGGAACCACTATGGTTTGAATCTTGGCCATGCTTGCCCTTGCCACCTGGGTCCTACTATAGGCTTGAAGTCTACAGCTGGAGAAAGGAATGTGGCTGGCAGCTTCCCTCTTTCTTCTTTTATCAGTGGATTACTGATTACTAGTTCTGACCCCTAGGGTGTTGGAGCCAGTATTGAGAGAGGAAGTAGAGGGAAAGCGAATCAGAAAGCTCCTACAGAATGACATGTGATGTTAGTTTGGCATCTGTTATCTATTATCTTAGAATATTGACTGAAACTTCCATTTTAACTTCTGTTATAAAAGAATGTAACACGCATGCTCCAGCTTGAGGGATGGCTTTTTTTTTTTTTTTTTTTTGTACAGATTTTCACTCTGTGGCCCAGACTGGAGTGCAGTGGCATAATCTCAGCTCCCTGCAACTTCCACCTTCTGAGTTCAAGTAATTCTCCTGTCTTAGCCTCTTGAGTAGCTGGGATTGCAGGCATGCACCACCAAGCCCAGCTCATTTTTTGTATTTTAGTAGAGATGGATGCTGCCATGGGGCCAGAGCCCAGGGGTGCTCACCCTGGCTCCTGCACCTGCCCATCTGTGTGCTTCTCTTCCTGTAAGGGGTTTCAGAGTGGATGGTGGCTGAACAAGATGAGACACACCCTTATCACATGTCCTGTGAGGGGGTCAGGGAACATTCACGTTTCATTAGGATGTTCTCAGAGGGTCTTTAAAATAGATATGGACAGAGATCCAAAATACACAACATTCTTTTATCCCTTACTTGATACCTAGAGTTCCCCAGAGACAGAAAAATCAATGCCATTGATAAGCTCCAGCTTGAAGCATGTGATCTCTTTTTATATCAGAAGCAGCTAAGTAAGATGCAGCAGATTCTTTTATACAATTCCCCAAGAATGATGGAGGATGGACTGTAGACTTAAAACAGCAATCAACAAACAAATGCAATAATCCGAATTTTCCCATTTTGAAAGCATGCCTATGAAACCACCTTTGCAAAAGTTTTATACCAGTGAGAAAATTATAATAGAAATTATAATAGAAAGCGAAGCTAACCCGACACCCATCCTGCCTTTCCCTTAATTATTCCTAGGCTACTGGGCCAAGCTAACTTTGGAAGACATCTAGGCTATAGTTTAAATGATAACAGGCCTTGCCCCAAATTCAACCACTTTTGTAAAGCTAATGGGAGGCCATCAGGCTTAGGGAAGGAGAGGAACTTGAGTCCTGCTAAGGTGCAGACATAAACGATTGCCAGCCATTATTCCTGAGGTATAAGAAATGCAACTTCCCCAATTACTCGTGCAAATAACACCACTATTGTAGGTTGTCCTTTTAAGATATATTTCCAGTTTTTTTGCATGCCTGACACCCATGACTCCACCTGGACCACCAGCTCAACTCCTATGGTTCTACCCAGAATCAATTCAGCACACAGGAGGACAGCTTCAACCCCCTATTACTTTATCTCTGCCACAACCAATCAGCAGCAAGCACCTGTTTCCTGGCCACCCCTATCCCCTCCAAACTGCCTTTGAAAGACCCCTAACTGTTTTTGAAAGCAACCTATGAGCTTTGAACAAGATGAGAAATGACCTGAGTACAAACTCCATCTCCCACGTGGTGTGGCTGGCTCCTTGTCTATTAAACTCTCTGAGCTACAATGCCATGGTCTTTCTTTATGCAGTGGGCAGGAAGAACCCTATGGGTGGTCACGCTTATTACTCAAATGTTCTCTTTAGTCTCATTTACTCAGCTTTTCTTGACTAATTGTTCACATAAGAAATGCTTCTTTTCCATAAAGCCCAAATTAATGGTGCTCTCAGTAACTGAGAATATTTTAGAATATTCCTTTCTATATTTACACCATTTGCATACTTTTTGGAGTAATCTTTTTTCAGAGAATCTCTTGGCCAATTTCTCATCCCTCATATTGACCTTGCTAGTCCCAATTCCCCTTTTTATAAGTCTTAGAATTTTGTAATGCAATGTTATAATATTGTGTTCAATTAATTTTTATTAGATTCTCCCATTTCTTGCATAACACAAGGAAGTGCATATATTATCTTACTGGATTTTTGCTTCTTAGTTCAGCTAAATCTGGCTTCTTTTCTCCTGACCAGGAATAATTAGGTATGCGGACATCAAAGTGTGAGTGGAGTAGACTGTATTAAGTGAAATGGGCACGCTCAGCAAAGAGTGGGGTCACATCAGCAGGATCTCACTTCACAGTGGAATCTCAAGACTTCCACACAGGAGCTGAAAAAGCTAGACTCCTCCCCAGCATAACGTGCAAATTCCTGGCAGCCCTGCCCCATTTCCCCCAGTGTGCATATGGGCACGGCCAGACAAGCCATTGGCAATACGGGAAAAGGCAACATTTGATTGGTTAAAAGGCATTATTCAGCAAGAATCAACCGGGAAAGGGCAGGCAAATAGGGCAGTTCTCCCTCTGCGTCACAGGTTTCATCTGGGACCAGCACTTTAGTGGTCCCCAAAAAAACCGGGATTTTGCCGGACACCCTTCCTCACCTGCCTAGGCATTTGGCTGTCTTCTGCCTCTATCATTTTTACAAAATATTGGTTTGCTATGCTGTGCCTCAATTCAGTTGAATTGGGTCTTTTAAATTGAATACTTTTAGATCAGCAACTGGCTGACCTCAAACTCCAAAAAACAAATGGTTGCATTTTATTTCTGATGCTAAGGATATATTAGTACATATTTCCAATGGCTAAACCTGTTTTCCACACCTGTCTTCCCTCAGGCCATGCCCCTCTGACTCATTCACCTCTCTTAGTATGTGGCCAGGAAGGGAATTCTTTCTTTCTTACTTTTGGTTTCAATTCAACAGGATCCCATTACTGTTCACAGAAAATATTTGGGTAGAGATAGTATAAAGAAGTCTTCAAAAAGAGTTGAATAAATTGCTTGGGATTAACAACATTCTGTGTGTCTTTAGAATACAGCTGCTGAATACAAGAGGAGCAAAAACACCAACATTGTGTCATGATCACAGCAACTCCTGCTGTCTATAAAAAGCACATAAGGTTTTGGGAGCTTGGAAACTTATCTGTATTGGACTTCTGCTCTGTTAATTCATGGAAAATCTCAACTGGATAGTTGTTTTCATGTTGCCTACTTTTCTGGAATAGCTGCCTTTCAGGGAAGAAATGAATGGCACTAACTTTCCATTATAAATAATAAAGATGAACACAACCAACAAAGCTAAAGAACATCCACTAATCAAAGCCCAATTGATAATACTTCAAGTGATATTATGTTTAAAAAAAACTGGCTAAATTTGCTTATCAGAAGAGGGTTCCATTTACTACTAAAATGCCTTGTCATACTTTCATACTCCCAAAATGTTTAAAATTGTAGATTAAAATTTTAAATGAGGTAAAGAAATGAGAGTTTTGCCTTAGAAGAAAAATAAACATTTCATAATTAATAATATTTGCTTTTGCTTTGATTTCTAAAAACTTGATGTTGACTTTGATTGTTTATTTTTAATTAACAATATTTGCCTTATTCAGATGCCTTTTCTCTGTGGAAGATCTATATTGTTAGCTATTTCCCTTATGGAGGAGATAACCCTACAGAGTTTTCAAGGGATTTATGATGGGCAAATTGAAAACTAGTGAAAACATTGTGGAAAAACAAGTAATCAGGCCAGTACAGTGCACATAATGTTGGAGAATGGGGTTCTAGCCTCAGCTTTGCTGACAGCTAGCAGCAGTATGATGTTGGTCAAGTTGCAGACTATTGTGACTTACCTTAAAAATGAGAGGTTGTAGTAACAGGAGGCCCTTCACTTCTCACACATCTGTCACCCTATGTTTAGCCAGTTCAATCTTTCCAGCTCCAGAATTCCAATGCCCTAGCAATGAGAGAATATTTATAGAAACAGTGAATTATTTTGGTGTTCATTGCCTTAGAGAAAAATTAGTAACGACAATAATACCACACAAGGGAATGGAAAACAGAATCCAGATCTGGGGTGCTGTTAGGAGTGCTAAGGAGGAATGTGCTCTGGTGAGGTTATGCCAGAAGAATAGGATGATATAGTTTGGAAGTTTGTTTCCCTCAAAAGCTCATGTTGAAATGTGATCCTCAATGTTGGAGGTGGGGCATGTCGGGAGATTCTGGGTCATAGGGGCAGATCCCTTATAAATGTCTTGGTGCCCTCCTTGAGGTAAGGAGGGCTCCTTGATTTCTTACTCTATTAGTTCACATGATAGCTGATTGTTTAAAAGCGCATGGCACCCTTCCTCTTGCTCCCTCTCTCAACACGTGATGTGCCGACTCCCCTGCCCCTTTTACTATGATTGGAAGTTTCCTGAGGTTCTCACCAGATGCAAACGCTAGTGCCATGCTTCTTGTACAGTCTGTGAAATGAGAGAAATAAACCTCTTTTCCTTATCAATTACCCAGCCTCAGTTATTCCTTTGTAGCAACACAAAACATACTAAAACAGGAGAGAAAAAAAAAGTGAGGGTGTGCTCTAGGGAGAGGGTGTCATGAACACTGAGTAGGTGAGAATTGAGTCAGAATGGCTGACTTTTTATGAGAGGGCTTTGAGTGATTAGAAATAGACTCCAGAGCATAGGCAGATAAAATATATGAGGCAAGTAATTGTCAACTACTTGTACCAGGAAACAATTTAGACTTGCCATGTGATTTGTTCTGGAGAACAGAATGTTCTGGAGAACAGAACAAGGTAGTTTGCTAAATGATATCTCTGCCCCCTTCTCTCTCCTCTGTCCATATGTTCACGAAGAAAGGACTGTAGGATAATGAAGCTAGGTAGTGGAAAGAACTCTAATTCCATAGTCAGTAGTAGAGGAGAGCTCATGGTTTACATTCAGGAGTGCCACTAGACCACATAGGACTTTGTGCAAATGAGAACTAAATTTTTACTGTATGCCATTGAGGTTACAGTAATTGGAGGTTGTTTTTTATAGCAACAAAATAGTTGACCCAAACAGAAATTAGTACCAGGAGTGGGAGCTTTATAAGTATGCAATATTGGCTGAGCATCTACGTGTTTCTTGCTCTCCACTTGTGCAAGTATTGTGTGACCAATACTTGATATGGTCAGTCTTTTAAACTTTAGCTCTGCTATTAGGTTTTAATAGCGCTTTCAATTGCCTTTCCCAAAGAACTAATGATCTTGATTATCTTTCTATGTGCTTATTTGCTATCTTTATCTTCTTTGAAGAAATGTTTGTTCAAATCTTTTGCCCGTTAAAGAAACTTGGGTTGTTTGTTTTCTTGTTATCAAGCTTTGAGGGTTCTTTGTGTTCCTGACACATATAAAGTATCCAGATGAGATATATAATGTCTAAATATTTTCTCCAAGTCTGTGGCTTGTCTTTTCAATCTATTAACATTCACACACAGTGTTTGAATGTGGAATATTTGTGGTGGAATATTAAGAGAATGGTAAGAGAGGCCACAGACTGGGTACATTCTCAAAATATTCTTTGTGTTTTGAAGAGCATATAAAGGAAAATAAAAAAATCTCAGGACTCCAAACTCATTATGCCAAAGGGAAAGTTAAACCTGGAGACTGAATCACATAACACTGCTATCCTTTCCCCAAATGAATAGTTGTTACTTTGCAATGTTGCGTCAGAACCGTGCATTAGCCAGGCCTCAACAGAAAGGCAGAAGGCCTTAGGCATCTCTGGATGACTACCCTCACAAATTGTTCTTAAGTAAACTATCTGCTGGTCTTGAAACCTTTCAAGATGTACATCCTCCCATAAAATAAGGATGGTCAATTGTAACCTTAATTCTGCAATCTAAGTCTAGCTCCTAAAATTAAGTCTATTAGATTTCACATTGATAATGTCAATTACTAGCTTATCTTCCCAGGTGCAGAACAAAGAACAAAGACAAGATGAGCTCAATCATTCTTCCACCTACTGGAGATATCTGCATAATTGATTCTTTTGCTCCCATTTTACCTTATGTAAAATGCAGATTTACTGGACAATAATTAAAATATCACAAAAAATGTAACCATTTGCCTCATGGCCTACCCCTCCACCCACTTTCTTTCTGTCTTCTCCCCTTCAAAGAAATGTATAAATACTGACCCTCCTACAATCATTTTCAGAGACCACAGGCCCCAGATGTTTTTGTGACTTGTATTTTTTCTGGGCATGCCCTCAAGCTTTGGCTCAATAATCCTTAACTGACTGAGACTCTTGCCTTAGTCTCTCATTTTGGTTAAGAAGCAGAAATTTTACATTTTGATGAAGCCTGATTTGTTATAATTATTGTGATGATAGATTAATGAGGGTCAATAAATATTTAAAATTTACAATTTGACAAGATTCAACACATACCAAATCTTATCAAATTGTATGCTTTAAATATGTGCAGTTTATTTTTTGTCAATTGTACTTCAATAAAATTGTTTTAGAAAGGGTAGGGGGAATAAAGAGAGTTCAGTAATTCAAGGTCTTCAAGTATTGAAAGCTAATTGCTTCTAGATCCTGTCCATAAGAGAAACAGTAGTCCTACAAACTTTCCAGGTACTTAAATAACTAGGCATGAAGAGAGGACTAAGGATGGGGTCTTCCCATCCACTGTGCTACGCAGTCTCACAAATCACAGTGAAATTGATAAAAGACATGCTGGGAACCTAGGGTAGGGGGAAGGAATAAAAAAATAAACCAGGCTGTTTAATGTGTGCTCTGAATGAAGAGACCCCCAAACAGGCTTTGTGTGAGCAACATAGCTGTTTATCCACCTGGGTGAGGGTGGGCTGAGTCCAAAAAGAGTCAGCGAAGGACGGTGGGATAGGAGTTGGTTTTATAGGTTTGAGGTAGGCAGTGGAAAGTTACAGAAGTTACAGTTTAGGGTGGTTTTTTGCAAGCTGGGAGGGGGTCATAGGGTGTGGAGTCATGAGATTGACAAGGTCAGTTACAAAGTGCAATGGCCTTGTCAATTGAGGCCAGAATAAGAAACAATAGAAGAATGTCTCAAGTTAGGTGCTGCAGGTGTTGATTGTCCTTCCATTTTTCATGATCTTCCAGCTACTTCAGGTTTTCTACTTCCAGGCCCTCCAGAGGTGTGTGTGTGGGTCATAGGGGTTGCCATCGCATTCATGGCACTGTCAGTCAGCCTAAAAGACCTTAGAGGAATTATATCTAATATAAACATTGAGTGTGCCTACTAGCATATGGAACTAAGTGCAATCAGAACTAAGAAACCTACTAGGCTTTTGCAGGAATTAAATTGCCAAAGAAACCCAGAACCTAGAATAAAAAGCCTTCTATTGTTCCAGATTTAGTTATTGTGTCTCTAGCATTCTATAAACTGAAGACACCTTTGACAAGTAAGCAGCTCCCAAGATGGGTATCCTCTTCAATATTCATTTCAGGTGCAGTTTAGGAAGATAAGGGGAGCTCCTAGAGGATAGAGTGCAGGTCAAAATGAACAATGGGCAGAGAAGATTTTTGCAGAAGGCAGCAATAGCAGAGTGTGAAAGTTTCTGTCCTGCCAGGGCAGAGAGACTTCAGTATCTTCTCTTGAGAATTCAGAATTGCTGTTGATGAGTGACTGTTCTCTGTTTGCTATTCTTTTTCTTTCTATAGGGGTGTCAGGTGCCAGTGTGTTGAACCTCTACTATCATCATATCCTGAGTATGTGTCTGGAGGGGTAGAACTTGCATTTTAGTTTGTAGCAAACACCAGGAAGCTCCATATCTGGATCTGATGGATAAGACTTACAGACTGGATTCTCATAATGACTCTTTGAGGTATGAATAATGATTTCCTCAATTTTTCAGAGCAGAGAGTGGATAAGCAACATGCCTGAAGTCCATACAGCTAGTGAATGAACACTGGATGCTAAATGAAGCTGGCTGAATGTTTGGGTTGTCTACCTGAGGAGAAGTGTTTTCCATAATTGGGAAGGAGGGAGCAAATGAGTATTTAGTGACTAAAGGGCAGAGTGGGATAGGGACTATCAATGCCACTGAGTGATGTCTTTCTGTTACATCTTCATTTTCTAGCCTCCCTTACAATTAAGTTGGCCATGTGACAAGTTTGGGAGAATAGCATATGTTATGAAGTGACGTATGTCACTTCTGAGTTAAGCAGGTTAAGTATCTATTACACATTCCCTAATCTGCCTCTCTCACTTGCTCTCTCTTTCTCTGTCTTTCCCTCTCTTATTTGTGAGCTTGGAAGTAAAGGGCTCAAAGATGGCTTGACCACATGATGGAAGGAGCTTGGATCCCTAAATTTTAGTTGGAGGAACGCTGCCCTGCAGGGCTGCCCAGGCTTTGCTGGACTTAATGTGAATGAAAAATAAACCTATGCTGTGTTAAGCCACTGAGATTTGTGGCTGTTTATTGCAATCACTAGTATTAATTACTCTGACCAAGACCAATATTATAGTAATTGGACAAAGGTGTCTAGCACATTCTCCTGCATTCTCTGTGTTCAGTCACTTGGAAGATAATGGTTATGAAGCTATCAAGTCTTCACATTTTCCAAAAATTTATGACTCAGTTGCTTTTTTTTTTTAAAGGAAAAAAGATGAAAAACAGCACTAATTTAAGCTATGTTTTTCTTTTGAAAAGATAAAAGCTTGAATGTCATTATCTTTAAGTTGAAAAGTATGATATAGAAAGTCAGAGAAAAGGGGCTGGGTGTAGTGGCTTATGTCTGTAATCCCGGCACTTTGGGAGGACAAGGTGGGCAGATCATTTGAGGTTAGGAGTTTGAGACCAGCCTGGGCAACATGATGAAACACCATCTCAACTAAAAATACAAAAAAATTAGCTAGGCTAATCCCTCAAGAGGCAAGGCAGGAGGATCCCTTGAACCCAGGAGGTAGAGGTTGCAGTGAGCTGATATTACAGCACTGCACTTTAGCCTGGGTGACAGAGTGAGACTCCATCTCAAAAAAAAAAAAGTCAGAGAAGAATTATTTATGGATTTATGGTTGGGACATGTAGCTTCTGATCAGATTTCTAAACAAGGACAAAATTACTGAAGGAGAAAGTATATATTAAAAGCCTAGAATCTGAAGTCAAGTCTCTCCATTCACTAGCTGTGTGAACTTAGGACAAGTTACTTACCCATCCTCTGCCCTGCACAATTATGAAAATGATTGTTCATACCTCAAAATGTTGTTATGAGAATTACATGAGTTAATGTTGTATAATAAAGAACTTAGCTGGCCTTTGCCCCTGGTTCCTGGTACAGAGTCTCTAAACCCTTGGAATTTCATTTCTCAAGTGATAAGAATGCCTTTGCTATTTATAGCGGGCCCCTTGGACCATACCTGAGTTTGTGCTAGCAAAGTGACATATGGAGGGCCTTTGGATAGTTTCAGGATAAGGACTGATCATGCCAAAGGCCAACTATGTGATTAGGGGGTTGGAGTGGGGAGGGGAGGAGGGCTGGAGATTGAGCTCATTCATGTGGCCAATGATCCAATCAACCACATGGATATAGTGAAACCCCAATAAAAACTCTGAACACCCCAAGCTTGGATGAGCTTCCCTGGTTAATGTTCATACACTGATGTGGCAGCAAGGTGATGCATTCTGATCACTCAGGACCCTACCAGACCTTACCCTATGTGTCTCTTGTTTTGGTTGGTCCTGGTTTGTATTTTTTATAATAAACCTATAATATTAAGTATAGTGTCTTATTCAATTCTATGAGTTGTTTTGGAGAATTATCAAACCTGAGGGGTAGTGGGAAATAAAATTATGTCTAATTGGCCAGAAGTGGCATGGGGGGCCTGGAAATCCTTTGCTTGCAGGTGGTGTCTGAAATGAGAGTGGTCTTATGGGGCACTCTGTCCTTGCTCTGTGAAGTTTGACATACTTCTGGGTAGTTAGTGTCAGAACTGTATTGTAGTTAATATATGTAAAGCCTTTGGAATAGTGTCTGGCTCAGAGTAACTTTTAGGGAAAGTTAGCTAATAATATAAAGATTTAAAATAGTATTTGTACAGGAGCACTTACTATTAAAGATGAACATAAAAGCACTGTATTCAATGCTGAAAGGAACCTTTTAAATTACATAGTTTGATGTGATTTTGACTTGTCTTAATTCAAAAATTTCATTAGTGCTAGGGCAAAGGCTCAAACTCCAGTCTTTTAAGACAAGATCACTATATAATAAGTGCTTTACTTTTCACATATTTTAAATGGGACTAGTTCAACAGAACATATATTTTAGCAGTAGGGGCACAAGTTTCCAGCATGGCTGTTTCAGCTGATGCCACGGGTTGGCACACAGAAACTCATACAAATCTGCACAGCCATTTCAACTGGTTCCTGGAACACCTGGGAGACAGAGCCACCCATTCAAATGAAAGGGAGGGGGCTGAGACAGGGAGCCAGGTGATCTGGCTTGGCTAGTACCACCCCCACAAGCCAAGCAATCTGAAAAGCTCTGGATTGAGAGTTTCACAGCAAGTGCAGCTAGACCCAGGACAGTCCAGCTCGGTGGCGGGAATGGCATCTGCCACTACTGAGGCCATCTGCCACTACTGAGGCAGTTCTAACTGTACCTCTATAAACAACACCTCAAGGAAGTTCACACAGAAGCTGGGCGGAGCCTGCAGCAGCTCAACAATGCCTCTACTGGCAGAACTGTGACTAGACTAATTCCATGCTGGGCAGGGCATCTATTAAAAAAGGCAGCAGCACATCAGGAACTTATAAATAAAGCCTGATCTTCTTAGGACAGAGTACCTGGGAAAAGAGGTGATTATGAGTTCCGCCGCAGCAGACTTAAATGTACCTGCCCAGCAGTTCTACATGGAACAACAGAGCTCCCAGCACAGAACCTGAACTCCTATAAGGGACAGACTGTCTCCTCAAGCAGCTTTCCGGCCCATGTATACCCAAAGAGACACATTGTAAACAAGAGCTCAGGCTGACATCTGGTGGGTACCCTTCTGGGATGAAGATAACAGAAGAAACCAGCAGCAACCCTTAGTGTTCTGCAGCCCCCGTGGGTGATCCCCAAGCAAACTGGGTCTGGAATGGACCTCCAGCAGTCCTGTAGCAGAGGGGCCTGACTGTTAGAAGGAAAACTAAGAAACAGAAAGAAATAGCTTCAACATCAACAAAGGCACATCCACTCAGAGACCCCATCAGGAAGTCACCAACTACAAAGACCACAGGTGGATAAAGACACGATGGGAAGAAACCAGCACAAAAAGGATGAAAACACCAAAAACTAGAATGCCTCTCCTCCTCCAAGGGATCACAACTCCTCACCAGCTACGGAAAAAAGCTGGATGGAGAATGAATCTGATGAGTTGACATAAACAGGCTTCAGAAAGTGGGTAATAACAAACTTATCTGAGGTAAAAGAACATGTGCTAACCCAATGCAAAGAAATGAAGAACCTTGAAAAAAGGTTAGATGAAATGCTAACTAAAATAAACATCTTCGAGAAGAATATAACTGACCTGATGGAGCTGAAAAACACCAAAAGAGAACTTCATGAGGCATACACAAGTTTCAATAGCTGAATTCTATCAAGCAGAAGAAAGTATATCAGAGATTGAAGATCAACTCAATGAAATAAAAAAAGAAGGCAATATTAGAGAAAAAAGAGTGAAAAGAAATGAACAAAGCCTCCAAGAAATATAGGATTATGTGAAAAGACCTAATTTATGTTTGATAGGTGTACCTGAATGTGATGGAGAGAATAAATCCAGGCTGGAAAACACTCTTCAGGATACTATCCAGAAGAACTTTGCCAACCTAGCAAGGCAGGCCAACATTCAAGTCCAGGAAATACAAAGAATGCCACAAAGTTATTCCTCAAGAAGAGCAACCCCAAGGCACACAATTGTCAGACTTACCAGGTTGAAATGAAGGAAAAAATGCTAAGGGTAGCCAGAGAGAAAGGTCTGGCTACCCACAAAGGGAAGCCCATCAGACTCACAGCAGATCTCACAGCAGAAACCCTACAGGCCAGAAGAGAATGGGGCCAATATTCAACATCCTTAAAGAAAAGAACTTTCAACCTAGAATTTCATATCCAGCCAAACTAAGCGTCATAAGCGAAGGAGAAAGAAAATCCTTTAAGGACAAGCAATTGCTGAGAGATTTCATCACCACCAGGCCTGTCTTACATGAGCTCCTCAATGAAGCACTAAACATGGAAAGGAACAATCAATACCAGCCACTCCAAGAGTGTACCAAATGATAAAGACCATTGACAAAATGAAGAAACTGCATCAACTAATGGGCAAAACAACCAACTAGCATCAAAATGGCAGGATCAAATTCACACATAACAATAATAACCTTAAATGTAAATGGGCTAAATGCCCCAATCAAAAGACACAGACAGGGAAATTGGATAAAAAAAAAAATGGAACATCAGTGGGCTGTATTCAGGAAACCCATCTCATGTGCGAGGACACATACAGCCTAAAAATAAAGGGATGGAGGAAGATTCATTAAGTAAATGGAGTGTGAAGAAAAGCAGGAGTTGCAATCCTCGTCTCTGATAAAATGGACTTTAAACCAGCAAAGATCAAATGAGACAAAGAAGGGCATTACATAATGGTAAAATGATCAATGCAACAAGAAGAGCTAACAATCCTAAATATATCCGCACCCAATACAGGAGCACCCAGATACATAAAGCAAGTTCTTAATGACTTACAAAGAGACTTAGACTCCCACACAATAATAGTGGGAGACGTTAACACTCCACTGTCAATATTAGACAAATCAATGAAACAGAAAATTAACAAGGATGTCCAGGGATTTAACTCAGATTTGGACCAAGTGGACCTAATAGACATCTACAGAGCTCTCCACCCCAAATCTACAGAATATACATTCTTCTCAGGACCACATCACACCTACTCTAAAATTAACCACATAATTGGAAGGAAATCACTCCTCAGCAAATACAAAAGAATGTAAATCATAACAAACAGTCTCTCAGACCACAGTGCAATCAAATTAGAACTCAGGATTAAGAAACTAACTCAGAACCGTGCAACTTCATGGAAACTGAACAATTGGCCCTGACCCCTGAATGTCGACTGGATAAACAATGAAATTAAGGCAGAAGTAAATGATTTCTTTGAAACAAATGAGAACAAAGACACGACATATAAGAATCTCTGGGACACATTTAAAGCAGTGCCTAGAGGAAAATTTATAGCATTAAATGCCCACATGAGAAGTGAGAAAAGATCTAAAATTGACACCCTATTGTCATAATTGAAAGAGCTAGAGGAGCAAGATTTCTTGACTTTTGCCAACTCAAAAGCTAGCAGAAGTCAAGCAATAACTAAAACCTGAGCAGAACTGAAGAAGATAGAGACACAAAAAGCCCTTCAAAAAAATCAATAAGTCCAGGAGGTGGTTTTTTGAAAAGATCAACAAAATAGACAGACTGCTGGCCAGATTAATAAAAAAGAGAAGACAGAAGAATCAAATAGATGCAAGAAAAAACAATAAAGGGGATCTCACCACTGATTCCACAGAAATAGAAACTACCATCAGAGATTACTACAAACAACTCTATGAACATAAACCAGTACCTGGAAGAAATGGATAAATTCCTGGACACTTGCACCTTCTCAAGCCTAAAACAGGAAGAAGTCGAGACCCTGAATAGACCAATAACAAGGGCTGAAGTTGAGGCAGCAATTAATAGCCTACCAACCAAAAAAAGCCCAGGTCCAGATGTGTTCACAGCCAAATTCCACCAGACATACATAGAGGAGCTGGTACCACTCCTTCTGAAACTATTTCAAACAATCCAAAAAGAGGGAATCCTTCCAAATCATTTGATGAGACCAACATCATCCTGATACCAATACCTGGCAGAGAATCAACAAGAAAAGAAAACTTCAGGCCAATATCCTGATAAACATAGATGCAAAAATCTTCAATAAGATACTGGCAAACTGATTGCAACAGCCCATCAAAAAGTTTATCATCACAATCAAGTAGGCTTCATCCCAGGAATGCAAGGCTGGTTCAACATGTACAAATCTATAAATGTAATCCACCACATAAACAGGACCAAAGACAAAACCATGCTATTATCTCAATAGATGCAGAGAAGGCCTTTGACAAAATTCAACAGCCCTTTATGCTAAAAACTCTCAATAAACTAGGTATTGGCAGAACATATTCAAAATAAGAAAAGCTATTTATGACAAACCCACAGCAAATATCATACTGAATGGGCAAAAACTGGAAGCATTCCCTTTGAAATCTAGCAGTAGACAAGGATGCCCTCTCTCATCACTCCTATTCAATATAGTATTGGACAATCTGGCTGGAGAAATTAGGCAAGAAAAAGAAATAAAGGGTACTCAATTAGGAAAGGAGGAAGTCAAATTGTCTCTATTTGCAGATGACATGATTATATATTTAGAAGACCCCATTATCTCAGCCCAAAATCTCCTTAAACTGATAAGCAACTTCAGCAAAGTCTCAGGATACAAAATCAATGTGCAGAAATCACAAGCATTCCTATATGCCAATAACAGACTTAAAGAGAGCCATATCAGGAATGAACTGATATTCACAAATGCTACTAAGAGAATAAAATACCTAGGAATACAACTAACAAAGGTGGACCTCTTCAACTGCTCAGGGAAATAAGAGAGGACACAAACAAATGGAGAAACATGCCATGCTCATGGTTAGGAACAATCAATATTGTGAAAATGGCCATAATGCCCAAAGTAATTTATAGATTCAATGCTACCCCATCAAGCTACCAATGACCCTCTTCAGAGAACTGTAAAAAAACACCTTAAACTTCATATGGAACCAAAAGAGAGCATGCATAGCCAAGACAATTCTAAGCAAAAAGAGCAAAGCTGGAGTCATCATGCCGGAGGCATCAAACTATACTACAAGGCTAAAGTAATCAAAACAGCATGGTACTGGTACCAAAACAGAGATGTAGACCAATGGAACAGAACAGAGGCCTTGGAGGCAATGCCACACATCTACAATCATCTGATCTTTGACAAACCTGACAAAAACAAGCAATGGGGAAAGGATTCCCTGTTTAATAAATGGTGTTAGGAAAACTGGCTAGCCATGCAGAAAGCAAAAACTGGACCCCTTCCTGACACCTTACACTACAATTAACTCCAGATGGATTAAAGACTTAAACATAAGACCTAATACCATAAAAACCCTAGAAGATAACCTAGGCAAAACCATTCAGGACATAGGCATAGGTAATGACTTCATGACTAAAACACGAAAAGCATTGGCAACAAAAGCCAAAATAGACAAATGGGATCTAGTTGAACTCCAGAGCTTCCATACAGCAAAAGAAACAATCATTAGAGTGAACCATTGGTTGGTTAACAGAATGGGAAAAAATTTTTGCAATCTACTCATCTGACAAAGGGCTGATATCCAGAATTTACAAAGAACTAAACAGATTTAAAAGAAAAAAAACAAACAAATCCATTTAAAAGTGGGCAAAGGACATAAACAGACATTTTTCAAAAGAAGACATATATGAGGCCAACAAACCTATGAAAAAAATGCTCATCATCACTGGTCATTAGAGAAATACAAATCAAAACTACATTGAGATACCATCTCACACCAGTTAGAATGGCGATCATTAAAATATCTGCAGACTGCAGATGCTGGAGAGGATGCGAAGAAATAAGAACATTTTTACACTGTTAGTGGGAGTGTAAACTAGTTCAACCATTGTGGAAGACAGTGTGGTGATTCCTCAAGGACCTAGAAATAGAAATTCCATTTGACCCAGCAATCCCATTACTGGGTATACTGAAAGGATTACAAATCATTCTATTATAAAGACACATGCACACAAATGTGCATTGTAACAATGTTTACAATAGCACAGACCTGGAACCAACCCAAATGCCCATTGATGATAGACTGGACAAGGAAAATGTGGCACATATACAACATGGAATACTCTGCAGCCATAAAAAACGATGAGTTTGTGTCCTTTGTAGGGACATGGATGAATCTAGAAACCGTCATTCTAAGCAAACTGACACAAGAACAGAAAATCAAACACCACATGTTCTCACTCAAAGGCAGTTGTTGAACAATGAGAACACATGGACACGGGGGAGGGGAGCATCACATACTGGGATCTGCTGGGGGTGACTAGAGGAGGTACAGCAGTGGGTAGGTAGGTTGGGGAGGGATAACATGGCGAGAAATGCCAGATATAAGTGATGGAGGATTGGAGGCAGCAAACCACATTGCCATGTATGTCCCAATGCAACAATCTTGTATGTTCTGCACATGTACCCCAGAACCTAAAGTACAATAAAATATATACATTTGATGTTTATATATATATATATATCAAATGATGTGCTTTTTCCTAGACATATTTTGTTGTTTCTCACCAGTTCAAGCAATTCTTGGGCATCAGCCCCTGAATAGCTGGGACTACAGGTGTGCACTACCACGCCCGGGTAATTTGTATATATATATATATATTTTTTTTTTTTTGAGACGGAGTTTCACTCATGTTACCCAGGCTGGAGTGCAATGGCGCGATCTCGGCTCACCGCAACCTCCGCCTCCCGGGTTCAGGCAATTCTCCTGCCTCAGCCTCCTGAGTAGCTGGGATTACAGGCACGCACCACCATGCCCAGCTAATTTTTTGTATTTTTAGTAGAGACGGGGTTTCACCATGTTGACCAGGATGGTCTGGATCTCTTGACCTCGTGATCCACCCGCCTCGGCCTCCCAAAGTGCTAGGATTACAGGCTTGAGCCACCGCGCCCGGCAATTTGTATATTTTTAATAGAGCTGGGGTTTTGCCATGTTGGCCAGGCTGGTCTCAAACACCTGGCCTAAAGTGATCTGCCAGCTTTGGCTTCCCAAAGTGCTGGGATTACAGGTTTAAACCACCACGCCCAACCTGTTGTCTCTCATTTCACTGTCTATGTTTATTCTTTCTCAGCCTGGAATGCTAGACTCTCCTTCTTCACTTTTTTTCTTCTCTTTTTCACGCACATTGTTTATGTCTCAGCGTAGATATCTCTAGTATGCTTTCTTTAGCCACCACCCCATCTTCCAATTCATTTTCTGCTTAATATCTTCAGCATTTCCATCACTATGCAATCCACAATGTATTAGTAGCATTAGATTGAGTCAAATAATGAAATTTCAGTTGTTTGGTTGATATTAACTTACAAAGATGGTGAGTCACTTCCTGCCACTGGACCACTGGGCTGTATACTCCTTTAGGTAGGGGGATCTTAATCACTGTGCATCCCTTTCCTGCTCATAATGGACCCCAACAACAATTTACCTGAACCAATGAATAGTTTAGAAACAATCCCAGAAATTTCTAGCATGCTCCTCATACTGTCCTGAGCCCTATTTCAAGATGGTTTCAGGGTCCACTTATCCATTCAGTGGGATTAAGACAATATTGAACTGGGCCAGGAGCGGTGGCTCAAGCCTGTGATCCCAGCACTGTGGGAGGCCGAGGCGGGTCGATCACGAGGTCAAGAGATCGAGACCATCCTGGTCAACATGGTGAAACCCCGTCTCTACTGAAAATACAAAAAATTAGCTGGGCATGGTGGCACGTGCCTGTAATCCCAGTGACTCAGGAGGCTGAGACAGAATTGCCTGAACCCAGGAGGCGGAGGTTGCGGTGAGCCGAGATCGTGCCATTGCACTCCAGCCTGGGTAACAAGAGCAAAACTCCGTCTCAAAAAACAAACAAACAAACAAAAAAAAAAAACAAGACAATACTGAACTAAATATTCTTCTTCGTAATGATATGCTGTTTTTTTTTTTTTTTTTTTACAATGGAAAGGACTTTGTGTAATTTTTGTTGGTAGTTCTTGCAAATTGCATGGCTTCTTTGGAAAATGTATCTGTCCCCTAGCAACAGCTCTCTGTAAGCTACATTCATAAATCAATACAAAGAGAGAGAGTGAGAGACATGGGGTGAGCATTCATGGTTTCTTGGTTGAGCATAATTTTTACTTAACACTAGATTCAATTGATTCAAACTGATTATGTAGTGAACTGTCTCTGAGTCTTGTTGGCTTTACTTCTGAATAGCCCAGCTTCATCCTAAAATGAGCCTGCTTACAGCAGGCCTCCTAGGCTTTCCTGGGGCCATTAAGTGATGCCAGGCAAATGGATTATGAATAAGAAGCAGATATATGACTTACCTCCTACCACTCGCTATTCATTTATCCATATTTAGCAAAAATCTGTGTTCTCAGAATTGAGCAAGGATTACAAAGGGGGACAAACTAATAATTCTTGCATTCAAGCATCTCAGAATTGTGTGAGAATAATGAGGCAAATAAATAAACAATGGCCAAATACAGAGGGGAACGCATGTTAGAGACAAATACCAGGCACTACAGCAGTGAGAGGAAATTTTAACTCTGCTACCAGTGGGTAGAGTGAATGGTTTCTGAAATACACGTGTAGAATCAGACAATTAGAACATTGGTGACTTTGATAAGAATAGTAATAGTGTCTACTGGAAAGGTAACCCAGAAACTAATTTGTTAAAGTACAATTTAAGGATGAAGAACTAGATACACTAAGACAATTTTTTCAATGTGTATATCTGATACACATAATAATAACATTAATAGTGAAATTAAATAAGCTTAACTTATGGAAAGGTGAGGGGATTAAGTGCCTAGAAAATCTCTCTATATGTGTATTCTTATTATCCCATGGGGTAGACATCATTAATTTCTGCCTTTTATGAACAAGGAAACCAGTAAACTAGACTTGAACTACAAGAGCAGAAACATCGTTAGTTAGACTTTTTAAAATATTAGATCAGTTTCTCACTTTGCACAAAGATTCTACTTTTCAAAGGACTTTTGCATTTGATATTCCCAAAAATACTTTTGCATTTGCGTTCCCCTCTGAGGCATTTTACTCAGAAAAACAAAGGAATGGAACCAACATTAAGTGATTTATTTAAGGTCACATGGTTCCAAATACCTATAACTAATCTAGTACTCTTCTATCCTAACAGAGAAAATAACACTCTTGAAATAACAACAATAATAATAAACATCCTGTCTTCTGTTTGAGAATGTTCTTTTTTACAACTGAATTCGTAAAATCGGAAGAGACAGGTACGAAGTGGTAAAACTGGAAAGCGTTACTACTGTCAACCAGATGTTACATTTGTCAAATCAGCCCTGACAATCAAATGTCATGTTAGGATCCTCTTACCTCCTCCTGTGAGTCCTGCCCAGATTCAATCACGCTTCCCACTAACCTCTGCAGGCACATAAGAATCACTATCACAGATACTTTTTTATGTTACAACTTTTTCCAAAATAAATATGCCTCAAAATATGTATTACCATTCAAGCTCAGTTTCTACAAATAACTTGCTAAGTAACAATTAGCTAATCCAGTAAAGTAATCTGTGGGAGATGACTAATGAAGGCATTTACCTCTGCCTCTGATCCATGCCAAAGACCTCCTCTTTCAAAGTGTATGGATGCATTCTAAAAGTCATTCCACCTGTTTTTCACACCTTCCTCCAAATTTTAATGATAGAATTAAACAGGAATATTATATTGCTATAGTAATTAATTAAGGAGATATTTGAGGGGACATGGAGTTTCACAATCATTCTTGGGGTATATTATGTAAAAGAGTACCCAGTAGGCATGTTTATAGAAGATGGAACAATATGGAAGAAATATTAAACATAAAAAGATAGTCATAAATCAAAGACACTATTCTTTGTTCTGAATAAAAGCCTCTTCCCTGGTAAATCCAATACTGCTTTACACATCCTCTAAGGATTTGAACTTGATCCTTTCCTTAGAACGATTGTCAAGAACATTACCATGCCCTCTGGCTGAAAAACAACCACCGAGCTCTTTCCTCTGAGAGGAAAAAACATATTTTGTACTAATATAATTTTCAAACATCTTGAAATCTTAAAGACATAAATAATTTCAAAATGGGTACTGAAAGTTACATTCTTAATACATTTGTTTTTCATAAACAGATGTCTGATTATTAAAAAGTTAAAGGAATTTATTTGGCAGATGTTGGAAAATTTTTCTTGTCTTTATATTTAGAAAAATAATTCATATCAATTTATCATTTTTCTTCTAAGCAAAAATTTACTCTGAGAAATTATATAGATAGTTTGTTCTGAATTCTACTGCAATGAATCCCAGAAATATTTGGTTTTGCATGCATATATAGGTACTAGTGTATATTTTTGTAAGAAACTTCCTGTTTAGAAAAAGTTAATCAGTAAGGCCAAAAACTCTCTTGTTTTACTGTTTTGAAAGAACTGAAAAGGAACATCGAAAAAATTCTACCTAATAAAAGAAAAAAAGAAGAGAAGCAATTCCATAAATTCTAGACAGGAGTTGTCAGGAAACAGAAGAAAATTCTCCCTAATACTGTTAGAATCAAAGGCCTGAAAGGAACCTGGGTCGTTTATTGAACTAACCACTAATCTCAGCATCTCAGTTATCTTGCAGAGAAGTGATACTGTTTGTTCATCTCTCAGGCAGGGGAAGATTTCATAACATCCCCCAAAGTTACAGCTATTTAGCAAACTTTTGGAGGACATTTAGCTTTGTACATTATGCAAATCTTCCCTTTATGCTTTAAATATATTTATGTGCTTAGTGGCATCAAGAATAAGTGGTCATAGCCTCTATAACATGATATTTATGTTTCTGGTAACTATGATTCTGGTAACTATGCTTTTCCTAAATTCTTTCTCCTGAGAGTGAAGTAAGCTCAGTTCCATTTAACTTTCTTCATATATATGTCAAGGAAGTCATTTAATATAATCCCTTAAGCATTTGAGTGGCTTGTCTGTGAACCCTACCAATTTTTTTTACAACCTCAATTAAATGGGGAATCCAGATGTCATCAAGATAATGAATATAAAGAAAGATTATCTTGCATCATTTGTATTAAGGTTGGTGCAAGAGTAACTGCAGTTTTTGCCATGAAAATAATAGCAAAAACTGTGATTACTTTTGCACCACCCTAATAATAAAGAGTGCAGTAATTAATTTAATGGCAATTTTTATTTTAATACCTTTAACGAAGACTTATGAAGAAAATTATTTGGATTCTAAGTTAATCTTGTTTTCCAAAAACAAAATAAAAGTTGATAGTAGGTGCTATGACTTTTGATTGATTTACTAATAGTTTGACATATGCTTTCAAAAATTCATCATGGGTTCCCACCCAGGTACCAGAGAAACTAGCACCTAATTAACCCTCTTGTTATATAAAACAATAATACTGGACTAAATATATGAAACAAGTGCTTTCATATATTGAACAATAGGCAGCGTAGGTCAGAATTCTAAGAGGAAACCAATGAGGTAAGCTATTACAATTATCTGAACTTTTTGCCTGAAGCGACTTTCAGGACTGCTGCACAGAAAGAGGGAACGTGGACCATGGAGGTGTCACTAGGTTGACGAGACAAAGCACAGACTTCTAAGATGCAAGGTCAGTAGAATTTGGAGAGCAGAGTACGTGAGAAAGAAAAGCCATGCAAGAGAGAATTCTAGAAATCTCTAGCTGATTAATAAGCTTCACCTAAGTTAATAATAAGATGTATGTGGCTAAGAGCAACTACAAGGGGAAAAACAAGTATTAGGAGACTACCAAAGCTTACCCAGGACTGGGAGATATTAAGAATGGGGAAAAAGGATGATGGAAAAATCTTTAAGTAATGTGCTCAAAATAATAAATACACTCAGGCAAATGGGTCTTTGGAGTACCTGGTCATATTACTGCATTTCCATGTGATGCAACAACTGACTTTTATATTAATGAATCTGAATTGCAAAAAACAAAAATAAAAATTGAGCTAGGGCTTTCCTATATACTAAAGAAACAGAAATGCAGTTTAGAGATTTTCAGTAAAACAACCAAAATAAGTAAATGTTGATGTTTCAAAAGATATCTGATTATTAGAAAATTTTCATAAGAATTTTGAAAAGAAAAAACAACTAGAAAATATGTGTATCAGCCATGGACAATACAACCTTGGTGCCAGAATGAGACTGTGCCTTTATATTTGCAATTGCTAGATGTTTAGAATCAATTTCTGAGCTTATTTTTCCATAAACTGCTCCCCATCCCCCAAAAAAGCCATCTTTACTTTTACAAAAGAATTGTTGTAGACTTGAAATAACACATTTTTCAAACTCATATTTTACACTAAGACAAAGTATCATAATATGTCAGTGAATATTTGTTAAGGGGTTTTGTAGACATTAATAATTATTTTTTAAATGGCTTTCCTTTCTTCTCAGTTTTAATAGAATTCATTGAAAGTTTTTAACCTCTCTGGAATATTTCGATTATACTGAAGTCATTTGTTATTCTGGGTTTTAATGTCATGTTTCTTCCTGTAAAACAATGATTTTGTCATTTGTTACTTTTATATCATTCTCTATTGAATCCAGACTGAGAGAGACATGGAACAGCAGGCTGTCTATCACAGACAATTATATAAAAGATTTTGAGAAATGGGATTTGCAGCCCTTCAAAAAAAGAAAAATAAAACCCTAAACAAGAAGGTTAAAATAATGAATCTGTCAACTTCTGTTTATTTCTAAGAGTCAAGGTAACCAATTCAGGACTGATCGCACTCCTTTCCAATTCTCTGAATAGATTACAAATAAAGAGAGGAAAATGAAATAATAATTGCTGTTACTTTTGAAAGAAGAACACAACTGAAAAACTTGGGTGATTACTCCATGGAAATGGTAAGAGAGCGAGTGGGAGAGGGAGCAACCCGTGTTACCATCATGTATCTAATTTCCTAACACATGCCTGAAGAATCCATGTATTTATTCCTTCATGTTACTGATGATTAAAACCTAACTCTGGCCATCAGTTCCCCACTCAACGCATTGTCAGAAATTTTCTCCTGAGATGGAAATGCACCCCAAACAATGTAAAAGAATAGACAAACATTAAATTATAAGGTCATGTAGTGCAGCATAAAGAGTGCTGACTTTGGAATTGGAGAGACCTAGGTTTGAATCTCAGTCTCAGTTCCTATTAGTTATGTGAACATAAGCAAGTTTCTCTACCTCTGTGTCTTTTGCTTTTTCTGTTAAAGAGCTATAATAATATGACTAGAATTTAGATTTACATGACTTAATTGGGTAATTTGCAAGAGGATGGGACTCGGTGTACTATGCAATATGTTTCCATCTCCTCCAATTCATTTCTTCCAGCTCTTCAACAGTCAAAATCTGTAAGAATCATGTTCTTCATGATACAAAGGGTAACATGAAAGGAAGCAAAGTAGTCTAAAACTTTAAACATGTGTATCACTTTGTTTAGTTTAAATGCTAAATAATAGAAATGTTTAATATAATGTTAATATACACTTCATTTTAATAACTTCCATTGGAATATCAAAAATATAGATCATTCTTTAAAAGCCTACAACTTTGGTATTTAGCAGATTATCATATATTAAAGTTATAAAGCATTTGTCTTTATTTTTGATTTTAGCAAGATCCTCTTCAAAAGTCATGTTAGCTTTGAGTCTCTTATGTTAAGATAAGGTCACTGAAGTAAATAGCAACAGAAAACAGAAAACTATAGGAAATTAGGAATAATGAAAAAAGACAAGAAAATGTGGTATTAGATGGCCTATAAAGTATACAATGGGAAGGTAATATGTAGCTATTTCTAGTCTATTTCCACTTTAAATTACTAACTTTTGTGGAGTATATCTGTTAAGATTCTTTTTACTCATTTTCTTCTCTAATTTCCTAAGAGCTCAACATGAAGGTTTTTAAACAAAAGCATTAACTTTCTTCCACAACCAAGGAAGATGGAAGATGTGTTACCGCAGACATAGGGAAAAAAGTCTACTTGATATGCACCAAAGAAAGAGGTTGGGTAATTTTTCATATATTTTAGATTATCTAAGGCATGGGTTCACGGACAACTGAAGGCTGCTCTGCTCCAGTGAAAATATATTCCTGGTATTAAATAAATACCCTTTGACTACAGAAAGAAGTATGAATTACTTATAAAAAAATATTTCTAAATGGAATGCCCTATCAAAGCAGATTTTTTTTTTCACTTTTTCCTAGAATTATTTAAGAAAATGATAGCCATCTTTTTTATTTTATTCTAAGACCTCGTTGTATGAGGCAAAGTGGACAGATGTTTATAAGGAGAACTCTCTAGTTATATAATTTACAGAGCCTGGGAATCATGGTGGATGGGAGGAGGACTAGATTGCAGCTATAGACAGAGCAGCATGTGGAGGCTTGCACTGAATTTCAGCTCCAGATTGACTGCAAGAACAAGCCAGCAATCCTTAGGGGACACACAGACCCTCTGAAGGAAATGGACTGCTCCTATAGGACCTGGGAGACACCCCAAATACTCTGGGAGGCAGAAAGGCTAGGGCAAGTTTTCAAGCCCATCTCACCCTGTGCCTGGAAACAGAGTTGGGGCTGTTGCAGGTGACATGGTGGGAGTGAGACTGGCCCTTTGATTTGCATGGGAGCTGGGTAAGGCCTGTGACTGCTTGATTTAACCTGCATGACTCAGCAGAGGCAGCCATAATCTTCCTAGGTACACAACTCCAGTGACCTAGGAATCTCACCCCTATCTCCCACAGCAGCTGCAGTAAGACCTGCCCAAGGAGAATCTGAGCTCATATATGCCTAGCCCTACCCCCACCTGCTGGTCCTTCCCTACCCACCCTGGTAGTGGAAAACAAAGGGCATAAACTCTTGGGAGTTCTAAGGCCCCCACTGCCAGTCCCTCTCCACACTACTACAGCTCATGCTTTCTAGAAACCACCATCTCCAGGCAGGAGGACAACCACACAAAAATAGAGCATTAAACCACCAAAGTTAAGGAGCATCATGGAGTCTATTATATCCTCCACCACCCCCACTGGAACAGGTGCTGGTATCCATGGCTGAGAAACCCATAGATAATTCATTACAGGACTCTGTGGAGACAAACCCCAGTAGCAGCCCAGAGCTGGGTAGACCCATTGGGTGACTAGACCCAGAAGAGAGAACAATCACTGCAGCTGGGCTCACAGGAAGCCACATCCACAGAAAAAGGGGGAGAATACTACATCAAGGGAACACCCCATGGGACAAAAATCTGAACAACAGCCTTCATCCTTAGACCATCCCTCTGATAGAGCCTACCCAAATGAAAAGGAACCAGAAAACCAAACCTGGTAATATAACAAAACAAGGCTCATCAACGCCTTCCAAAAATCACACTAATTCACCAGCAATGGATTCAAGCCAAGAAGAAATCTCTGATTTACCTGAAAAATAATTTAGGAGGTTAGTTGTTAAGCTAATCAGTGAGCGACCAGATAAAGGTAAAGCCCAATGCAAGGAAATAAAAAAAATAATATAAGAAGTAAAGTGAGAAATATTCAAGTAAATAGATAGCTTAAAGAAAAAACAATAAAAAATTCAGGAAACTTTGGACACACTTTTAGAAATGTGAAATGCACTGAAAAGCCTAAAACTGAACAAACAGAAGAAAAAAATTCAGAGCTTGAAGACAAGGTCTTCAAATTAACCCAATCCAATAAAAACAAAGAAAAAAGAATAAGAAAATATGAACAAAGTCTCCAAGAAGTCTAAGATTATGTTAAATGATCAAACCTAAGAATATCAGTCTTCCTGAGAAAGACCATTCTAAAAGCTTGAAAACATATTTCAGGGAATAATCAAGGAAAACTTCCTAGAAATGCAAATGCAAGAAGCACAAAGAACACCTGGGAAATTCATCGCAAAAAGATCTTCTCCTAGATACACTGTCATCAGGTTATCCAAAATTAAGATGAGGGAAAGAATCTTAAGAGCTGTGAGACAGAAGCACCAGGTAACTTATAAAGGAAAACCTACCAGATTAACAGCAGATTTTTCATCAGAAACCCTACAAGCTAGAAGGGGTTGGGGCCCTATCTTCAGCCTCCTCAAACAAAACAATTATTAGCCAAGAATTTTGTATCCAGTGAAACTAAGCATCATTTACAAAGGAAAGATACAGTCATTTGCAGACAAACAAATGTTGAGAGAATTCACCATTACCAAGCCACCACTACAAGAACTGCTAAAAGGAGCTCTAAATCTTGAAATAAATCCTGGAAACACATCAAAACAGAACCTCTTTAAAGCATGAATCACACAGGACCTATAAAACAAAAATACAAGTAAAAAGCAAAACAAAACAAAACAAAACAAACAAACAACACACATGCACACACACACACACACACACACACACACGCACACACACACACACACACACACACACGAGTAAACTGGTAATTTGCAGAGTTTAAGATGCTCAAAATTTCTAGTCCCTTATTGAATCTCCATATGGGAAAGGAATATCAGCTGCTTTAAAATTTGCTACTCTGCAATATATCTTCATATTGATAGAATCTTACATTTTCACTTACATTTTAGAAAAAAATCTGACAAAGGAGAAAAAGACAGAAAGAGAAAGAATAAAGCATAAGAGAAAGATAGGATACAATTATGTGCTTCCCTTATTCCCCTGCACTTCCCAAAGTGATCTTTTCACCCTATGAAGTTAAATTAAGAGCTGTGCCTCTGTTGCCTTCTTTAGTAAAACAAGTACCTAGAAAAAAAGTTCTTTGGTTGTGAATGTTATTTGTATGTTTTGTTAGAACCTCTTTTTTACAAAACAAAAATAAGATTTGACCCTTTTCTGGTCATCAAGAGAGGCAGCCTGGCAAATATCTACCTTGACAGATTTAATTCTTAGGTTCTTTGTTTACAGGGATTATTTCAGCCTGATGGAGCCCACCACTTGAAAAGACAAATATCTTTTCTTTTCAAACATGCAGTGGAACATAAGCTTTGTGATGACTATTGGTTTTTCCTTCATAATAACAAAATTGTTTCTTAAAATGCTATTTTTGATTTAGTACAGTCACCCAAGACATGGTCCTGTCATGTTTTCTATTTGTCCCCAACAGTTTCATTATATTTTATAATTGCATTGGTGCACCACATTTATTGCTTAACCCAGTTACAAGTTCAGCAAGAAAGCAGAATTGTCAATTGCTTGCTTAACCTTATTCTTCCACATCTCTCGCATCCTTTCATCCACATTCAAAGGAGCCTAATGTAATTGTTTTTCAACTGAAGACATTGGAGCATTCTAAAATATCCTGTTAAAATGCCCCTATTAAATTTAAGCACTTGGCCCACCTTACTCCAGTGTTTTATCTGACGCCACTCCTCCTCCTTGATCCCCATGTTCACAACAGCAATCGTGGTAGAAGTAGTTTCCAATTTTGTTTCATTCCATCCTTCTTTTTTTAATCCCTTCTTTCCCAGCTGAAGTAATAACTACTAGCCTGAATTAAGCATTTATCATCTCCCTGCCTTTCCTATTTTTTTTCTATTTTTTAAAAATTGTACTTTAGATTCTGGTATATATGTGCAGATCATGCAGGATTCTTGCATAGGTACATACATGGCAATGTGGTTTGCTGCCTCCATCCCCCATCACCTATATCTGGCTTTTCTCCCCATGTTATCCCTCCCCAACCTCCACGCCCCCCGCCGCTGCCCCTCCCCTGGCCACCCCTAACAGACCGCAGTGTGTGATGTTCCCCTCTCTGTGTCCATGTGTTCTCATTGTTCAACACCTGCCTGTGAGTGAGAACATGTAGTGTTTGATTTTCTGTTCTTGTGTCAGTTTGCTAAGAATGACGGTTTCTAGATTCATCCATGTCCCTACAAAGGACACAAACTCATAGTTTTTTTGGCTGCATAGTATTCCATGATGTATTTGTGCCACATTTTCCCTGTCCAGTCTATCATCGATGGGCATTTGGGTTGGTTCCAGGTCTGTGCTATTGTAAACTGTGCCACAATGAACATATGTGTGCATGTGTCTTTATACTAGAATGATTCATAATACTTTGGATATATACCCAGTAACATGATTGCTGGGTCAAATGGAATTTTTATTTCTAGGTCCTTGAGGAATCGCCACACTGTCTTCCACAATGGTTGAACTAGTTTACTCTCCTACCAACAGTTAAAAGTGTTCCTATTTCTCCACATTCTCTCCAGCATCTGCTGTCTCCAGATTTTTTAATAATTGCCATTCTAACTGGCATGAGATGGTACCTCAAAGTGGTTTTGATTTGCATTTCTCTAATGACCAGTGATGATGAGCATTTTTTCATACTTTTTTTGGCCTCATATATGTCTTCTTTTGAAAAGTATCTTTTCGTATCCTTCACCCACTTTTGAATGGGTTTGTTTGTTTTTGTCTTGTAAATCTGTTTTGGTTCTTTGTAGATTCTGGATATTAGCCCTTTGTCAGATGGGTAGATTGCAAAAATTTTTTCCCATTCTGTTGGTTTCTGGTTCACCCTAATGATTGTTTCTTTTGCTGTACAGAAGATCTTGGGTTTAATAGATTCCATTTGTCTATTTTGGCTTTTGTTGCCAATGCTTTTGGTGTTTAGTCATGAAGTTGTTTCCTATGACTATGTCCTGAATGGTTTTACCTAGGTTTTCTTCTAGCGTTTTTATGGTGTAGCATTGTAGTATCGTTTGAAGTCAGGTGATCCCTCTGGCTTTGTTCTTTTTGTTTAGGATTGTATTAGCTATGTGGGCTCTCTTTTGGTTCCATATGAAGTTTAAAGTGTTTTTTTCCAGTTCTGTGAAGAAGGTCATTGGTAGCTTGATGGGGATAGCATTGAATCTATAAATTACTTTGGGCAGTATGTCCATTTTCACAATATTGATTATTCCTATCCATAAGCATGGAATGTTTCTCCATCTGTTTGTGCCCTCTGTTATTTTATTGAGCAGTGGTTTGTAGTTCTCCTTGAAGAG
Source organism: Sapajus apella (assembly GCF_009761245.1). Taxonomy (NCBI): domain Eukaryota; kingdom Metazoa; phylum Chordata; class Mammalia; order Primates; family Cebidae; genus Sapajus; species Sapajus apella. Next base: position 1,738,893 of record NW_022437006.1, read on the forward strand.
GTCCACCTTTGTAAATTGTATTCCTAGGTATTTTATTCTCTTTGTAGCAATTATGAATGGCAGTTTCCTCATGATTTGGCTTTCTGTTAGTCTGTTATTGGTGTGTAGGAGTGCTTGTGATTTCTGCACATTGATTTTGTATCCTGAGACTTTGCCGAAGTTGCTTATTAGTTTAAGGAGATTTTGGGCTGAAATGTTAAGGTCTTCTAAATATACAATCTTGTCATCTGCAAATAGAGACAATTTGACCTCCTTCTTTCCTAATTGAACAGTCTTTATTTTTTTTTCTTGCAATGCAAGAATTCTCTTGGCATTTTTATCCAAAAGCATACCCCTTGTGACCGAGAACAGGTCTCTAAGCATTTTAAGTTGTGAGAAATAATCATAGGACAGAAGAGAGTCCCTTAAATGAAGAAAAGTTTCCCCTGAGGCAGGAGGGAGAAGACAGATCAAGAATACCTATAGATATTTACTGCTCTCAGAGAGAGGACCTGCTTCCTCTTGCTGGGAAGAGCCTTGGGAGCAAAGATGGCAGAGTCGCATCTGGGTAAATGGGAACTTGGACAGTCCTGTAGAGATTCTCATGCCCTTGAGGGTAACACTAATGGAATGGAAAGAACCAGATTTCTGAAGGAGTCAGATAGAAGCAAAAGATGCTTCAGACAACTTGCACAGATTGATGACAAGGGTGGAAATGGATGAAATGCATCTCAGGAGATATTCTAGTGGGCACCTTATATTGAAAATAAAATATAACTCCCTTCCTCCACACTCACTCCACCAACAAACAAAGCTGGACCTGAAAATAACATCACTTTCACACTGCACCTTATTTGTACTTGGTGAAAGAAGAATCCTAAATTTATGTAGACTACATTTTTCCCCAGGTCAAAATGGGGCATGAAGTAAAACAAATTGTGTTTTTCTTTCAAACTAAAGCATATATTTCTTCACATATGAGTTGATGAGTAAGATATGTATCTCCACTGCATTAAAAGTATATATTAATCATTTTATCTCAAACATACTGCAGGAAAAATGATAGGCATGATAAAAAATTACAATAATAATTTACCCAAATAGAAGAACTCATATAACAAAACAACCCCATGTTAGTAAGAGAAGTCATTTTGTAAAGGGATATAACAGAGACCTTGCCATCATTTTATCAGCACACAAGTATTTATGGCACCAAATTTATGATACCAAAAGGACCAAGTAGAATGATGGCTGAGGAGGTCTCTTCATGATGGAATTTTGAACAATTCTGAATACAATGTAATTTTACAGTGCTTAGACAATGAGTTACTGTATAAAGAAAAAGTGGGTTTGAGATGGACTAAAGTGGATCATTAGAATGAAGCTATGAAATCAATAATATACCTGTCCATCTCCAGTATGGACATCTCTTTTAACAGTCCTGCTTATGGGTTTATCTAATATTTTAAAGGGGAATTATTAGCTATCATGAGAATAGGTAAGGTATATATCTAAATATACATATAATGAGAACAATAAGGGCTACTTTTATTGTGTAACTACCAAGCTTAGGGCACTAGTCCCAAGCTAAAAGTGTATTTCAACTTTTGTTAAAGTTTCTTTGAATCAGGTAGACTCACGTGGCAGTGTAGTTACTATAATGGTGCCCAGACTAGAGCAACCTACAAATATCATCTTTACAGAATCAGTTCTAAATACAATGGCACATTTTTAACTTTATATATTCTAGCTGTTGATCAGCTGTCAAATAATCAAAGAATTTCTCATGCATTGGAGAAGGGCATTTAGAACCCAAAATGTCTGTACATTTCATGTGACTCAGAAATATTATCAAAAGTAAATTTAACTAATGCATATGCTAATAAGAAAGTTTTTATGAATGCTTACTATAAATCTATAAACCATTGAGTTTCAAATTATGATCATGAGATGCATCTCCACATTTCAAACATTATAGTCATCTTTACTTGAAATTTTTAAAAGATAATTATTAAGAAAATATCTTTTCTAGCATTTCACTATTACATAACATTGATAAGCTATTTAGAATGTCATCTTTTTTTTTTCTATTCTTCTTTCTTTTACCTGTAATTTGGACATTGTACACTATTAATCACATTAAGACAGTAGGATAAGAAACCATGGAAGGAAATTGAAAATCATCACTCAAATGATTTTTAAAACTTAATATGGAAATCAGAACATTACTGTTCTGCCTCAACAGTAATCTAAAACAAATGGTGATTAGCTTAACAATAGAAAAAGATATCACAAGCCATGAAAATACACACCATAAAATGAAAAGCCAGTGCCCCATGTAATGTGTAACAGAAACAGATGGTTCTCATCAACAATAATTTAGAAGGCATACCACTTTCCTATTGAAGCAGTGGCTCTAGAGAAAGTGGATAGAAAGAATAAGAAAATGTGTTGGCTTTTACCCATTGATTTTAGCAGATAAGTCTATAACTGTTTGAGCCTCAAACTTTGGTTTTCCAGATTTGCACCAGCAAGAGCCCAACGTCATGGAAGATTTTCTTCCAATGCCCATGTCATATGAAGACATGGGTGAAATCAAAAGTCATGGAAGGCAATGAATGAGGCATTTCCTCCTCAGGAAAAAGCTGAGTTTGTTTGATGCGTGTCAGAAAATGTTCTGTCTAGAAATTTGCTGACCAGAGGGACAAACTCTGTCAGAGATGGTCACAACAAAATATATACTCTTCCTTCTACAGCAGGGGTCCCCAAACTCCCTGCTGCCCATGGCCAGTTAGGAATTGGACCACACAGCAGGAGGTGAGTGGCAGGCCAGGGAGCATTCCCGCCTGAGCTCTGCCTCCTGTCAGATCAGCGCACCATTAGATTCTCATAGGAATGCAAAGTCTATTGTGAACTGCACATGTGAGGGATCTGGGTTGGGAGCTTTTTATGTGGATCTAATGCCAGATGACCTGAGGTGGAACAGTTTCATCCCGAAATCATACATGCCCCCCACCTCCCCCATGGAAAAACTGTCTTACACAAAACTGTTCCCTGGTGCCAAAAAGGTGGGGGACCTCTGTCCCACAGTAAAAAGTATAAAGTTGTCACTGGGAAGTGGCTGGCCACCCAGCCAGGATACATTTTCCTCCACCACCACAAACCCTCCTCTGCCCACATTCTGTTGCATCTAGCTGTGTCCTTCTAACTTGTTCTTGTCATTGCAATGCTATGGACAGTACATGGGTCATGTTTGAGCCAAAACTTTTCAAAAGGGTCAACATAAAATGATATCCAGGATTGGAATGTACACCTATTGAAAAAGTGAAAATATGCATAATTCACATTAATCTCTCAACTTTTCTACATAAAACAACCTAAATTTTATACCCATTATAGTCTTCATTCAACAAAGGTTTATTGAGTACCTCTAAGGAACCAAGCACTGCCATAACTGATGAAAGCAGAAGAGTGAACTGAACAAAGTTCATGCGCCCTTGAATTCTATACTAGAGGTAGACAGCTAGCAAGCAAATATAGTCAGCTGGCCAATGAGAAATGACTTGTAGTGAGTGGATAGAGTATGATATGGGTAGCATTTTAGATAGGGAAGTTCAGGAAGTCCTCTCTGTGGGTATGATCTCTGAGCAGAGATATAAATAGATTAAAGGAATAAGTCATGTGAGTGTCTACCAGAATATTCCCAGAAGGGGAAACAGCAAATCTTTTTCTAGTTGTTTTCTATCTGGACATTTTATCTTACCCAATAAGATTATAATGCTCCTAAAGATATCATCTACTTATTTTGTACCTGCCTCAAATAGCTAGTGTCAAGTTGAACTCCTATCAGGATATACAGAAAGGACTAATGAGATTTTTATAAAGACATTGTATGTACTGATATCAAAAGTAATATTTTATATCCTGAGGATATAGCATTAATATCTACTACCCTACAGAAGGAAATAGACAAAGCAGCTCAAAACACGCACGCACACACACACACACACACACACACACATGAATTTATAAATATTCATCAGTGAAAGAGGTTTTGGGACTAGCAATACTTATGTGTGACCACAAAAGTAAAACTCTGACTGCAGGTTTTCACTGGCATGTATATCCTTTTATGGGAACACTATGTCACTATATTAAACAGATACTTATTTTCTTTTAAGCAATAAATTCAAAAAAATAAGATGAAGTTGACAGAGAAAAGATAGCAAATGTGCATGAATGAAATTCAATTTTGTCAGGAGAATTAAATGTTTAGAGATCTAATATCTTTAAATTTTGTTTTAAAGGTTTGTAACTATCAATTCCATTTTGAATGTGCAAAGAAACACATACTAAGGGAATTTGGCAGACTTAAATTGTACAGTTTTGAAAGTGGATGTATTCATGCTAAGAAATACAGATTAGCAGATTAATCCACTTATAATCAATACATTATCTTGTACTTTAGAAATCAAGAGTTTGAAGCATTAGCTCAAAATAGAATTTACACTCAATTTCAACTAACATACAGTTAAATTATGCTTACAATCCTTAAAAGTTAACTTATGCTTATAGGACTTTAAAGTTACGCTTAAGAGCCAGCCTAACGTTATATTTCAGCTAAAAATTCTCCTCACATTTGACCAACTCTCTGAGGCAAATTTGTAAAAAAAAAATTTCTGATGCACCTAAAATCTAAATACATTAGCTTATCTTGATATTTGAAAATATCAACTGGGGAAGATTTCGGAAACTGCACTCCAGCAACAGAGTGAGACTCCATCTCAAAAACAAAACAAAACAAAACAAAATAAATTAGCGAAAGTATTGTCATTTGTCTTATTCACCTAGAACAATTATCCTCAAAATAGCATTAAAAGTTTATTTTCACAAGTGGAAAAACTGAGATTAAGCATAATGTTTAAGACAATTAATTCACAGCCTAGGACAGAAACGTAGGCCTCCTGTGCTCTTATTTCAGTGCATTTGTATCTAGCCACTGTTTTAAAGACAAGGGAATGCATTTGAGATATTAAAGAGAAACAAAGGGAAATATGGGACCCAGCCCAAGGGGATCAGAAAAATGTCATTTTGGGGGTCTCGTAGTGGGGGCAACACAACCATGGAATACAATCCTGTCCATGGCCTGACTCCTGCTCAGGTTCTTCTTTTCTGACTCCTTGTGTGTATGTCTGTTCTCACATTGCTATAGAGAAATGCCTGAGACTAGGTAATTGATAAGGAAAGGGAGTTAATTGACTCACAGTTCTTCTGGAGGCCACAGCAGCATCTGCTTCTGGGGAGGCCTCAGGCAACTTTTACTCATGATAGAAGGCAAAGTGGGAGCTGGCACTTCACATGGTGAAAGCAGGAGGAAAAGAAAGAGATGGGGGAGGTGCTACACACTTTTAAGGACCAGATCTCACAAGAATTTACTCACTATTTCAAGGACAGTACCAAGAGGGATGGAGCTAAATCATTCTGCCTCCATGATCCAATCACCTCCCACCAGACCCCACCTCCAAGATTGAGGATAACATTTCAATATGAGATTTGGATGGGGACACACATCCAAACCATGTCACCCTGCCTCACACTTTATACTACAACAGGAGGAGGTGGACCCAAGATGGCTGAATAGGAATAACTCTGGAGTGCACTTCCAAGGGAGAACCAACACAGAGAGTGAGTGATCACTGCATTTCCAAACAAGTTATTACGCCCACAGACCAGGAGATTCTGAGGCTGAAAAGTGCCACAAGTTTACAGCATGCGTGTTTCAGCCAGTGCAGTGGGTCTCTGCACAAAATCACACAAATCTGGGTGGCCACTTCAAGTGGCTCCTGGAATGCGTGGGAGAAAGAGTCACCCATTCAACTGAAAAAAATGGGACTGAAACAGGGAGCCAGGTGATCTGGCTCAGCGGGTCCCACCCCCCACAAAGACCAGCAATCTGAAACGCTCTGGATTGAGTTTCACAGCAAGCACAGCTGGACCCGGGAGAGTTGAGTTCTGTGGTGGGGAGGGATGTCCACCATTACCAAGGCAGTCCACCATTACCAAGGCAATCTGCCCTTACTGCAGTCCTGCAGTCCATCATTACAGAGGCAGTCCACCATTACTGAGGCAGATCTAACTATACCTGCATAAACAAAACCACAAGGAAGTTCACACAGCAGCTGGGCAGAGCCCATGGCAGCTCAACAATGCCTCTGCTGGCAGACTGTGACTAGGCTACCTCCTTGCTGGGCAGGGCATCTCTGAAGAAAGGCAGCAGCATGTCAGGAACTTATAAATAAAGCCCCACCTTCCCGGGACAGAACACCTGAGGAAAAGGTGGTTATGAATTCCCCTGCAGCAGACTTAAATGTACCTGTCCAGCAGCTCTGAACAGAACAACAGAGCTCACAGCTCTGCACTTGAGCTCCTATAAGGGACAGCTGTCTCCTCAAGCAGCTCGCTGACTCTAGTATATACACAGACACCTCATAAAAGAGAGCTCAGGCTGACATCTGGTGGGTACCCTTCTGGGACAAAGATAACAGAATAAGAAACTGGCAGCAACCCTTACTGTTCTGAGGCCACTACAGGTGATCCCCAGGCAAGCAGGGTCTGGAGAGGACCTCCAGCAGTCCTATAGCAGAGGGTCCTGACTGTTAGAAGGAAAACTCAAAAAACGGAAAGAAATAACTTCATCATCAACAAAAACGCCAACCACTCAGAGACTCCATCCGAAAGTCACCAACTACAAAGACCACAGGTAGATAAATCCACAAAGATGGGAAGAAACCAGCAAAAAAAGGATGAAAACATCCAAAACTAGAATGCCTCTCCTCCCCCAAGGGATCACAACTCCTCACCAGCAAGGGAACAAAGCTGGATAGAGAATGAGTCTGATGAATTGACAGAAACAGGCTTTAGAAGGTGGGTAATAACGAACTTCTCTAAGCTGAAAGAATATGTTCTAACACAATGCAAAGAAACTAATAACCTAGGAAAAAGGTTTGATGAAATAATGAGAATAAACAGCTTAGAGAAGAATATAACTGACCTGATAGAGCTGAAAAACACAACATGAGAAATATAACTGACCTGATAGAGCTAAGAAACACAACACGAGAACTTCGTAAGCATACACAAGTTTCAATGCCGAATTGACCAAGCAGAAGAAAGGATATCAGAGATTGAAGATCAACTTAATGAAATAAAATGAGAAGGCAAGATTAGAGAAAAAAGAGTGAAAAGAACAAAGCCTCCAAGAAATATGGGATTATGTGAAAAGACCTAATCTACCTTACTTCACTAGGTAAAGCATACCTGGATGGTTGGATGGTTCTCTTGTAGGTATCTTCAAGAGAAGATCAAAAGGAAGGAAAATCAGGTAGGTAAACAACAATCACATTATCCTACCACAGTTACTTCAAGGTACTTTATTTTATGGCTATTTCCTATCTTTCCCCGTCCACCCATTACCTTAAAGTTCTTTGCTGATTATTTCCTGCATTTTTCCTTCAGTCTTTCCTTACCCTGGATGCTCTGACTCCCCACATGGGTCTAGTTCTTGCCATTGGAACCAGAGACAAAACTTTGATGGACAGCTTGTTGGCTGGCTAAGATGATTTCATTTCATGTCACTTACAATCATAAAATTGATTTTTTTGGCGATTAAAATATTTTTAGAATAAGATGGGGCTTTAACTTTGCTCTTGCTGGTTGGCCTGAGGATCACTAAGTTGGATTAACAATTTTCTGATAGTGATGAAATCATCCTTACCAGAGTAACACAGTGATGACCATATTTGGCTTCTTAGATAGAGCTATCAAATACATAGCCTATTCTACAAGTTGTCTAAAGTGGCAATATCCTAACTAGTCTTTTAACAACAAGTGTATTCCCATATGGATTGTTCATAGTTACCGAGAAAGAACAATTGTACTAAAAATTTTTTTTCTAAGTGGCAAAACATAAAGATTTTAAAGTCTCAATTTCTGTTAGACAAATAAAATAACCAAATGATCAAGATTTTGAAATCCATAGAATTGTTTTCCTTTAAATTCAAAACAAATCAACAAGAATAATAATGCAGGTTTTTTGGGTAAACATTGCAAATTAGTAGAAAAAGACATGGTATAATAACTGTTGGTTTAAAAAAAGTCTCTTTATAGCTCAACATTGAACAATCATTCTTTCTGTTTATGTTGTCCAGACCAGCTGTCAACAACACTTTCAGCACTGTGAAGAAATTATTTTATATGAGGGTTAAGGTATAATTTTATGTTCTATTTTTTCAGTGTCTTTTAACATAGTTGGTCTGTAAACATACATTACATATGATAGATATCATAAGCTAAATGGTGAAATAGCAGAGATAATGACCACCGTTTTCTAGGCTGAAAAGGTAGGGAACATATCAGAGAGAAGCAAGGGAGATTAAAGTCTTTAGAAAGGCTTAATGGGGCTCTATATATCAATAACAAAATCATTGGCTTGGGACTTTTGGAAAGGTAGGTATATTCATTTCTCTATAGACTTCTGGTGCAAGGCTGCTAGTAAGAAAATAAGTAGAAAAACTAAGTGAAAGATTTCTGTTTCCATTTATATGACAGATTAGACACCTGAATTGATCTTCCTGCTGACAAACTCTCAAAATTGTGGATAAAATAATTTCGGTAGTCATAATAGATTAATGATCTTGAAAAGGAATAAGTCATTTTTTTTTGCACCAAAAAACCCAGTAAAATAAAGAACTCAGTAGGGAAAGAGGAGCACAGAAGCTTGTTTTTATCATGAAGACATTTGCTAAGCTCTGTACAATTGAGTTTTGCTTTTCATAGCTGCAAAAACTACCTGAAATAAAATATAACATATAGGGTCAATCACAGTGATTAATTTGATAGAACATATTCCTCCCATATGCCTGAAATTTTAGACCCTACAAATAAGAGTGAACTAGAAACAAACCAAACATCTATTTTCTTTATTTTGGCAAGAAAAAGTTACTGTCTTGATATATGTATGTGTGTGTGTGTGTGTGTGTGTGTGTGTGTGTGTGTGTATCCTTCCTCTGCCAGCTGACAGTCCAAAAGCAGTAATACCCTGTAAATGAGCACATCCACCTAGCACCTAGGTTTTGGTATCTAATACTGTTCTCCAGTAAAAGTAATTCAGGCTAATTACTTTCACTGGAATGGCTGATTCTCTGATTCTGGAATTGGGGCAGGAAATCTACAAGGTAAGTCTATACTTATCTTGTAGTGTCAGAAAATAAGAAAGAGCTTAAACAAAAACCAAAATATATATGCAAGCTGCAATGATGGGATATGTCAGAGAGACACAGGAACCAGCAGAAAGAGCTCTCAGTGTCCAAAATGAAAACAATTTGAGCCACAAAATAAAGTAATAATGGATTATAATGCAGCATGTGAAACAAATATCTATGTGTACTACTGATATTAATAAATGATTGAATAAACAAAGGAAAATCAATCTTTCACACAGATGAATTCCAAATTATGAAATAACTGGACCCCCAGAGGTATAGAGCATAACTCTCCATTCCTTAAGTGTGTTCTGTGCGTAACTACTTCCCTTCAATGGGTACAGTATAGAAGCAAGGAAGAATAGTAGCTTTACAATAGGAACAACCTAAAAAAACTACCTTAGCCAGATGATCAAGCAACAACAGTGATAAGTGATATTGCTATGTACCTGTGTTATTATGTGGTGAAAGTAGTATTTTACCTGTGTGGTCTTCCTTCCAAAAAAACCATTACCCCAGTCTAATCATGAGAAAAACATCAGAAAAATCCCAATTAAGGGAAATTCTACAAAATACCTGACGAGTACTTTTCAAAAATTTCAAGATCATCAAAAAGAATGTATTTCTGTGAAACTGTCACACTCCATACCAGCCTAATAGAACACAAGAAGTAAACACAATCTGGTATTATGGCTGAGATCCTGAATCAGGAAAAGGACATTAGGTAAAGACTAAGGAAATCAAAATAAACCGTGAACTGTAGTTTCACGTGTCAACATTGGCTCGTAATAATAAATGATGTCAGTAATAGGGAGAACTGAGTGTGAAATGTACAGGAACGGTCTATACTATCTTCCCAACTTTTCTATAAATAGAAATATATAGTAAAGGGTTCATTTAAAAAGTGTAATAACTTAGAATTTCTCCTCAATGCTGAAAGGTATTAATTCACAGATTTAAAAATCCAACAAATCCCAAAAAGGAAAAAAATCCATACTTATACATATAAAAATACAGCTGAAGAACACCAAAGTTAAAGAGAAGATCTCAAAAAAGTTAAAGATAAAAGACTTATGATACACAAAAAATTGTCTTGTGCCATATTGTGGCAGGAAAAGCAAAAGTATGTAAAATAACAGCCTGATCTCATTCAAGAACAAAGTTGAAATAGTTTTAAAGAAAATATCGAATTCAACCAAGTTATATTCAAATAGCTTATTAGATCATGACTAGGTAGTACTTACAGAAATCCAAGATTGATTTAACATTAAACTATTAATTATGTTATTCATTATTTTATTTGATTTTATTTTGTATTTTTTGATGCAGAGTCTTGCTCTCTTGCCCAGGCTGGAGTGCAGTGGTGCAATCTCAGCTTACTGCAATTTTCGTTTCCCGGGTTCAAGTGATACTGCTGTATCAGCCTCCTGAGTAGTTGGGATTACAGACTTGTGCCACCGTGCCCAGGTAATTTCGTATTTTTAGTAGCAATGGGGTTTTACCATGTTGGCCAGGCTGGTCTTAAATTTTTGGTTATGAACGCCCACTTTGGCCTTCCAAAGTGCTGTGATTACAGGTGTGAGTCACCGTGGCCAGCCTCATTATTTTAAAAGACTGCAGTATAAAAGTGTGCTTTTGGGAAACTTGGGCTATTGCTGCTGGGACAGGGAGTGCTTCTGCAGCCACGGCTGGGAAGCAAGCAAGGTATGGATGCTATCCCTAAAACAAACATCAGGAGCTGCCAGAAGACTGTAGGATGGAACTGTTTTAGGAAGGAAGCTCATCCCATTCTGGGTCCCATATCCTTTCTGAGACTAAATAGTTACAGCAAGATGCGATTTTCAATCCTAGCCTTTGGCAATTGCATGCTATCCTGGGACCCAGAGGTGCTACAACTGGTGTGTTATGGGAACTTGGTGAAGTGATTTCTACAGGTGAGTGACTTCTACAGGCAGGGCTAGAAAGTGAGTGAGGCCTAGGTGGCAGTAGCCAGTGCCAAGAAGCCAGTGTTATGCTTCTGGGATCTGAGGTGGGGATGTGAGAGGGGTGTGAGTTGCTGTTTGGACTTGGTTGAGACCTGAGTGTGGGCTTCTGCAGCCTAGGTGGAGGTGGGTGTGAGCCCTGCTTGGACTAGGGTGTGAAGGGGATGCATGTCCACTACCCACTGGTTCAGGCTATGACCACTGAGGGTGGCTTTACTTTCTGTGGTGGTGGAGCTTCAACATGGCTGCTGCTGTCGCTCACCTAAGCTTACTCCCCCTGGGGCTTAAGAATTCCCTGCCCTTGACCTTTATAACTGGTACCTACTCTTGCCATTAGGGGACCAAAGTACAAGTCCACCAAGCTGGGCTTAGCTTTCCGCTCCCTTCTTCCCTCCCCCTGAGACAGAGCATATAGCTCAGGGTCCTAGGGATTGCCCAATCCAATCTACCACGGTGGATATCTGAATGCTCCTTCTGGAAAACTAAGGTTGGGTCTAAACTTCTAGACACTATCACCTCAGCTGGCACCTACCTGCAAGTACCACCTGTGAGCCCGGAGACTGGCCCGCCAAGCCCTTTACAGCTACCACCAGCATCACCACATACTGCTTAGGATCCATAGAATCACCCAGTCCTTGCTGCTGTCATTACCAGTACCACTCTGGCTGTTCAGTGGACTGAGAACCTGCTCGCCTGCCTGGTACACCACTGTTACTAGTGGCATCCAAGTAAGCCACCTGGAGGGTTAAGAATCAACCTGCTGGTAACTGCCAACATAGATGCCAGCATACACCATCCTCGGGCACAAAGTTAGGCACACTTAGCCCATTGCAGCTACTGTTGGGGCCTGAAGACCAGCCCACTTGACATCTCAGTACCCAGCACAACTTAACCGCAGCCTCCAACTTAACTGCACCCTCAGCCACTGAGGAAATCACAGATACCACTAATGCTGTTTACAGCCAAAAAAAAAAAAATCATACAGAGACCGTACTACTGCAGACTGAAAACCAAAGAACCCTACTCAACCAACAACATAGATACATCTTCCCTACAAAAGTAAATTCAAAAATAGTAGGAAGTGACTATTACATCAGATGTGCAGATATCAATGTAAAAACACAGAAAACATTAAAAAGCAAGGAAAAATGACACCTTCAAAGAAACACAATAATTCTTCAGTGATAGTAATCAAAAAGAAAAATTTAAAATCTCAGATAAATAATTCAAAATATTTGATTTTAAGGAAGCTCAGTGAGATACAGGAGAATTCTGAAAAACAGTGTAAAGAAATCAGAAAAAAACAATTCAGGATGTGAATTTACCAAAGAGATATTTTAAGAAAGAAAGAAATAGAAATCTTGGACATGATGAATTCATTGAAGGAAATACAAAACACATTTGAAAGCTTCAACAACTGACTAGATCAAGTATAAGAAAGAATCTCAGAACTTGATGACAGACCTTTTGGAATAATCCAGACAGAAAAAAAGAATACAAAAGAATGTGTTGGTCGAGTGCAGTGACTCATGCCTGTAATACCAGCTTTTTAGGAGGACAAGGCAGGTGGATAATGAGGTCAAGAGATGGAGACCATTCTGGCCAACATGGTGAAACCCATCTCTACTAAAAATACAAAAATTAGCTGGACATGGTGGCATGTGCCTGTAGTCCCAGCTACTTGGGAGGCAGAGGCAGGAGAATCACTTGAACCCAGGAGGCGGAGGTTGAAGTGAGCCAAGATCACACCACTGCACTTCAGCCTGACAACAAAGTGAGACTTCATCTCAAGAAGAAGAAAAAAAAGAATGTGTAAAGCATTTGTGACATTTGAGACAACATAAAGCAACAAAATTTACAAATTATTGATATACCCCATAATGAAGGAAGAAAGAAATAATTAGAAAATGTATTTAGTGAAACAATAGATGAAAACTCCTCAAATCTAGTCACAGTTTTAGGATATTCCAATACAGGAGGCTCAGTGATTCCTAGGTAGACACAATGCAAAAAGGTCTTCCCCAAAACCCATTAAAATCAGACTGTTTTAAGTAAAAGATAAAGAGAAAAATTTAAAAACAGCAAGGAAAAGCCTTTAGTCACCTAAAAAGGAAGTTTCATCAGAATAACAGTCGACTTCTCAGCAGAAATGTTACAGGCCAGAAGAGAATAAGATAATATGTTAAAAGTGCTGAAAGAAAAATAAAACTGTCACTCAAGAATACTACATTCAGCAAAATGATCCTTCATAAAAGAAGGAGAAAGTCATTCCTAGTCAAACAAATGCTAAGGGAATTTGTCCTATAGAAAGTGCTGAAGAGAGTTCTAAACCTGAAAGTGAAAAGATAACATTTACCATCATGAAAACACATGAAAATAAAACTCAATGGTAAAGCAATCATGCAAAGTAGGAAGAAAAAGCACTCAAATGATACCACTACAGAATTCTACCAAAATTCAATGAAAAACTATGAGGAAAATAAAGGAATGAATAATTTATAAAGGAACAGCAAAGCAATCAACAATATGATTAAAAAAGCCTCATTATTTGTTATTATTCAAATAACTAATCAATAATAACCTTGCATATAAACAGACTAAATTATCCTCTTAAAAATATTAAATATCTGAACAGATTAAAATAAACATGACCTAACTATAAACTGCTTATAAGAAACTCACCTTACCTGAAAAAACATATAGACTAACGGTAACAGGGAAGGAAAATGATATTTCACTCAAATATAAACAAAAGTGATCAGGATTAGCTATGCTTACATCAGGTAAAATAGACTTTAAGTCAAGAACAGTTAAAAAAAAGACACAGAAGGTTATTATATAATAATAAATGGATCAATACAGCAAGAGGACGTAACAATTCTAAATGTATATGTACCCAATGATGGACCACCCGGAATTGTACAGCAATGTTACTAGATCTAAGGAGAGAGAAAGACTGCAATAAAATAATAGTAGGGAACTTTAACCTTAGTTCTTACCATTAGACAGATAATCTAGACCAAAAAAAAAAAAAAATCAACAAACATTAGATCTAAGTTGGTCCTTAGACTGAATAGACCTAACAGACATTTACAGATCATTCTATCCAACAACTGCAGAACATATATTTGTTTCCTCAGCCCATAGAACATTCTCTAGGATAGACCATATATCCAATCACAACACAAGACTCAAAAAATTTCAAAAAAATCAAAATTATGTCAAGAATCTTCTCAACCACAACGAAATAAAACTAGACATCAATATCAAGAAGAACTCTAGAAACAATACAAAGAATTAGAAATTAAACTACATGCTTCTAAATTACCACTGGGCCAAGGAAGAAATCAACATGGAAATAAACATTTCCTTGAAATGACTGAAAATGAAAACAACATACTGAAATCTTTGGAATACAACAAAAGCAAAGTTACTTGAATGATAACTTTGGCTAAGAGGGAAGTTCATAGCAATAAATGCCTACATCAGAAAGGTAGAAAGATTACAAATGAACATTCTATGTCTACATCAAAAAGGTAGAAAAATTACAAATGAACATTCTAGCAATGCACCCCCCAAAACTAGCAAGTAATAACAAACCAAACACAAAATTAGCAGACGAAAATAAATAAAGATCAGAGCAGAAATAATCAAACAGAGACCAAAAAAAAAAAAAAAAAATCAAAGAATCAATGAAAAGTTGGTTCTTTGAAAAGATAAACAAAATTGATGAACTGCTAGCTAGACTAAGAAAAGGATAAGACCCAAATAAAAAAAGTCAGAAATGAAAAAGGAGACAGGAAAACTGATGTAACAATAATAACATTCCTGATAAACATAGACACAAAATCCCCAACAAAATTCTAGCAAACTGAGTACACATCAAAAAGATGATATACCACAATTAGATGGGGTTTATACCAGGGATGCAAGGATGGCTTTATATATGCAAATTAATAAACATGATGCTTATATCAATAGAAAGACAGAAACCATGTGTTCATCTCAATAGATGCTGAAAAAGCATTTGATAAAATTTAACATCACTTCATAATAAAAATCTCTCAACAAACTAGGCATAGAAGAAACATACCTCAAAATAATACAGGCTATATACAACAAACTCACAGTTAACATCATATCAAATGGGAAAATGTTGAAAGCCTTCATTTAAGAACTGGAAAAAAACAGGGATGCCCTCTTTCATTGCTCTTGTTCAATACAATACTGGAAGTCCTAGGTAGAAAAATCAGGTAAGAGAAAGAGATAAAAGCCATCCACACTGGGAAAGAGAAAGTCAATTTGTCATTCTTTGCTGATGATATATGTATACATTTGAGACAGAGTCTTTACTC
The DNA here is from genome assembly GCF_009761245.1 of Sapajus apella. Classification (NCBI taxonomy): domain Eukaryota; kingdom Metazoa; phylum Chordata; class Mammalia; order Primates; family Cebidae; genus Sapajus; species Sapajus apella. The sequence goes on from NW_022437006.1 coordinate 1,754,469, forward strand.
TGTTGCCCAGGCTGGAGTGCAGTGGCACAATGACTCAAACTCCTGCAAAGACCAGCAAGCTAAGATCCACTGGCTTGAAATTTTTGCAGCCAGCATAGCAGTCTGAGCTTGACCTGGGACATTCTAGCTTGGTGGTGGGAGGGGCATCTGCCATTGTTGAGGCTCTGGGAGGTGGTTTTAACCTTGCCTGTGTAAACAAAGTCTCTGGGAAGTTTACACAGCAACAGGGTGGAGTCCATGGCAGCTCAGCAAGGCCTCTGCAGGCAGTCACTAAACTCCCTTCTTGCTGGGCAGGACATCTCTGATAAAAGGCAGCAGCCTGTTAGGGACTTATAAATAAAGCCCCCACCTTCCTGGGACAGGACACCCGGGAAAAGGGGCGGTTGTGGGTTCAGCTTCTGCAGACTTAAATGTCCCTGACTGGCAGCTCTGAAGGGAGCAACAGATCTCCCTGTACAGTGCTAGAGCTCTGATAAGGGACAGACGGCCTCCTCAAGTGGTTCCCTGACCCTTGTGTATCATGACTGGGAGTCACCTCCCAGCAGGGGCTGACAGGCACCTCATACAGGAGAGCTCTGGCTGGCATCTGGTAGGTACTCTTCTGGGATGAAGCCAAAAGAATATGTTAACTTTTCCTCCAGGGTCCACAAGGGGCATGGTTTCAAAGGCAAGAACATCCCAGCAATATGCTTGACCTGACTTCTTTCATGTATCCATCTGGGAGCCTAAATGTCTTTGTCTAACTTTCAGATGCGTGGGAAGGTAGACTGGCTAGGTTAGCTTCTTTTGTTTAGAAAAGGCCATGAAAAGCTATGGGAGGACTCTGGGCCAAACAATCAGATGTCAGAATCAAAGATCAGACATTCCAACATTTGAAGGACATCCTCTTGTGGGACAATAACTTGGATGGGGTGGGAATAACTGCCAGATTAAAAGACCTCCTGCCCCTCACCTGTGCAGATTTCCCACAACAGTGTGGGAATTGGCTTTTCTCTCCCTACTTCTCTTTCTCTCTTTGCCTAATAAATCATTTTTCTGCAAAAGCTCTTGGGGTCCTATATTTCCATGAATAATATCACCATGCCAAGACCTCTTACCTATTCTTGGGTGGATGAGAGCCAAAGGACCTGTGCACACCGGGGCATCTCCCACTAGGGAGCTGAGCCTCCCCTGCAACCCACAACCTGGTCTCAAAGCTACCAGAGGAGGGAACTGGCAGCAATCTTTGCTGTTCTGCAGCCCCTGCTGGTGATTCCCAAGCAAGCAGGATTTAGAGTGGACCTTCAGCAAACTCCAGCAGACCTGCAGCAGAGGTTCCCGACTGTTAGAAGAAAAACTAACAAAACCACAAGGGATCACAACTCCTCACCAGCAAAGGAACAAAACTGGATGGAGAATGAGTTTGATGAATTGACAGAAGCAGGCTTCAGAAGGTGGGTAATAACAAACTTCTTTGAGCTAAACAAGCATGTTATAACCCAATGCAAGGAAGCTAAGATCCTCTAAAAAAGGTTAGATGAAATGCTAACTAGAATAACCAGCAAAAAGAAGAACATAAACAACCTGATGGAGCTGAAAAACCGAGCATGAGAACTTTGTGAAGTATATACAAGTTTCAATAGTTGAATTAATTAATCGGAAGAAAGGATATCAGAGATTGAAGATCAACTCAATAAAATAAAGTGAGAAGGCAAGATTAGAGAAGAAAGAGTGAAAAGAAATGAGCAAAGCCTTGAAGAAATATTGGATTATGTGAAAAGACAAAACCTACATTTGATCAGTGTACCTGAAAGTGATGGGAAGAATGAAACCAAGTTGGAAAACAGTCTTTAGAATATTATCCAGGAGAACTCCCCCAACTAGAAAGGCAGGCCAACATTCAAATTCAGGAAACACAGAGAACACCACTAATATTCCTTGAGCAGAGCAACCCCAAGACACATAATTATCAGATTTACCACGGTTGAAATGAAAGAAAAAATGCTAAGGGCAGCCAGAGAGAAAGGTTGGGTTACCCACAAAGGGAAGCCCATCAGACTCACAGCAGATCTCTCAGAAGAAACCCTGCAAGCCAGAAGAGAGTGGGGGCCAATATTCAACATCCTTAAAGAAAAGAATTTTCAACCCAGAATTTCCTATCCAGCCAAACTAAGTTTCACAAGTGAAGGAGAAATAAAATCGTTTACAGGCAAGCAACTGCTGAGATATTTCATCACCACCAGGCCCGCCTTACAGAAATAATGCCACATATCTACAATCATCTAACCTTTGACAAACCTGATAAAAACAAGCAATGGGGAAAGCATTCCCTGTTTCATTAATGATGAAGGGAATACTGGCTAGCCATATGCAGAAAACTGAAACTGGATCCCTTTCTTACACCTTATACAAAAATTAACTCAAGCTGAATTAAAGACAAACGTAAGACCTAAGACCATAAAAACTCTGGAAGAAAAACCCAGGTAATACCATTCAGGACATAGGCATGGACAAAGACTCCATGACTAAAACACCAAAGGCAATGGGAACAAAAGCCAAGATTGACAAATATAATCTAATTAAACTAAAGAACTTCTGCACAGCAAAAGAAACTATAATCAGAGTGAGCAGGCAATCTACAGAATGTGAGAAATTTTTGCAATCTATCCTTCTGACAAAGGTCTAATATCTAGAATCTACAAAAAATTTAAACAACTTTACAAGAAAAAAAAAAAAGACAACAAATAACCCCATCAAAAATTGGGAGAAGGATATGAACAGACACTTCTCAAAAGAAGACATTTATGCAGCCAACAAGCGTATGAAGAAAAGCTCATCATCACTGGTAATTAGAGAGATGCAAATCAAAACCACATTGAGATATCATCTCATGCCAGTTAGAATGGTGATTATTAAAAAGCCAGGAACAACAGATGCTGGAGAGGATGTGGGGAAATAGGAATGCTTTTACACTGTTGGTGGGAGTGTAAATTAGTTCAACCACTGTGGAAGAAAGAGTGGTGATTCCTCAAGGATCTAGAAATAGAAATATCATTTGACCCAGCAATCCCATTGCTGGGTAATTACCCAAAGCATTATAAATTATTCTAGTATAAAGACACATGCACATATGTTTATTGCAGCAGTGTTTACAATAGCAAAGACTTGTAACCCAAATGTGCATCAAAGATAGACTGGATAAAGAAAATGTGGTACATATACACCATGGAATACTATGCAGCCATAAAAAAGGATGAGTTCATGTTCTCTGCAGGGAAATGGATGAAGCTGGAAATCATCATTCTCAGCAAAGTAACAGAAGAATAGAAAACCAAATACTGCATGTTTTGACTCATAAGTGGGAATTGAACAGTGAGAACACATGGATGCAGGGAGGGGAACATCACATACTATGGCCTCTTGGGGGGTGAGAGAATAGGGGAGGGAGAGCATTAGGAGAAATACCTAATGTAGATGACAGGTTGATGGGTGCAACAAACTACCATGGCACATGTATACCTATGTAACAAACCTGCACGGTCTACACATGTACCCCAGAACTTAAAGTTTATATATATATATAAAGAAATCCATTTAATCAGAGAGGACACAAACAAATGGAAAAATGTTCCATACTCATGGATAGGAAGAATTAATATCATGAAAATGGCCATACAGCCCCAAATAATTTAGAGATTCAATGCTATTTCCATTTAATGACCATTGACATTCTTCACAGATTTAGAAATAACTATTTAACAATTCATATGGAACCAAAAAATGCCTGAATATTGAAGACAATCTTATGGAAAAAGAACAAAGCTGGAGGCATTATTCTACCCAACTTCAAACTATACTACAAGGCCACAGTAGCAAAATAGCGTGGTACTGGTACAAGAACAGACATATGGAACAGAATAGAGGACTCAGAAATAAGACTGCACAGCTACAACCATCTGATCATTGGCAAACCTGACAAAAGCAAGAAATGTATAAAAGATTATCTATTTAATAAGTGATACTAGGAGAACAAACTAGGCATATGCAGAAAATTGAAACTGGATCCCTTCCTTACATCATATATAAAAATTAACTCAAGATGGATTAAAGACTTAAATGTGACATCCAAAACTATAAAACTGCAGAAGAATGTCTAGGCAATACCATTCAGGATATAGGCAAGGGTGAAGATTTCATTATGAAAATGTCAAAAGCAATAGCAAAGAAAGCAAAAATGGACAAATGGTATATAATTAAACTAAAGAGCTTCTGCATGGCAAAAGAAAGTATCATCATACTTCTGTGAAGAGTGAGGAGGCAACCTACAGAATGGGAGAAAATTTTTTCTATCTATCCATCTGACAAAGGTCTAATATTCAGTATCTACAAAGAACTTAATTTACAAAACAAAATCAAAAAGCCCTATTAAAAAGTGAACAAAGGATATGAACAGATACTTCAAAAAAGACATACATACAGCCAACAAACATGAAAAAAAGAGCTCAACATCACAGATCATGAGAGAAATGCAAATCTAAACCACAATGAGATAACATCTCACAACAGTTAGAGTGGCTATTATTAAAAGGTCAAAGTACAACAGATGCTGGTGAGGTTGCAGAGAAAAAGGAACACTTTTACACTATTGGTGGGAATGTAAATTAGTTCAGCCATCGTGGAAGACAGTGTGCAATTCCTCAAAGACCTAAAGGCAGAAATACCATTGGATCCAGCAATCCCATTACTGGGTATATACCCAAAAGAATATATTAATAAATCATTCTATTTTAAAGATATATGAAGATGCAGCAGTATTCACAATAACAAAGACATGAAATCAACCTAGATGCCCATCAGCAGTAGACTGAATAAAGAAAATGTTGTACGTACACACCATGGAATGCCATGCGGCCATAAAAAGGAACAAGATCATGTCCTTTTCAAGGACATGATGAGTTGGAAGCCCTAATCCTGTGCAAACTAATGCAGGAACAGAAAACCAAACAGCACACGTTCTCTCTTATAAGTGGGAGCTGAACACTGAGAACACATAAATACATGGGGAGGAACAACACACACTGGAACCTATTGTGGGGGTGGAAGGAGAACATCAGGAAGAATAGCTAGTGGATGCTGGGCTTAATACGTAGGTAATGGGATGATCTGTGCAGCAAATCACCATGGCACACATTTGCTTCTCTAACAAATCTGCACATCCTGCACACTTATCCCTGAACTTAAAATAAAATTGAATAAAAAGAAGAAATACATTTTATAAGACTATAGCTGCTTATAGTGATTCTTCTGGTAGATCTGTACAAAGTAAGTTAAAAACTCCTGGAAAGAATTCACCATTCCAGATGGCATTAAGAACATTTGTGATTCATGGGTGGAGGTCAAAACACCAATATTAACAGGAGTTTTGGAAGAATTAGATTCCATCCCTCATGGATTACTTTGAGGAGTTCAAACCTTTAATGGAGGAAGAAACTGTAGATATGGTGGAAATAGCAATAAAACTAGAATTAGAATATGTGACTAAATTGCTTTAATCTCATGATAAAACTTGAAAGGATGAGTTGCTTCTTATGGATGAGCAAATAAAGTGGTTTCTTGAGATGGAATTTACTTCATTTGAAGATGCTGTGAACATTGTTTAAATGGCAACAAAGGATTTAGAATATTTTATAAACTTAGTTGATAAAGCAGGACAGTTTGAGAGGATTGACTCTAATTTTGAATAAAGTTCTACTGTGAGTAAAATGCTATCAAGCAGCATTACATCACGTACTACAGACAAATCTTTTGTGGATGGAAGTCAATTGATGCAGGAAACATCACTGTCATCTTATTTTAAGGAATAGCCATGGCAACCTCAACCTTTAGCACCCACCACCCTGATGCACTCATCAGCTATCAACATCGAGGCAAGATCCTTCATCAGCAAAAAGATTATGACTTGCTGAAAACTCAGATGATTATCAACATTTTGAATGACAAATGATTGTAAATTAAGATTTTTTTTCATGTAATTAACTCTTATTTATTTACTTAGTTAAAAAAATTATTTCCATAGGTTATTGGGGAACAGGTGGTGTTTGGTTACATGAGTAATTTCTTTAGCGGTGACTTGTGAGATCTGGTGCACCCATCTCCTGAGCAGTACGCATTGCACATAATTTGTAGTCTTTTATCCCTCACACCCTTCCCACCCTTAACCTCTGAGTCCCCAAAGTCCACTGTGTCATCCTTATGCCTTTGCATCCTCATAGTTTAGCTCCGATTTATGAGTGAGAACATATGATGCTTGGAGTTACTTCATTTAGAATAATAGTCTCCAACACCCAGGCCACTGTGAATGCCATTAATTTATTGCTTCCTATGACTGAGTAGTATTCCATCATATATACCATAGTTTCTTTTTCACTTGTTTATTCATGGGCATTTGTGTTGGTTCCAAATTTTTGCAATTGCGAATTGTGCTGCTATAAATATGCATGTGCAAGTATCTTTTTTGAATAATGACTTCTTTTCCTCTGGGTAGATACCCAGTAGTGGTATTGCTAGATCGAATGGTAATTCTACTTTTAGTTCTTTGAAAATTCTTCACACTGTTTTCCATAGTTATTATTCTAGTTTACCTTCCCACCAGCAATGTTGAAGTATTCCCAGTTCACTGCATCCATGCCAACATCTATTTTTTTTTAAATTTTTTGATTATCGCCATTCATTGAAGAGTAAGGCGGTATTGCATTTTGGTTTTCATTTGCATTTCCCTGATCATTAGTGATGTTGAGCATTTTTTCATATGTTTATTGGCTATTTGCATATCTTCTTTGGAAAACTGTCTATTCATGACCTTAGCCCACTTTTTGATGGGATTATTTTTTTCTTGCTAATTTGTTTGAGTTTATTGTAGATTCTAGATATTAGTATTTTGTCAGATGTATAGATTGTGAAGATTTCCTCCCACTCTGTGGGTTGTCTGTTTACTCTGCTGACTGTTCCTTTTGATGTGCAAAATCTCCTTAGTTTTATTAAGTCATAGCTATTAATCTTTGGTTTTATTGCATTTGCTTTTAAGTTCTTGGTCATAAAATCCTTGCCTAAACCAATGGCTAGAAGGATTTTTTCCCAGTGTTATCATCTAGTATTTTTATAGTTTCAGGTCTTAGATTTTAAGTTCTTGATACATCTTGAGTTGATTTTTGCAAAAGGTGAGTGATGAAGCCTACATGTGGCTTGCCAATTATCCCAGCATCATTTGTTGAATAGAGTTTCCTTTCTCCACTTTATGTTTTTGTTTGCTTTGTTGAAGATCAGTTGGCTGTGAGTATTTGGGTTCTCTATGCTGTTCCATTGGTCTATGTGCCTATTTTTGTAGCAGTATCATGTTGTTTTGGTGAGTATAACCTTATAGCATAGTTTGAAATCAGGTAATGTGTTGCCTTCAGATGTGTTCTTTTTGCTTATTCCTCCTTTGGCTATGTGGGCCCTTTTTTGGTTCCATATGAATTCTTCTAGTCTTTGAAGAATTATGGCGGTATTTTGATGGGAATTGTATTGAATTTGTAGATTGCTTTTGAGTTTACAATATTGTTTCTATCCACCCATGAGCATGGGATATGTTTCAATTTTTTTGTGTCATCTGTGATTTCTTTCAGCAGTGTTCTGTAGTTTCCCTTGTAGAGGTCTTTCACCTCCTTGATTAGGTATATTCCTAAGTATTTTATTTAATTTTTGCAGCTATTGTAAAAGGGATTGAGTTCTTGATTTGATTCTCAGCTTGGTCCATGTTGGTATATAGAAGAGCCACTAATTTGTGTACATTAATTTTGTACCGGGAAACTGATGATTTTTTAAAAAATCACTTCTAGGAGCTTTCTAGAAGGAGTCTTTAGGGTTTTCTAGGTAAACAATCATATCATCAGCAAACAGTGACAGTTTGACTTCCTCTTTATCTATTTGGAATGACCTTTATTTCTTTCTCTCATTTGATTGCTCTGGCTAGGATTTCCAGTACTATGTTGAAGAAAAGTGGTGAGAGTGGGCATACTTGTCTTGTTCCAGTTCTCAGAAGGAATGGTTTCAACTTTTCCCCATTCAGTATTATGTTGGCTGTGGGTTTGCAACAGATGGCTTTTATTTCATTGAAGCTTGTCTCTTGTATGCTGATTTTGCTGAGAGTTTTAATTATAAAGTGATGCTGGATTTCGTCAAATGCTTTTTCTGCATCTGTTGAGATGGTCATGTGATTTTTATTTTTAAATCTGTTTATATAGTATATCACATTTATTGACTTGCATATGTTAAACCATTGCTGTGTCCCTGGTGTGAAACCCACTTGATCATGCTGGATTAACTTTTTGATATGTCATTGGACTTGGTTGGCTTGTATTTTGTTAAGGATTTTTGCATTTATGTCCATCAGGAATATTGACCTGTAGTTTTTTTTTTTTTTTGATTATGTCCTTTCCTAGCTTTGGTACTAGAATGATGCTGGCTTCATAAAGTGATTTTCTCTATCTTTTGAATAGTGTCAATAAGATTGGTACCAATTCTTCTTTAAATGTCTGGTAGCATTCTGCTGTGTATTCATCTTGTTGTGGACTTTTTTTGGTTGATAATTTTTAAATTACCACTTCAATCTTACTGCTTGTTGTAGGTCTGTTCTGTTCGCGGTATCTAATTCTCCCTGATTTAAGCTAGGAGGGTTGTATCTTTCCAGGAATTTATCTGTCTCTGGGTTTCCAAATTTATGCAAATAAAGGTGTTCACAGTAGCCTTGAATGGTCTTTTGTATTTCTGTGGCATCAGCTGTAACATATCCTGTTTTGTTTTTAATTGAGCTTATTTTCATTTTCTCTCCTTTTTTTGGTTAATCTTGTGAATGGTCTATCAATTTTTATTTATCTTTTCAAGGAACCAGCTTTTTGTTTCATTTATCTTTTGTATTTTTTGGTTTCAATTTCATTTGGTTTTGCTCTGTTCTTGGTTATCTCCTTTTTTCTGCTGGGTTTGGGTTTGGTTTGTTCTTGTTCTTCTAGTTCCTTGAGGTGTGTGGCCTTAGATTGTTTGTGTTATTTCAAACCTTCTAATGTAGGCATTTAGGGCTATACACTTCCTCTTAGCACTGTCTTTGGTGTATCCCAGAGGTTTTGATATGTTTTGTCACTATTGTAGTTCAGTTCAAAGAATATTTTAACTCCTATCTTGATTTCATTTTTGACCCAATGATCATTCAGGAGCAGGTTATTAATTTCCATATAGTTACATGGTTTTGAAGGTTTCCTTTAGGTGTTGATTTCCAGTTTTATTCCACTGTGATCTGAGAGACTGCTTGATATAATTTCAAATTTCTTAAATTTATTGAGGCTTGTTTTATGGCCTATCATATGGTCTATCTTGGAGAAAGTTCCATGGGCTGATGAGTAGAATGCATATTCTGTGGTTGTAGAATGTTCTGTAAATATCTATTAAGTCCATTTGTTCCAGGGTAGAATTTAATGCCATTGTTTCTTTGTTGTCCTTCTGTCTTGATGACCTGTCTGGTGCTGTCAGTGGAGTATTGAAGTCTCCCACTATTATTGTGTTGCTGACTATCTCATTTCTTAGGTCTATTAGTAACTGTTTTACAAATTTGGTATCTCCAGTGTTAGGTGCATATATACTTAGGATTGTGATATTTTCCTGTTGGACAAGGCCTTTTATAATCATATAATGTCCCTGTTAGTCATTTTAAACTGCTGTTGCTTTAAAGTTTGTTTTGCCTGACATAAGAATGGATACTCCTGCTTGCTTTTTGTGTCCATTTGCATGGAATGGCTTTTTTCACCCCTTACCTGAAGTTGATGTGAGTCCTTATATGTTAGGTGAATCTCTTGAAGGCAGCAGATAGTTGGTTGGTGAATTCTTATCCATTCTGCAATTCTATATCTTTTAAGTGAAGTATTTAGGCCATTTACATTCAACATTAGTATTGAGATGTGAGGTACCATTCCATTCGTCATGCTATTTGTTGCCTGTATACCTTTCGTTCTTAAATTGTGTTTTTGTTTTATAGGTTCTGTGAGATTCATGCATTAAAGATGTTCTGTTTTGATGTGTTTCCAGAATTTGTTTCAATATTTACAGCTCCTTTTGTCAGTTTTTATAGTGCTGGCTTGATATAGTGGTGAATACTCTCTCCATTTGTTTATCTGAAAAAGGCTGTATTTTTCCTTCATTTATGAAGCTTATTTTTGCTGGATACAAAAGTCCTCATTGATAATTGTTTTGTTTTAGGAGGCTGAAGATAGGGCCCTTATCCCTTCCAGCTTGTAGGGTTTCTGCTGAGACATCTGCTATTAACCTGATAGGTTTTCCTTTATAGGTTACCTGGTGCTTTTGTCTCACACCTCTTAGGATTCTTTCCTTCATCTTAACTTTAGATAACCTTATGATAATGTGGCTAGGCAATGATCTTTCTGTGACGAATTTTCCATGGGTTCTTTGGGCTTCTTGTATTTATATGCATAGGTCTCTAGCAAGGCTGGGGAAGTTTTCCTCAATTATTTCCCCAAATATGTTTTCCAAACTTTTGGATTTCTTTTCTTTCTTGGGAACACCAATTATTATTAGGTTTGGTCATTTAACATAATCCCAGACTTCTTGGAGGCGTTGTACATATTTTCATATTCTTTTTTGTCTTTGTTACATTGGGTTAATTTGAAAACCTTGTCTTCAAGCTCTGAAGTTCTTTCTTCTGCTTGTTCATTTCTATGGTTGAGACTTTCCAGAGCATTTTGCATTTTTATGTGTGTCCATTGTTTCCTGAATGTTTATTAATTATGCTATCTATTTCATTGAGAATTTCTCCCTTCATTTCTTGTACCATTTTTTCACTTCCTTAAATTGAGCTTTGCCTTTGTCTGGTGCTCCCCTGAATAGCTTAATAATCAACCTCCTGAATTCTTTTTCAGGTAAATCAGGAATTTCTTCTTGGTTTGGATCCACTGCTGGTGAGCTAGTGGGGTTGTTAGAGAACCTTGTTTTGTTGTATTACCAGGGTTGGTTTTCTGGTTTCTTCTCATTTGTGTAGTCTCTGTCAGAGGAAAGGTCTGAAGGCTGTTGCTAAGATTTTTTTGTCCCATGGGTTGCTCCCTTGATGTGGTACTCTCCCCCTTTTCCTAGGGATGTGTCTTCCTGAGAGCCAAGCTGTAGTGATCACTGTCTCTCTTCTGGATCTAGCCACCCAGCCAGTCTAAGAGGCTCTGTGCTGGGACTGGAAGTTGTCTGCACAGAGTACTGTGATATGAACTGTTTGTGGGTCTTTAAGCTATGGATATCAGCACCCCCTGCTCTGATGGAAGTGGCAGCATGGTGAAATGAACTCTGTGAGTATTCTTAGCTCTGGTTGTTTAACTCACTATTTTTGGGCTGATTGGCCTCCTGCTGGAGGTGGCGCTTTAAAGAGAGCCTCACCTGTGGTAGCATGGAGAGGCATCAGGCAGTGGGCAGGGCCTTAGAACTCCTAAGAGTATACCCCCTTTGTCTTCAGATACCAGGGTGAATTGGGAAGGACCATTAGGTGGGGGCAGGCTTAAGCATGTCTGAGCTTAGACTCTCCTTGGGTAGGCCTTGCTGCAACTGTTGTGGGAGATGGGGGTGTGGTTCCTAGGTCAATGGAGTTAGGTTCCTAGGAGGATTATGGCTACCTCTACTGTGTCATGCAGTTGTTAGGGAAGTGGGGGAAAGCTGACAGTAACAGGCCTCACCCAACTCCCATGCAACCCAAAGGCCAGTCTCACTCCCATTGTGTCCCCTCCAACAGCACCAAGTGTGCTTCCAGGCAGTGAGTGAGCAGGGCTGAGAACTTGCCCCAGGCTACCCATCCCACCAGCTGTGAAAGCAAGTAGGGCTTTCATGCTTCCCTTGGCTGTGGAGTCTGCACACCAGATTCACACCCTACCCTGAGTTCTGGCCAGGAAACTTCTAGATGAATTCAAATTGTTACAAATTCACTTGGATGTTTCCTTCTCCCTGTGGCCTTTTCCTAGTGCCTCTGGCCACCTTCCCTAAGCACTTCTGTGAGGCAAGGCAGAAATGTCTTGCTAGGGGACCCAGCAAGCCCACAGGCCTTTTCCTGCTGCTTCCTCTATCCCTGTGTTTTGCTTGGCTCTCTAAATGGACTCAGCTCCAGGTAAGGTAAGAAACTTCTCCCACCATCTAGACCTTCAGCTTCCCCAGTGAGGGTGTGTGTTTGGGGGTGGATGATCCCCATTTCCCACTTCCACAGTTTGGGCACTCATAGTATTTACGGTGTCTCCCAGGTCCTTCGGGAGAAATCTGCTTCCTTCAGAGGGTCTGTGGGTTCTCTTGGCTTTCATGATTTATTCCTGCAGTTGTTCTGGAGCAAAAGTTAAGGATGCAAGCCTCCACATGCTGCTCTGTTCATCTGAGTGGGGGCTGCAATCTAGTCCTGCCTCCCGTTTGTTATGATCTCTCCTGTAACTCAAGATCTTTGCTTTTAAAAAAACATAATGCTATTGTAAACTTAGTGGACTAAATTATAATATAAACATAACTTTTATGTGTACTAGAAAACCAACAATTTTGTGTGACTTGCTTTATTTTGATATTTGCTTTATTGTGGTGGTCTGGAATTGAACCTGCAATATCTCTGAGTCATTCCTGTATTGAAACGATTTTTTTGGGGGCTAAGAATTCTGACAGTTCTTTTTAATACTTTGAAAACGTAATCCATTTTTTTCACTTGCATTACTTTTGAAGAGAAATCTACTAAAACTCTTAACTTGTTACAAAGCATCTTGTTGCTTGCTGTTTTAAGATTTTTCTCCCTGTCATTGGTTTTGAGCAATTCTATTATGATGTTCTTTTAAATAATTTTTTATTTTGATTTTAAGGTCTGGGGTGCATGTGCAGGATGTGCAGGTTTGTTACATAGGGAAACATATGCCATCATGGTTTGCTGCATTTATCAACACATCACCTAGGTATTAAGGCCAGCATACATTAGCTATTTATCATGATGCTCTCCCTTCCGCCACCCCGTCTTCAGACAGGCCCCAGTGTGTGTTGTTCCCCTACCTGTGTCCATGTGTTCTCATTGCTCATCTCCCACTTATAACTGAGAACATGTGGTTGGTTTTCTATTCCTGTGTTAGTTTGCTGAGGATAATGGCTTCCAGCTCCATCCATGTTCCTGCAGAAAACATAAACTTGATTCCTTTTTATGGCTGCATAGTATTCCATACTGCATATGTACCACATTTTATCCAGTCTGTCATTGATGGGCATTTGGGTTGATTTCATGTGGGGCGTTTGGGTTAATTTCATGATGATCTGGCTCTACCTATAATTTTCATGCTTATCACCTTTGTTTTATGCTTCAGTCCTGTTGTATTCCTTTCAGATCTTTGAAATCACCACACACTCTCTTAACTCCGTTATTTCTTGATTCTATTTCTTCTACCTGGAATGCTACATCTCATGTCCTCCAACTTATGCTGTTTTGTGCTTTTGCTATGCCCTGTGAGGGGGCCTATGTGTTTCCACTTTAATTTTTTTGTGACCCAGCACAGGGCCTACAGCATAGCAGGTATTAAATAATTATGCTCTAAATATTAAATAAAAATTAATGGGAAGATAAAGAAGCAATATTCTATAGAACAAAGTCTTTACCATAAAAGTCTTTACAATTCTATCAGAGATAGTAAATACAGACTCAACTATACTAAAATGCTGTATGCAGTAAGCAAAATGCTATAGAAGAGATGAAATGTGGAATAGGAAGAACTCCAGTCTGCAGTTCCCAGTGAGAGTGACCCAGAAGGCAAGTGATCTCTGCATTTCCAACCTCGGTACCAGGTTCATCTCACTGTGACTGGTTAGACAGTAGGTGTAGCCCAAGGATGGCAATCTGAAGCAGGGTGGGGCATCACCTTGCCCAGGAAGCACAAGTGGCTGGAGGACTCCCTCTCCTAGCCAGGGGAAGCCATTAGGGACTTTTCGTGACACTCTGGCTCAGATACTGCACTATTATGATCTTTACAACTTGCAGACCGGGAGATTCCCTCTGGTGCCTACACCACCAGTGCCCCAGGTATCCAGCACAAAACTGGGTGGCCATTTTAGCTGCAGCAGTTTCTTTTTTTCTTTCATACCCCAGTGGTGCCTGGAACACCAGCCAGACAGAACCGCTAATTCCTCTAAAAGAGGGGGCTGAAGGCAGGGAGCCAAGTGATCTGGCTCAGTGGGTCCCACACACACAAAGAGCAGCAAGCTAAGATCCACTGGCTTGAAATTCTTGCAGCTAGCACAGCAGTCTAAGCTCTACCTGGGATGTTCTAGCTCCATGAGGTGAGGGGCGTCTGCCATTGCTGAGTCTCTGGTAGGCAGTTTTAACCTTGCCTGTGTAAACAAACTCTCTAGGAAGATTACATAGCTGCTGGGTAGAGCCCGCTGCAGCTCAACAAGGGCTCTGCAGGCAGACTGTCAACTAGACTCCCTTCTTGCTGGGCAGGGTGTCTCTGAGAAAAGGCAGCAGCCTGTCAGTGACTTATAAATAAAGCCCCCACCTTCCTGGGACAGAGCACCTGGGAAAGGGGGTGGTTGTGGGTTTGCTTCAGCAGACTTAAATGTCCCTGCCCAGCAGCTCTGAAGGGATCTCCCAGCACAGTGCTTGAGCTCTGATAAGGAACAGACTGCCTCCTCAAGTGGCTCCTTGACCCTCATGTATCCTGGCTGACATACACCTCATACAGGAGAGCTCTGGCTGACATCTGGAAGCTACCAGAGGAAGGAACAGGCAGCAATCTTTGTTGTTCTAAGCTCCCACAGGTGATTCCCAGGCAAGCAGCGTCTGGAGTGGACCTCCAGCAAACTCCAGCAGACCCGCAGCAGAGGCTCCTGACTGTTAGAAGAAAAACTAACAAACAGAAAGAAATAGCTTCAACATCAACAGAAAGGATGTCCACTCAGAGACCCCATCCAAAAGCCACCAACTTCAAAGACCAAATGTAGATAAATCCAAGAAGATGGGAAGAAACCAATGCAAAAAAGCTGAAATCTCCAAAAACCAGAACACCTATTCTCCTCCAAGGGATCGCAACTCCTCACCAGCAAGGGAACAAAACTGGATGGAGAATGAATTTGATGAGTTGACAGAAGCAGGCTTCAGAAGGTGGATAATAAAATTCTCCAAGCTAAATGAACATGTTCTAACCCAATGCAAGGAAGCTAAGAACCTTGAAGAAAGGTTAGATGAAATGCTAACTAGAATAACCAGCATAGAGAAGAACATAAATAATTTGATGGAGCTGAAAAACATAGCACAAGAACTTCATGAAGCATACACAAGTTCCAATAGCCAAATCAATCAAGTGAAAGAAAGTATATCAGAGATTGAAGATAACTCAATGAAATAAAGGTAGAGGCAAGATTAGAGAAAAAACAGTGAAAAGAAATGAACAAAGCCTCCAATAAATATGGGATTATGTGAAAAGACAAAATCTATGTTTGATCGGTGTACCTGAAAGCAACAGGGAGAATGAAACCAACCTGGAAAACACTCTTCAGGATATTATCTAGGAGAGCTTCCCCAACTTACCAAGGCAGGCCAACATCCAAGTACAGGAAATACAGAGAACACGACAAAGGTATTCCTCGAGAATAGCAATCCCAAGGCAAATAATCATCAGGTTCACCAGAGCTGAAATGAAGGAAAAATTGCTAAGGGCAGCCAGAGAGAAAGATTAGGTTACCCAAAAAGGGAAGTCCATCAGCACACAGCAGATCCCTCAGTGGAAACTCTACAAGCCAGAGGAGAGTGGGGGCCAAAATTCAACATCTTAAAAGAAAAGAATTTTCAACCCAGAATTTCATATCCAGCCAAATTAAGCTTCGTAAGTGAAGGAGAAATAAAATCCTTTATGGACAAGCAACTGCTGAGAGATTTCATCACCACCAGGCCTGCTCTACAATAGTTCCTGAAGGAAGCACTAAACATGGTAAGGAACATCCGGTATCAGCCACTGCAAAAACATACCAAATTGTAAAGACCATCAACACTATGAAAAAACCGCATCAACTAATGGGAAAAACAACCAGCTAGCATCAAAATGGCAGGATCAACTTCACAACATAACAATATTAACCTTAAATGTAAATGGGCTAAATGTACCAATTAAAAGACACACACTGGCAAATTGGATAAAGAGTCAAGACCCATCAGTGTGCTGTATTCAGAAGATCCATCTCATGTGCAAAGACACACATAGGCTCAAAATAAAGGGATGGAGGAAGATTTACCAAGCAAATGGAGAGGAAAAAAAAAAAAGTAGGAGTTGCAATCCTAGTCTTTGATAAAATAGACTTTAAGCCAACAAAGATCAAAAGAGACAAAGAAGGGAATTACATAATGGCAAAGGGATTAATGCAACAAGAAGAGCTAACTATCCTAAATATATATGCACCCAATACAGGAGCACCAAGATACATAAAGCAAGTTCTTAATGACCTACAAAGAGACTTTAACACTCCACTGTCAATATTAGACAGATCAACAGGACAGAAGATTAACAAGGATATCCAGGACTTGCGCTCAGATCTGGAACAAGCGGACCTAATAGACATCAATAGAACTCTCCATCTCAAATCCACAGAATATACTTTCTTCTCAGCACCACATCACACGTATCCTAAAACTGACCACATAAATGGAAGTAAAACACTCCTTAGCAAATGCAAAATAACAGAAATCATAACAAACAGTCTCTCAGACCACAGTGCAATCAAATTAGAACTCAGGATTAAGAAACTCACTCAAAATTGCACAGCTACATGGAAACTGAACAACCTGCTCATGAATGACTACTGGATAAATAACAAAATGAAGGCAGAAATAAAGATGTTCTTTGAAACCAACAAAAATGGAGATACAACATACCAGAATCTCTGTGACACATTTAAAGCAGTGTCTAGATGGAAATTTACAGCACTAAATGCCTACAAGAGAAGTGAGAAAAGATTTAACATTGACACCCTAACTTCATGATTAAAAGAACTAGAGGAGCAAGATCCAACAAACTCAAAAGCCAGCAGAAGACAAGAAATAACTAAGATCAGAGCAGAACTGAAGGAGATAAAGTTATAAAAAACCCCTAAAAATCAACAAACTTAGGAGCTGGTTTTTTGAAAAGATCAACAAAATAGATATACTACTAGCCTAACTAATGAAAAAGAAGAGAGAAGAATCAAATAGATGCAATAAAAAATGATAAAGGGGATATCACCACTGATCCCACAGAAATACAAACTACCATCGAAGATTACTACAAAAGCCTCTGTGCACAGAAACCAGTAAATCTAGAAGAAATGGGTAAATTCCTGGACACTTACAATCTCCCAAGACTAAACCAAGAAGAAGTTTAATCCCTGGATAGACCAATAACAAGGTCTGAAATTGAGGCAGCAATTAATAGCCTACTAACAAAAAAAGTCCAAGACCAGATGGGTTCACAGCCAAATTCTACCAGAATTACAAAGAGGAGCTGGTACCATTCCTTCTGAAACTATTCCAAACAATACAAAAAGAGGGAATCCTTCCTTATTCATTTTAGGAGACCAACATCATCCCGATACCAAATCCTTGCAGAGACACAACTAAAAAAAAATTTTAGGCCAATATCCATGATGAACATTGATGTGAAAGTCCTCAATAAAATACTGGCAAACCAAATCCAACAGCATGTGAAAAACCTTATCCATCACGATCAAGTAGCCTTCATCCCGGGGATACAAGGCTGGTTCAACATATGCAAATCTGTAAACGTAATCCATCACATAAACAGAACCAAAGACGAAACCACATGTTTATCTCAATAGATGCAGAGAAGGCCTTCAACAAAATTCAACAGTCCTTTATGCTAAAACTCTCAATAAACTAGGTATCAGTGGAACATATCTCAAAATAATAAGAGCTATTTATGACAATCCTATGGCCAATATCATACTGAATGGGAAAAAACTGGAAGCATTCCTTTTGAAAACTGGTACAAGACAAGGATGCCGTCTCTCACCACTCCTATTCAACATTGTGTTGAAAGTTCTGGCCAGAACAATAAGGCAAGAAAAAGAAATAAAGGGTATTCTATTAGGAAAAGAAGAAGTCAAATTGTCTCTATTTGCAGATGACATGATTGTATATTTAGAAGACCCTATCATCTCAGCCTCAAATCTCCTGAAACTTATAAGGAACTTCAGCAAATCACAAGCATTCCTATACACCAATAACAGACAAACAGAGCACCAAATCATGAGTGAACTTCCATTAACAATTGCTACTAAGAGAATAAAATACTTTTTATTCTTTTTTTTGTTTGTTTGTTGAGAATAAAATATTAAGAATACAATTAACAAGGGATTTGAAGGATCTCTTCAAGGAGAGCTACAAACCACTGCTCAAGGAAGTATGAGAGGACACAAAAAGATGGAAAAGCATTACATGCTCATGGTAAAGAAGAATCAATATTGTGAAAATGGCCATACTGCCCCAAGTAATTTATAGATTCAATGCTATACCCATCAAGCTACCATCGATTTTCTTCACAGAATTGGAAAAAACCACCTTGAACTTCATATGGAACCACAGAAGAGCCTGGATAGCCAAGACAATCCTAAGCAAAAGCAACAACAACAACATCAACAAAACAAAACAAAAAAACAAGCTAGAGACATCATAGTACCTGACTTCAAACAATAATACAAGGCTTCAGTAATCAAAACAGCACGGTACTGGTACCAAAACGGATATACAGACCAATTGAACAGCAAAGAGGCCTCAGAAACAATGCAACACATCTACAATCATCTGACCTTTAACAAACCTGTTAAAAACAAGCAACGGGGAAAGGATTTCCTATTTAATAAATGGTGTTGAGAAAACTGGCTAGCCATATGCAGAAAGCTGAAACTGGATCCCTTCCTTATACCTTATACAAAAGTAACTCTAGATGGATTAAAGATTTAAACATGAGACCTAACACCACAAAAAACGTAGAAGAAAACCTAGGCAATACCATTCAGGACATAGGCATGGGCAAGGATTTCATGACTAAACCAGCAAAAACAATGGCAACAAAAGCCAAAATTGGCAAACAGGATCTACATAAACTTAAGAGCTTCTGCACAGCAAAACAAACTATCATCAGAGTGAACCAGCAACCAACAGAATGGGAAAAAATTTTTGCAATCTACTCATCTGACAAAGGGCTAATAACCAGAATATACAAGGCACTTAGAGAAATTTATGAGAAAAAGAAAAAACAACGGCATCAAAAAGTGGGTGAAGAATACGAACAGACACTTCTCAAAAGAAGACATTTATGCAACCAACAAACAGGAAAAAATGCTCATCATCACTGGTCATTAGAGAAATGCAAATTAAAACCACATTGAGATACCATCTCATGCCGCTTAGAATGATAATCATTAAAAAATCTGTAGACAACAGATGCTGGAGAGGATGTGGAGAAATAGGAATGCTTTTACACTGTTAGTGGGAGTGTAAATTAGTTCAACCATTGTGGAAGACAGTGTGGCAATTCCTCCAGGATCTAGAACTGGAAATACCATTTGACCCAGCAATCCCATTAATGGGTATATATCCAAAGGATTATAAATCATTCTATTATAAAGACACATGCACACGTGTGTTTATTGCTGCACTGTTCACAATAGCAGATACTTGGAACCAACCCAAATGCCCATCAATGATAGACTGGATAAAGAAAATGTGGCACATATACACCATGGAATACTATGCAGCCATAAAAAAGGATGAGTTCATGTCCTTTGTAGGGACATAGATGAAGCTGGAACCATCATTCTCAGCAAACTGGCGTAAGAACAGAAAACCAAACACCAAATGTTTTTACTTATAAGTGGGAGTTGAACAATGAGAATACATGGACACATGGAGGGGAACATCCCACACCAGGGCCCGTTGGGGGTTGGGGGCTAGGTGAGGGATAACATTAGGAGAAATACCTAATGTAGATGATGGGTTGATGGATGCAGCAAACCACCATGGCACATGTACCTATGTAACAAACCTGCACTTTTTGCACATGTACCCAGAACTTGAAGTACAATAAATGAATTAAAAAAAAAGTAAAAGTACTATGAGGGTTTAAAGAAAGGAAAAATCACAACCCATGAGAGATATTTGAAAGGGCATAAAGCAGAAAATAATGTTTGAAATAGGCATTAAAGTAAGGGAAGGATACAGTTTCAACACATAGAGATGAGAGTGGGAAGGCCTAGAGTATGTCAGGAAACGTGAAATTATTATTTTTTAAATTGGATTTAGGCCAGGCATGGTGGCCTACGCCTGTAATCCTAGCACTTTGGGAGGCCGAGGTGGGCAGATCATGAGGTCAAGAGATCAAGACCATCCTGGCCAACATAGTGAAACCCTGTCTCTGCAGAAATACAAAAAAAATTAGCTGGGCATGGTGGCGCACCCCTATAGTCTCAGTTACTTGGGAGGCTGAGGCAGGAGAACTGCTTGAACCCAGGAGGCAGAGGTTGCAGTGAACTGAGATCCTGCCACTGCACTCCAGCCGGGCGCCTGGAAAAAAAGCGAAACTCTGTCCAAAAAAAAAAAAAAAAAAAAAAAAAATTGGATTTAAGACTATGGATAGGGCACATGTAGAGAATGAGGCCAGAGAAAACAGTTAAGGGCACATCTTGGAGGGCCTGAGGAAAACATATTCAACTAAGTTATCAAATAAACCACTTGAGGCCAGGAGTTTGAGACCAGCCTGGCCAACATAGTGAAACCTTGTTTCTACTAAAAACATAAAATTAGCTGGGCATGGTGGTGCATGCCTGTAGTCCCAGCTACTCAGGAAGCTGAGGCAGGAGAATTGCTTAAACCCAGGAGGTGGATGTTGCAGGGAGTCAAGATTTTGCCATTGTACTCTAGCTTGGGTAACAGAGTGATACTCTGTCTTTAGAAAAAAAAAAAAAAAAATATATATATATATACACACACACACACACATATATAAAATTGTTTTTACCATATATATACATGGTAACTAAAGTTAATGTTATATATATAATATATATAACTTGTTTTGTATCTATGCATTTATATATAATATATGCAACATGTTATATATCTATGGATCTATATATATGTGACATGTCACATATCTATGCATATATGTTTTATATATATATAACCTTAACTGGGGTTACCATGTTGTACAATAGTTCTCTTGAACTTACTCCTCCTATCTAACTGAAATTTTGCATCCTTTAACCAACTAGATGAAATAATTCTTAATAATTTATTAGATAAAATAATTTGTTAAATGTTTTAAGCTCTTTTGATGATATCATTTAGACAGATCTAGTGGTTTAAATTTCAATACAATAACTGTATTTCTTTTAAAAATTCTTTGAGTATAAAATAAAATTTAGAACTTAAAGAGCCCCCAATAAAAGAGAAAGATTATATAGTTATTATAAATACACACAAGGGCATATTTAACAAATAAAATGTTTCAAAAGAGTTTGTAATAACATAAATTTTCTTATTACTATACATGTTGTTGAATAAACAACAACAAAAAAGACAGACATCATTTATACAGTGTGATCAGAAGTACGTAAAGCATGTGAAAGGAAATTCACCAAATTGGTAAAGGCAGTTTGTCTTTGTGTTGTGAGTTCTTTTCTCTTACACTGCCCTAATTTTAAAATTCTGATCATGCATACTTAATTTGTGTTAGGTGTTATATTAAAATAATAATAGCCAGAATTAACTTTTTCTCTCCATATAGTCTTGACACTCTTTATTTTTCTTCTCCCTTTTATTCATGATGTCCCTGAAATCATCTCAGATAATGGAACGGCAGTACCTTTTAGAAAATGACAGCTTGTCTTCAGTTTTTGCTAATAATTTTTTGTTTACATAGGACTTTATGCCAGAGGGTGAGAGCATGATGAATATTTTTTGCTGCTAAAAACATTTCTAGTATCTTTAGAAATGTTGGATATGTAGTGGTTTTCGAGCTTTAGAGATTAAGAAAAATATGTTTGACACATACACATTTTTGGTACCAATTATACAAATGACCATATTAGCCATCAAGAATTTGTAAATATGACCAAAGCACAGTACTTGGTCCTAAGGAAATTATATTTATACAATATGTGCAGACATGTAAGCAATAGTGATTTTGTCAAGGAGAATAAAATAATTGCTATCAGAAATGTAAAAACAATACCTTCTGACAGTTTGGGGGAGATGACTGATGTTAAATGAATACTTATACTGTCTCTGACACTGTGGTAGGTGTTCTCACAAACATATGTGTGCCAATTTTATTTTGAGGTTAAGAGATATTAAGTAAAATATCCAAGCTTCTATATGTAGTATCTGAAATTACGATTGAAATTCAGGGCTATCTGACTGGTTCCATTGTAAGATTGTAGGGGTAGTGGAGGGTTTCCAAGACAAGGTGATATTTTAACTGGACTTTAGCGGTACAATAGAATTTTGATACACAGAAAAGAGCTTAAGAGAATTTCCGGGTTGAGAGAATTTACATTCTTGAAATCACTTTCATTTCTTCAAGTTTCTATTCTTCATTCTAGCTTCCTGTACTTTGGTCACAATCTATATTTTAGGATGGCAAAAGTATACACATGATATCTTAGAAATTTTTCTTTGAGTCCAGCCCTTTCAGGATTTTTTTTTCCTCTATTGATTAACCTGATCCTTATAAAACCCTGTAAGTGAAAATAAACTGAGAAAAATAAAATTTTATGTGATATAGACAGCATTTTCAAATATTTTTGGATAGAGTTATGCTCCACATTTACGTTACTGTGGCCTCATATTTTTATTGCTAACCAGATTCTACATAATATATGTTAGATTGGGGTCACAATGAATTAACTTTAAGATATCACAGAAATATAAATCTAAGCAAACAGCTAGAGCTGCCTAAGGATTTTTATTGTATGGGAGCCATCTCTTCAGTCTTTGAAGATTACGGCATCAATAAAAATTGTATATAACGCCATGAAAAATGGCTCTTTGGAGATATGTCCTTTGCCAGAAATCAATTTTGCCCAGCAGAATGTCTCTAACTGCGATTATAAAAGATAAAATCTTAGGGTGGGGAGAGAACTTAGCAGGCATCTATTCTACTAATCTGTCTCCTCATAGGACCACCCCTAATCCTGTTTTAAAATATAATATTATTTTGTTTTTTAAGATCCCCAGGAAAACAGAGAATACAATTTTTTTTTCGGGTACCCAATTAATGTTGAACTGTCTGCTACGTAGGAAAACTTCTTATTTTAGTTTATATTGTGCCTTGTTTCTTAGCAGATATTGAATGTTTATCCTGGCTATTTCCCCCACTCTTCTCACTCTTTCCTCTTAGATGCTGTTATGAACTAAATGCTTCTGACCTTCCCAAATTTGTATGTTGAAATCCTAACCCCCAGTAAGATGATACTAGAAGATGTGGTCTTTGGGAGGTAATTAGGTTAAGAGGGTGGAGCAGTCATTAATGAGATTAGTGCCCTTGTAAAGGGACCCCAGAGAGCTCTCTAGCTCCAAGTGAGGATGCAATGAAAAGTCAGGGCAGCCTGCAGCCTGGAAGAGGGTCCTCATCAGACCCGGATCTGCTCATACCCAGTTTCAGACCTCCAGCTTTCAGAAATGTGGAAAATAAATTTCTGTTGCTTAAGCCTCCCAGACTACGGGGATTTATTATTGCAGCTTGAGGTGACTAAGACAGATATCCTTGACATCTTTAAAGACGATTGTAAGAGTCATCCCTAAATTTTAATTTTAACCCTTAAAACCTGAATTTTTCTAATATTTCATGCAGACATTATTTTCTCATAGATGTTCTTCAAAAATTTTGAATTATGGGGCCAGGCATGGTGGCTTATGCCTGTAATCCCAGCACTTTGGGTGGTCAAACTGGGCAGGTCCTCTGAGGTCAGGAGTTTGAAACCAGCCTGGCCAACATGGTGAAACTCCATCTACTAAAAATGCAAAAATTAGCTGAGCATGATGGTAGGCACCTGTAATCCCAGCTAGTTGGAGGGCTGAGGTAGGAGAATCGCTGGAGCTCAGGAGGTGGAGGTTGCAGATCGCACCACTGCACTCCAGCCTGGGTGACACAGTTAGACTCTAAAGGTAGTACTAAAGGTACTCTAAAGGTAAAAAAATAAAAATAAATAAAAATAAAAAAATTAAAATGTTGAAATATGAAACATTTCAAAATTTCACATCATTCATTAGCCATGATGCCGAGAAAAATGTATACAGTAGCCCCTCTCTTTATCTGAGGTTTTACTTTTCACAGTTTCAGTTACTTGCAGTCAACTATGGTCTGAATATGTTAAATGGGAAACTCCAGAAATAAACAATTCACAAGTTATAAATCATGCTAGGTTCTGAGTAGGGTGATGAAATCTCACTCCATCCCACTTTGTCCCTCCCAGGACGTGAATCCTCGTTTAATCCAGTATCTCCATGCTGTCTATGCTCCACCCACCCTGTAAATTGCTTAGTAGCCATCTGGTTTATCAGGGCCCCAGTTGCTGTACTGCAGTGCTTGTGTCTGATGTGGTAATGACCCCAAGCACAAAAGTAGTGATGTTGACAATGTCGATACACCAAAGCAAAGCCATTGAGTGCCATCTTTTAGTGAGAAGGTGAAAGTTTTCAAGAAGGAAAGAAAAAAAATCATATGCTGTGGTTGCTAAGGTTTATGGTAAAAGCAAATCTTCTATCCATGAAATTGTAAAGAAGGAAAAATATACTCATGCTAGTTTTGCTGTTGTACTTCAAATTGCAAAAGTACAGCCACAGTGAGTGATAACTGCCTAGTTAACAGACACTGTGGTATTGTATTGTGCTTGTTTGCAAACATTATTGATTTAGGGGTCATCCTGTCATTTACAGAAATGCATGAAGATCACCAAGCCCTTTTCCACCCCGGCTTTGTGGGTGTGGTTTTTCCTACCTTTAGATACTACCAGAATGTACACTGGTGAAGATAATAGTTATGTTGCAGATAGCTTTTTCACATGAGTGAATTCAGATTTATAATAAATGAAACTATAGGCGCAGAGTCAACAATTTCTAAATGAGTGAGCAAATCAGAATGAGGCAACACTGGGAGTTCTCACTGCCAGGCTTGGGAAAATTTGACAAGGAAATGCTGGAAATAATCACAGAGGAAAAAAAAAACCCATTTAATTAGTAGGAGAAAGTAAAGAAAAAGGAACTAAGTATAAAGAACTCCAACATAGAAAGAAAAAGAAGTATTATTTCAGCAAATATGGCAGAACAGTATATTAAAAAAATATTATTAGCTTCTTGTCCTCCAGTTTTCCGCTATTTTGTTTCTCTTTGGACTTCCACACACTTAAGGTGTTTTTTACTCTGTTGAAGGAAAATTGGTGGAATAAGCCTAGAATACCGGAGTGCAGTAGATTTTGAAGCGTGCCCTAAAAGAGCAGCATCAGAAGTACCTGGGTACTTGTTAGAAATGCAGTTTTTCCAGCCCCGATCCAGTCCTAATGAATGGAGCCTAGCCATCTGTTTTCACAACGCCTCCAAGTGATTCTGATCCTGCTGAAGTTTGAGAATCTCTGGTGCCGCGGACACTGTGGTGAGCAACCTCAACCCCCCACTTCAGGACAGATACACTTATACCTCAACTGGTAGGAGTATAACTTACCCATGGCTCCAGGAGTTGCCCATGACTGAGAGGAGCAGCCTTGTCCAAGGTCACATTTCTCTTTAGGGCAGCACTTCTCCCACAGCACTTAGCCAGCACTTTACTGGGTGGGGGGCACAAGGTTCGGGTTGGCTTCAGTTTAAGGCATCTCTCCACGCCTGCTTCATCCCTGTCTCTAAGATCAGCTGTGTCCTCTGCTGCAATCACATCTTTGTGGAACTTCTGCGTTTTCTCAATTCTGCCGCCATAGCAGAATTTCCTTACAGGTGGTGCTCCTGAGAGCACTTCCCGCATCTCCCCTTTAGTGTCTGTTTCCTGAGGACCCTGGGCCCTCCTGGCTTTCATGGTCTTAAAGCCCACACCTCCATGTGGGAGTGGGAAGGAGTCCACAAATGAGAACACAACAACACAGATTTGTGAAGAGCAACTCAGGATAGAGGAGTTCCTGCTAAGCCGGCAGGAAGAAGAGACTACGGGGAGGTGCTAAACGTATGGATACCGTTAGACCTGATCGGGAGCTGCCCCACGCTCATCTTGCTGGGAAGAGCCTAGGAGCAAAGGCAGCTGGGTTACGTCTGAGGAAATAAAACTTGTTTGCCTTGCAGATTCCCATGGTCTCAGGTGCGTCACTGATGGAAGAAACAAGAAGATTCCTGAGCGGACCAGACATGTAGAACAAAGGATGTTTCAGAGCTACCTTAATATAGTAAATACCAAGGACAAGATGGGATGACTTACACCTTAGAGATACTCTTGTGGTCATGAGACATCAAAAATTGGCTAGATCTGGCAGTAAAATGAGCTTAGTTAAAAAAAAAAATAGGATAGAAACTCTTTTTCCCCTCACTACATCAGCTGCCAAAGCCTGGGTGCTCTAAACACTCCTTTCTCACTGGACCTTATTTGTCACTTGGCAAAAGGAGAAAAGTTCTAGTTTTAGAGAGACCATATATTTTTTTTCCTGTGTCATGATGTGACACAAAAGATTAGTTACAATATAAAATTATAATTTTTTTACACTTGATCATGAACCAAGATTTCTACCCCACAGTACAATAAAAGTGGAGACTATTTTTTTTTTATGCCAAGTGTATTAAAAACACAACAACCTGGCATGGTGGCTCATGCCTGCAATCCCAGCACTTTGGGAGCCTGAGGCAGGCGGATCACGAGGTCAGGAGTTCGAGACTAGCCTGACCAACATGGTGAAAACCCATCTTTACTAAAAATAAAAAAAAAAAGGCCAGGCATGGTGGCACATGCCTGTAATCACAGCTACTCTGGAGGCGGAGGCAGGAGAATTGCTTGAACCCAGGAGGTGGAGGCTGCAGTGAGCAGAGATTGCCCCATTGCACTCCAGCCTGGGTGACAAAGTGAGACTCCATCTCAAAACGAACACACACACACAAACACCACAGAGCAAAGGTGCTTGTAAAACGCAGCCACAGAGGACTCCATTTTATCTGATCACAGTGGAGGTGTCTACAGTAGTTAAAAGGTTGCAAACTAGAATGACAGTTAAGGAAGAGTCTGTTCCGTATAGAATTTTAAGCATTTATGAACACAGACTATTTAGACAAGGACAGTTTTTTTAAACTTGTATCTTAAGTCCAGGGGTACGTGTGCAGGTTTGTTACATAGGTAAACGTGTGTCATGGGGGGACCGTTGTACAGATTATGTCGTCACTCAGATGTTAAGCCTAGTACCCCTTAGGATCAGTTATTTTTCCTGATCCTCTCTCCTCACACCCTCCACCCTCTGAAAGGCCCCGGTGTGTGTTGTTCCCCTCTAAGTGTCCATGTGTTCTTGTCATTTAGCTCCTACTTGTAAGTGAGAACATGCAGTATTTAGTTTTCTTTTCCTGTGCTAGTTTGCTAAGGCTAATGGTGATGACTGTTTTTGTACAGAGACCAGTTTGAGGTGGACTAAAGTGGATCATAAAAATAAAGGCCATGAAAGTGGTAAATGTCCCTGACCAGGGTTAGAAAAGATGTTGTCCTTTTATGGATTTCACTAATATTTTGGGAAAGTGTGATCAGTTGTCATTAGAGCATGTTCTGTTGCTTTAGGTATATGGTAATACTGAGAA
Organism: Sapajus apella; assembly: GCF_009761245.1. Taxonomy (NCBI): domain Eukaryota; kingdom Metazoa; phylum Chordata; class Mammalia; order Primates; family Cebidae; genus Sapajus; species Sapajus apella. The sequence continues at coordinate 1,782,325 of NW_022437006.1, forward strand.
TAATAAGAGATTTACTGTGTGCCTGCCAAGTGTCAGGCACTGGTTCTAAGTCAAAAGTATGTATCAACTATTTTTTTTGAGATGGAGTTTCGCTCTGTCACCCAGGCTGGAGTGCAGTGGTGCAATCTCAGCTCACTGCAACCTCCGCCTCCTGGGTTTTTTAAAGCAGTTCTCTCTGCCTCAGCCTCTTGAGCAGCTGGGTTTATGGGCATGCACTACCACGCCTGGCTAATTTTTGTGTTTTTAGTAGAGATGGGGTTTTGCCATGTTGGCCAGGCTGCTCTTGAACTCCTGACCTCAGGTGATCCACCCACTTTGGCCTCCCAAAATGTTGGGATTATACGCATAAGCCATTGCACCCAGTCGTATCAACTATTCTTAATGAAGTTTCTCTGAATCAGGTGACATCACCAGTCAGGTGTAGTTATTACAACGGTGTCAAGAGTGAATAGACATCGTCTTTACAGAATAGAGCCTGAACATGTATGGTGAATTCCTAATTTAAAAAATCCTTTTGATTCATTAAATGATTATAAAAATTATATTGCATAGGAGAAATACCTTAGAACCAAAGTCTGTGACTATTTGTTAGATTGAGAAATGTGAATGTAAATGCAACTCATTATAAGTATGGTAAAAATGAAAGCTTACTATGTATTTATGAATTACTGTTTTTCTAGTAAAATTCTATGGAATTATTTTCCAAATTTCAAACACTTAAATGACTTTTTTTTAAGGTTTAAAAAGATAATGTTGAAAGAAATATATATTCTAGTATTTGGGCATTGTGTAGGGCTTGACAATCTGTTTTGAGTATTAGCCCATTCTTCTGCTCGGTATATGGATACTGAACATTCTATTAATCTCACTTCGAGAGTTGGATGAAAAGGCACAAAAATCCTTAAGATGGAAATATTTTTACTTTTTTTTGGGTAGTTTCCCCATGCCTTCATTAACAAGGGGGAAACATGAATGAATAATAATGTATTATTATTTTAAATACTTTGTAAGTCCTTGTTATTTTAATTAATTTGTTATTAATATTTTGTTCCTTTGTTTCAGTGTCCATTTTTTAAAAATTTTATTTATTTATTTATTTTTTTTTGGTGTCCATTTTTATAAACTACTTTAAATTAGGAATCCTAACTAAAATGGATTTTTAAAGAAGATATTTTCAATTAGTTGTTTCTGGTCTCCCATTTTCAGTAGGTCTTAGATTAAGTCAAACGAAATTGTTTATTAGGACTTTTGGCTCTCTCTGATTGATCAGAGAGACTTTTGGCTTCTATTTTTTTTTTTTCAAACCTGAAGTAAATGTCTATTGCCTACTATTTGCTATATAATTTTGATAAATTACATTCAGCAGATACAAATGCATTTTACAGAGGGACATTAACAGCTCTGCCTTCCTGATCTGCAAAGGTGTTGTTTTGGCCATGTTGTTCATGTAAGTTAACCCATTTGGGACAAAAAGTTTCTTTATCATTATGACTGGATCTCTTGGTTGCCCACCAAAGCAATTCCCGTTTTCCCCAGTCTCCCTGGCAGTGAGGCATGGTCACATGACTTCAGTTCTTGTCAATGGAATATGAGCAGAAATGATGGGGGTGTTTCTGGACTTTATTCCCTCCCTACAAACATGCTGTGATTCAGCCTCTACCAGGTACATGAGGACAGAGTCCCAGGGGATCCCTGAGACCCAAAATGCAAAGAACCTGGACCACTGAATGACTGCATGAAGCCAAGCAGCCAGCCTGGCCTTTCTGGAATGTGAGAGAAATAACTTTACAGTGTTTTCTTGCCACTGTATTGTTGGGTCTCCTTGACATAGTTTTAACCTAATGTATTTCCTCCATTCCATATCTGGAAATAATATTTTCAGAATATTATGATGACTTTTTGAACTTGGTTTTCTCAAATTGTTTCTGCAAGACAAATTATTGAAGTTATATTCTTGCTTTAAGAGCCACAGGTAGCCAGTTAAACATATTTTGATAAAGTGAATGACTCCCTCCATAAATATTCTCTACTTTCTTTTTATGAGCTTACTACTATGTTAAATACTAGGGGATGTAAAATGCCTACATGATGTCATTTCTACTTACTTTGATGGAAAATGAATGTTTTCTACTATGTTATAAGCTTGTCTTATATCTGTTTTAGGTAATCATTTTACAGAAAACATTTTTTGAACTCACAATGCACAAGTTGCTATGTGAGAGGGTAAGAATAAAGACTAAAACACAGTCACTTCCCTCTAAGAACTAATAGAAGAAAAAATATTAGTATTTAAATATACTCTGTAATTTCCTTTTCATAAATGTTGACTTCTTTGAACTTCAGTACAATCTAGGAAAATAGATTTTATTTTACCTCTTTGTCAATGATGAAATGGAGACTTAGTAATAATAATCAGGATAATCAACTATACTTACTCATTGCCAATTACTAGTTCCTGTGCTTTGCCATCTTGGGCCATTCTATATTGGAAGTGGGAGAAGTGAATAAAAAGCCCTAGATATTCTGGTGGATCTGGGAGAGGCAAGGACGTGCTGTGCCCCTTTCCTGATGGAGCCTAAGGAAACAACAAGACCTAGGGGACAGTTGTACAACATTTTCTGTACTGCAGTGAGGGGCGTGAATGGTAGAAGGATTCCCGTGCAAGGAGCCTGGGACCATGGTGGGCCCAGTGTCACACAAGAACAGTAGACTCCTTTCTGTGTGCTGAATGAGGTGTGAAAGTGACACAGGGCTTTTGACATCTTAATTTCTTTTGTGCCAGGATGGTGTGGGGAGCTTCATGGTGCCTCCCCTGCACCTGAAATAGCATCACAGAGAAAGTTCAACTCTGGGAACTGTTTCTGATAAGACTGAGAACAAGGAAATGGCAGCCTGGCAGCCTGCATGGGGTGACACCTGAAGACCAAAGACAAGGAGACTCACCAGATGCCCAGGTCAAACTAGGATAAAGCGGGGAACCCCTTGGGATTCAGTTTCTACTACCTGTTAGATAAGACATATTATTAGCAAGACCACCTCAATTGTCGTACAGATTGGGACACTTACGGGTGCAAAGGAAACTGTTGATAATGATACCTGGATAGCATGTGTAACGTGGAACTGTCCATGGCAAATTGGGAAAATGATCACATTATTCTTAGAAAAATAATTATGGAGGGGGACGATCCAAGATGGCCGTTTAGGAACAGCTCAGGATCGCAGCTCCCAGTGAAAGCGCAGAGGGTGAGTGGACACCGCGTTTTTATTGCCCACAGACTAGGAAATTCCCGGGCGGAGGTGCTCCACGGTCGCCAGCGAGGCAGTTTCGGCAAGCGTGGCTGTGCTGGCCGGCGCCACTGCTTTGCCCCGCGCGGCTGCTTTGTCGGCGCCCCGGAGCCGCGGTTCTCCCTACAAAATACACTGGTCCGGGGGCCCTTTTGGCTGGCGATTGGAGCCACGGGAAGTCGCCCATACGCCGGTTCAAAAAGGGGACTGAGCAGAGAACCAGGACAGTAGATTCCAGGGCAAAAAAAAAAAAAAAAAGCGCCACAAACCTCAGTGCCGCTGTTTAAGCCAGCGCAGTGAGTGGCCGCAGGGGAAAACAAACAGACCCCGGCGCCTCTTCAACAGGCGACTGGAACACCAACTTAAAAAAGGCTCTGAGGCAGGGAGTCAGGCGATCAGGCTCGGCTGGTCCCACCCCCACAAAAGAACAGCAACCAGAAACTCTGGATTGAGAGTTTCACAGCAAGCGCAGCTGAACCCGGGACGGTCCAGCTCTGTGGGGGAGATCAAAAATTGACGCCCTATCGTCAAAACTGAAAGAGCTAGAGGAGCAAGATCAAAAAAACTCAAAGTCTAGCAGAAGACAAGAAATAGCTAAGATCAGAGCAGAACTGAAGGAGATAGAGACACAAAAAACCCTTCAAAAAATCAATAAATCCAGGAGCTGGTTTTTTGAAAAGATCAACAAAATAGACAGACCACTAGCCAGATTAATAAAAAAGAAAAGAGAGAATAACCAAATTGATGCAATAAAAAACGATAAAGGGGATATCACCACAGATTCCACAGAAATTCAAACCATCATCAGAGATTATTACAAACAACTCTATGCACACAAACTAATAAACCTGGAAGAAATGGATAAATTCCTGGACACTTGCCTCCTGCCAAGCCTAAACCAGGAAGAAGCAGAAACCCTGAACAGACCCATAACAAGGTCTGAAGTTGAGGCAGCAATTAAGAGCTTACCACCCAAAAAAAGCCCAGGTCCAGACGGGTTCACAGCTGAATTCTACCAGACATACAAAGAGGAGCTGGTACCATTTCTTCTGAAACTATTCCAAACAATACAAAAAGAGGGAATTCTTCCCAAATCATTTTACGACACCAACATCATACTGATTCCAAAACCCGGCAGAGACTCAACAAGAAAAGAAAACTTCAGGCCAATATCCATGATGAATATAGATGCAAAAATCTTCAATAAAATACTGACAAGCCGATTGCAACAGCACATCAAAAAGCTTATCCACCATGATCAAGTAGGCTTCATCCCGGGGATGCAAGGCTGGTTCAACATACGCAAGTCTATAAACGTAATTCACCACATAAACAGAACCAAAGACAAAAACCACATGATTATCTCAATTGATGCAGAGAAGGCCTTTGACAAAATTCAGCAGCCCTTTATGCTAAAAACACTCAATAAGCTAGGTATCGATGGAACATATCTCAAAATAATAAAAGCTATTTATGACAAACCAACAACCAATATCATGCTGAATGGGCAAAAACTGGAAGCATTCCCCTTGAAATGTGGCACCAGACAAGGATGCCCGCTCTCACCACTGCTATTCAATATAGTATTAGAAGTTCTAGCCAGAGCAATCAGGCAAGAAAAAGAAATTAAGGGCATTCAAATAGGAAAGGAGGAAGTCAAATTGTCTCTATTTGCAGATGACATGATTGTATATCTAGAAGACCCCATCGTCTCAGCCCCAAACCTCCTGAAATTGATAAGCAAGTTCAGCAAAGTCTCAGGATACAAAATCAATGTGCAAAAATCACATGCATTCCTATACACCAATAACAGACTTAAAGAGAGCCAAATCAAGAACAAACTTCCATTCACAATTGCCACAAAGAGAATAAAATACCTAGGGATACAACTAACAAGGAACGTAAAGGACCTCTTCAAGGAGAACTACAAGCCACTGCTCAACGAAATAAGAGAGGACACAAACAGATGGAGAAACATCCCATGTTCATGGTTAGGAAGAATCAATATTGTGAAAATGGCCATACTGCCCAAAGTAATTTACAGATTCAATGCTATCCCCATCAAGCTACCAATGGCCTTCTTCGCAGAACTGGACAAAACCACCTTAAACTTCATATGGAACCAAAAGAGAGCCCGCATAGCCAAGTCAATTCTAAGCAAAAAGAACAAAGCGGGAGGCATCACACTACCAGACTTCAAACTGTACTACAAGGCTACAGTAATCAAAACAGCATGGTACTGGTACCAAAACAGAGATATAGACCAATGGAACAGAACAGAGGTCTCAGAGGCAACACAACATATCTACAACCATCCGATCTTTGACAAACCAGAAAAAAACAAGCAATGGGGAAAGGATTCCCTGTTCAATAAATGGTGTTGGGAAAGCTCGCTAGCCATGTGCAGAAAGCAGAAACTGGACCCCTTCCTGACACCTTACACTAAAATTAACTCCAGATGGATTAAAGACTTAAACCTAAGACCTAACACCATAAAAACCCTAGAAGAAAATCTAGGCAAAACCATTCAGGACGTAGGTGTAGGCAAGGACTTCATGACCAAAACACCAAAAACATTGACAACAAAAGCCAAAATAGACAAATGGGACCTAATCAAACTCCACAGCTTCTGCACAGCAAAAGAAACAGTCATTAGAGTGAATAGGCAACCAACAGATTGGGAAAAAATTTTTGCAGTTTACCCATCTGACAAAGGGCTGATATCTAAAATTTACAAAGAACTAAAACATATTTACAAGAAAAAAACTAACAAGCCCATTCAAAAGTGGGCAAAGGATATGAACAGACACTTTACAAAAGAAGACATGTGTGAGGCCAACAAACATATGAAAAAATGCTTATCATCACTGGTCATCAGAGAAATGCAAATCAAAACAACATTGAGATACCATCTCACGCCAGTTAGAATGGTGATCATTAAAAAATCTGGAGACAACAAATGCTGGAGAGGATGTGGAGAAATAGGAACACTTTTACACTGTTGGTGGGAGTGTAAATTAGTTCAACCATTGTGGAAGACAGTGTGGCGATTCCTCAAGGACATAGAAATAGAAATTCCATTTGACCCAGCAATCCCATTACTGGGTATATATCCAAAGGATTACAAATCTTTCTACTATAAGGACACGTGTACATGAATGTTCATTGCAGCACTGTTTACAATAGCAAAGACCTGGAACCAACCCTAATGCCCATCGACGATAGATTGGATAGGGAAAATGTGGCACATATACACCATGGAATATTATGCAGCCATCAAAAACGATGAGTTTGGGTCCTTTGTAGGGACATGGATGAACCTGGAAACCATCATTCTCAGCAAACTGACAGAAGAGCAGAAGATCAAACACTGCATGTTCTCACTCATAGGCGGGTGTTGAACAATGAGAACACATGGACACAGGGAGGGGAGCACTACACACTGGGGTCAGTCGGGGGGAAATAGGGGAGGGACGGTGGGGGGTGGGAAGCTGGGGAGAGATAGCAAGGGGAGAAATGCCAGATGTAGGTGATGGGGAGGAAGGCAGCAAATCACACTGCCACGTGTGATCCTATGCAACAATTTTGCATGTTCTTCACATGTACCCCAAAACCTAAAATGCAATAAAATAAATAGGAAAAAAAAATAAATAAAAACACAAATATACTCTAGTTAGCAACATTGCTTTTTGCTAATGTAGGCATCACAAACTTTGAAAATACTTTTTGTATACTGGAATTGAACAGATACTCAAATATTATTTTCTGGATAATGTGATCCAAGTTTCTGTATGTTAGATAAAGAAGTAACAATGTGGAAAGGAGAAAAGCTAGAATGAACTCTATAGTGCTGGATTGGAATTTATCTCATATAAAGTCATGGATTTTGAATATGTCTATAGATAAAAGGTAGAGAAATAAATATTTATGTTTATGTGCATATATTAAAAAAAAGAAAAATAATTATGATGAATTGTAGAAAAAACAAATAAGTTATATTTTTCACACTCATGAAAATATGGACAGAAATTTACATCCACCACAAAGGCAATATTGGAGCAGAATCTCTATTTGCAGATCACCACAATGTATAAGGGAAAATGATTTTTTCCTTCTCTCCATAATTTGTTCTTTGAAAGTATGGGGAAAGGGGCTTCTACGATGGCTTGTACTTTTCACTAATTCCTCTATGTGCAAAGCTGAATGATTTATCTTTTGATGAGATGGCAAGGATCTGACATCTTGAGTTCACTTTCCCTTCTGAGAGAAAATACAGAGTTAAATGTCTCTAACAATGTGGCCTGTACTATTTCTCTGGGTGAAAGCACTGAGTTCTGCTTCTTTCATTTATCTGCCTCCATATAGATAGTTACCTGGGTAGGCTTTGGACCTGTGGAAAGGACATATGCAGTTTGGGGTGGCTAGATTCAATCTGGGAAAAATGAGTAGGAAGCTCAATTTTAGAAACAGATCCAATTAGTATTTCCTTTTTCAAAAGCTAATTTTAAATGAAAACATTATAATTGTACATATTTGTGGGGGTATAATTTAATGTTTTTATATAACATATGTATAATTTAATGTTTTTATGCAGCATGTGTATAATGATCAAATCAGTGTATTTGGCATGTCACCTCAAACACTTGTCATTTCTTTATGGTGAGAACATTCAACAGCCTCTCTTCTAGCTGTTTTCTAATATACAATACCTTACTGTTAACCGTAGTCACCCTAGAACATAGAACAGCAGAACTTATTCCTCCCATCTAATTGTAACTCTGTACCTGTTGACCAACCTCTCCACGTTCTTCCCTCCTTCCTCCCCTCCCCAGTCTCTGATAACTACAGTTCTACTCTCTGCTTCTAGGAGACGACTTTTTCTTTTTTTTATTTTTAGATTTCACATGTGAGCGAGGTCATGTGACATTTGTCTTTCCAAGCTGTATTTTTTATTCCAGCTCTAGCAGCAGAAATGTAGGCATTTTGATTCCTATGTGAAATCTGTGTACCTTTCTAAAATTGTTTCAAATGTATTGAGATTCTTGCCTGGTGCTCCTGGAAAAAAAAGCAAACTCATTAAGAGAAGGGATTTGTCTAGCCTTTTGGAGCCATAACACAGCAATAGTATGTCCTGAATGATTAAGACTCTGACCCAAGTGCAAGATGTTCTGCTGGAGACAGTTCTTATTATGTTTTGCTTATGGGATGCAAGTGTCTTCCAGAACTTTGATTATTAATTATGCTTGACGGTATGTTAAAATAGAACTTTAACTTTTGTAAAATATGCCACCTTTTGCAAATTGACCCCACTGTTTGTCAAAGGATGAATGCCTTATATTTCTTAGGTTTTTCAGTTTATTTTTTGGTTGTGGATGTTAGGGGAGACTATTTCTTCTCTCATTCCTGAAGTTTTCTCTCAGTTAAGGGAGTACAATAGTAATGTGGCAATAGTGGCTACTTTCCTTGTCTTTTATTCTGCCCAGAAGTAACTCATATCAATATGGAAGGATAAACTGAGTGTGCCCAGTTCAGCTGCTGCTTTTTTCTCTTGTAATTAAGCTGTCTTCATGGAGCAGTTCTCTTCAGCTCCTCTATGCTTAACTCTTAACCTGCTTTTGTTCAGTGTTGCCTGTTACTAGTCAGGTAAATCTGCTTAACAATGGGTTCAATTAGCAAGCCAATTTTGCTCTTGTATTAAACTATGATCTCGGCTATATAGTCTTTATCAATCAGAAGATAATATTTTTGATTTGCTCTCTGTTTTTCTCCTGTTGTTTCCAAATGCATATTGGGTCATTTTAATGTTTCAACAGTGGAATGATAATTTTTGGGTTAGGCGATAACTGATTTGTGCATATATTGGGGTATTTGCATTAAAAAATTATTTTTTGTAGTATTTCTTAGCAACAGTTAAGCATCATCAGCCAGATAGCTATGCATCATTAAAGGGATCTTTATTACCCCTTGGAGGGATGATAGGACTGACAGGCTATTGCAAATAGAAAAAGGAATTAAAATGCAATTAGAAAGTTTAGAAAGGAGGTGTTCACAAGTTTTGATTAACTTGTGTGTTTTGGCTAGGTCCATCTAGTTTTCTGTTATGCCTTTCTCCTTCATCACAGCTGAGCTTAGTGAAGCGTCAAGCCTCAGTCCCCAGGAAGGAGCTTGGCTGGGTGCTCTAATGGAATAGCTTTGTTCTCACTCCCCTGTTGTATCACACAGCTATAAAGAACTATGGAGACTGGGTAATTTATAAAGGAAAGTGGTTTAATTGACTCACAGTTCCTCATGGCTGGGGAGGCCTCAGGAAACTTACAATCATAATAGAAGGGGAAGGGGAAGCAAGCACCTTCTTCACTGGGTGGCAGGAAAGAGAGAGAGTGAGGAGGGAATCGCCAAACACTTTTGAACTATCAGCTCTCTCCTGAGAACACACTCACTATGATGAGAACAGTATGGGGGAAAACACCTCCATGATCCAATCACCTCCCACCAGTTTCCTTCCTTAACATGTAGGGATTACAATTTGAGATGAGATTTGGATGGGGACATAGAGCCAAACCATATCACCTTTCTTGGTAGGCACTGATAATCTCACCCAATGTTTCCCCAATAATAACAACTACCATTTATTGAGGTTCTATTATGTTCCAAGACTTTAAATAAATTATTTTATTTCATCTTCTTGACAATGCTACTAGGTGGATTTTTCTTACTGACAGTTTTATTGACGAAAAAAATTGAGATCCAGAGAAGTTATCTGAATACAAGACAGAAGCAGGATTTGAAATGGTATCTTTCAGACTCTGAGATTCATATTCAAATGCTACCTAGAATAAAATAACCAAATGAATCTTTGCTATCTGATTTTTGTAGTTGTGCCATTATGTGGGGAAGCGAACACTGTTTTGAATGTTCACTAATGGACTGGTAGCAGAAGGTGGAAAACTGGTGTCTGAAACTCCTTCTTTTTTAAGTGCATAGGCCTGGAGTAACATTTTTGTATAAATAACACAAATTGTGCTGAGAGACCGTATCACCATAAATGTTGTCTTGGAACAACATTTATGGGCTCGATTTTCTTTTTGCTTAGTTCAAATCCTGCAGGTTAAACACAGTAATATTCAAAACATTTATTATATAACATAGTAGGGAGCATAAAGTTGTAATTTTTTTAGTATGATTATCTAAGGCAGTAGTCTGGCATGAAAAACACTGATTTCTAAAAATTTGAGCTGTCAAAGCAAATTCTCAAAAGTACAGTCATTTTTAGCATTTATGATATGGACAAAGAAAAGGCAGTGTTCATTGTCAACACAATTACATTTTGTTTCTGAGACGGAGTTCTGAAAACATATTTGCTTGCTTGGATCTAAGAAAATACATTTTCCCCTTGAGGAATTTTTATTTTTTCTTGCCCATCTGATGATTGTTTTCTCCATTGTTTTAAGGAGATCAATTTTGAAGCTTTGTGTAGAATGAAGTTTTCTACTTCATTGTACTATGTACTTAAAGGAACGGAATGAACCCAGTGTTCTGACCAGCAGGTTGAAGTGGATTAAATGAATTGGTAAGAGGGAAGCGAGACAAGGACAAGTGATATAAATAAAACTGGCATTTGGGCGCCTGTTTTATTTTACTAATTATTTCTCTTTTCCTGAAACACAGCTCTAAGTCAAGCAGGCATTAGCTCTTGCCAGTCAACTCTTTATTGTACTAGACAGAGCAGGAAAGAAAGGATGTAAGACAGCTGCATTTGTGACTTTATCAGATGAATTGGTGTCTAATACTTAGCACAGACCCGGAAGAGAAGGTGCTCACAAAATATGTTTTGAATAATGAATATCATATATACAGGATTATTGAGTTCTTGCAGGATTCCCAGCCTGGGTTAAGCATTTGCAGCTTGTGTTTAAAATACAAATAGCTTTCAGCCAAAATTTATTTTATGTGGTGCTACAGAAAATGTATACCTTGCTTTAGAAAAGAAATGAATTCCTAAAATTTAAGGAATGTATTAAGCACGTGCTATAGACCAGACCCTCGGTCCTCCCTCCAGCCTGTAAAGTACATGATAATATTCTAATTGTGCTGTTAAGAAAATGGAGGCAAATGAGTTAAATAACTTACCTAAGGATGACAAGCTAGTAAGAATGCACCCTGAATCTCTTTGACAATAAGCTATTGGTTTTCCCACTATACTCCACTATATATAAAAATTTAGTTTTATACACCCAGCCATCTTATGAATGAATGGGAGGGCTCTAATGTAAAGGATTCTTGCTGTATAATTGTCATTTTGGGGAATGCATTTAAAAATAATGCACATTATTTTATGGCCAAGAATCCAAAAGCAAATGCAATAAAAACAAAGATAAATAGCTGGGACCTAATTAAAACTAAAGAGCTTTTGCATGGCAAAAGGAACAGTCAGCAGAGTAAACAGACAACTCACAGAGTGAGAGAAAATTTTCATGATCTATACATCTGACAAAGGACGAATATCCAGAATCTACAACAAACTCAAACAAATCAGTGAGGAAAAAAACAATCCCATCAAAAAATGGGCTAAGGACATGAATAGACAATTCTCAAAAGAAGATATACAAATGGACAACAAACATATGAACAAATGCTCAACATCACTAATGGTCAGGGAAGTGCAAATCAAAACCACAGTGGGGTACCATCTCACTCCTGGAGAATAGCCATAATAAAAAAAGCAAAACACAGTGGAAGTTGGATGGACGCAGTAAACAGACAATGCCTCTACACTGCTGGTGGGAATGTAAACTAGTACAACCACTATGGAAAACAGTGTGAAGATTCCTTAAAATTCTAAAAGTAGAAGTACCATTTGAACTAGCCATTCCACTACTGGATATCTACCCAGAGGAAAATAAATCATTATTCAAAAAAGATACTTGCACATGCATGTTTATAGCAGCACAATTTGCAACTGCAAAATCACGCAGCCAACCCAAATGACCATCAATCAATGAGTGGGTAAAGAAACTGTGGTATATATATGATGGAATACTATGCAGCCACAAAAAGGAGTGAATTAACAGCATTTGCAGTGATCTGAATGAGACTGGAGAATATTCTTCTAAGTGAAGTAACTCAGGAATGGAAAACCAAATATCATATGTTCTCACTGATATGTGGGAGCTATGCTATGAGGATGCAAAGGTGTGAGAATAATACAATGGACTCTGGGGACTTGGGGGGAATAGTGAGAGAGGGGTTAGGGGTAAAAGACTACAAATATTGTGCAGTGTATACTGCTTGAGTGATGGGTACACCAAATCTCACAAATCACCACTAAAGAACTTAACCATGTAACCAAACACTACCTGTACCTCAATAACTTATGGAAAAATAAAATAAAAAAATAAAAGGTATGAGCATTGTTGAAAAAAATGCACATTATGCTATTATATTTTATAAATTTGAAATTTTTTGATAATTTATGGGAACAATATCTCTAGCAATATTACTAGTATATTTTTTTAAAAATAAGGTTTTTATATATAAATATATATAATACTATATAATATGTTGGGTCCTTCATGCACACAATTTAATTTAATTCTTACAATAATCATACATAAATGCATGTATTATCCTCATTTACAAATAGAAAAAGGGCAGTGAGATTAAAATATTTCTCCAAGGATATACAGCCTGTATGTTGGAACACTGTGGATGCTTTTCCCTACCATCATATGTTGTCTTTATGATTATTTTTAAAGATAAATTATTTATTTTTGAAAAAATGCCAATGGTATCTCAAGTTAGTAGAAATATCTGTGTTTAAACTATGAAAAACAAATTGTGCTACTTGCCAGTCTCTGAAGATAATTTAACATAGTAGAGCTGATACTTTTTGGTTAGATAAAAATCACTAATGTGAATATTATGTAATACAGAACAGCATGTACTGAGGATTCCTGTTTGTTTTAACTTTAATTTTTCCTCAAATCTTACTGGTTCATAGGACAATCATGGGAACTTCTGGAATGATAAAAATATTGCCTGTGATATTGTGATATGATGATAAATACATATTTGGTCTTCATCCCCAGTTCCCAGCACAGAGCTCCTAAAACCCTTGTAATAGCCTAAGTGTTAGGGTTGCTAGGAGCATTTTTTGTTCTAATATTTGGTCTTTGACTTTGGTTCCTGACCAAGAGCTTTTAAATCTTTTGAAATTTCCTGGGTGATAGAAGGATCTTTTGTCCAAATGAGGTGATTCTTGATGGGCTCCTGTATAGGGACGGTCACCAAGAGACCAAGCAATGATTAGAAGCTTTCGACTTTCAGCCCAACCCCTATCCTCCAAGAAATAAAGAGGACTGGAGATTAAGTTAATAATTGATCATGCTGTTATGAGTCTTTATAATAAAATGTCTAATAATCCTTTGGGTATATACCCAACAAACATATGAGAAAAAGCTCATCATCGCTGGTCATTAGAGAAATGCAAATCAAAACCAAAATGAGATACCACCTCATGCCAGTTAGAATAGCAAATCATTAAAGAGTCGGGAAACAACAGATGCTGGAGAGGATGTGGAGAAATAGGAATGCTTTTACACTGTTGGTGGGAGTGTAAATTAGTTCAACCACTATGGAAGACAGTGTGGCGATTCCTCAAGGATCTAGAACCAGAAATACCATTTGACCCAGCAATCCCATTACTGGGTATGTACCCAAAGAATTACAAATAATTCTGCTATAAAGACACATGCATACATATGTTCATGGCAGCACTGTTCACAATAGCAAAGACTTGGAACCAACCCAAATGCCCATCAATGATAGACTGGATGAAGAAAATGTGGCACATATACACCATGGAATACTATGCAGCCATAAAAAGGATGAGTTTGTGTCCTTTGCAAGAACATGGGGGAAGCTGGAAACCATCATTCTCAGCAAACTGACACAAGAACAGAAAACCAAACACCACGTGTTCTCACTCATAAGTAGGAGTTAAAAGATGAGAACACATGAACACAGGGAGGGGAACATTACACACTGGGGCCTATTGGGAGTGGGGGACTAGGGGAGGGATAGCATTAGGAGAAATACCTGATGTAGATGATGGGGTAATGGGTGCAGCAAACCACCATGGCACGTTTATACCAATGTAACAAACATGCACATTCTGCATACGTATCCCAGAACTTAAAATATAATAAAAAATATTTGAAGGCCATGGAGGTGTTTATTTCATAAGAACTATAACAATTCAGCTCTTCTTTGCTTAGCCAAGTCATGTGTGAGGATTTTGGATGTTTCATCATTTCACACTGGAAAGGATGGAATTTCACCCTTATTATTAAAGACCTTCATATATTAACATCACAATCACTTACATTTATTGAACATGTTTTGTACTGCAGACAGACGCAACACTTTACAAAAGCCTTAACTAATTTAATCTTCACAATATTGCTATGAGGAAAGCACTATTGTTTTCCTTCTCACTTTATGGCTGAGGAAATGGAAGCACAGAGAAGTTAGGAAAACCTTGAGGTTGCCAGCATGTATGTGAGGCATACAGCTGATATTCCAACTCTGGCATTTTTGACTCTAGAGCCCACTATATCATACTGACTTTCCTGTAATATCACATTGCTTAAAATCTGACTAAGTTTTAAAATGACAACTCTTCTTTTTTTGTTTCTTTATTCCTTGCATTATGAGAATAGTATCCATAGTGGTCAAAGTTTTATGAGTAAATTTTATTTTTTTACTGAGAGATTATTCTATAAAGAAACATGTTTCTGAGATTTTCCAGAATATATACGGTAACAAAATAATTTGCAAAAAAGAGTCTATATTAGTAACAGCAGCAATCTTTGTATATTGTATTTTTTTTCTGTATAGGTATGCCAATTCTCTCTGCTATTATAAAATAATAGGTCAAACCCTAGGCCCTAGCTCATTACACTCCGTCTTCTTGATTGTAAGGTAATTCATTGCAATATTTTATTTAGGGCCTATCTTACAGTGGGTACTATGTTAATTTTGTGGCTACTGCTATAAATGATAAATAGCAGGAAAGCCCTAATCTCAAGGAACTTAGAGTTTAGTGGCAGTGATAGACGTTTGCTCACCATTCATCCAGTGATCCAATAGGAGCCTGTCAGTGTTGTGTACTACAACTCACAAGACAAGAAACTCGGAATGACAAAATAAGACATAGTCTCTGGTCTCAAGAAGATGTAAATAATTAGAATACAGTATGATGATTGCCAGTAAATTACATAGAAGATGTCTGGTGGCATTGTGAATGGACAAGAAAGGCTTCAGAGAGGAGGTGATATTTGAATTCAGTCTTAAAGGATGAGTGGTTGCCTCCCTTGTGGTCAATTGGGAGCAGTATGCCAGAAAGAAAAATTATATTACTAAGTAGAGGCATAGTAAGCTAGGAGAATCTGGAGATGTTATGGTAATATAAGCAGTTAAATGTGGTTAGACTGTAAGAACACTTTGGGAGTAATAGAAAATGAGGTTAGAGTACTAGAAAGGGCTCATGTCATACATAACCCATATTTACCTTGTCATAATAATTTATTATACCATATATGGCAGTACATTAAAAAAAAACACACAGAATGTCTTGCTCATGATATAGAGATTGTTTGACTCTAAATTATTTTTTTTTAAATGTGTGCTCTTGAGGAATAGTCAGCTTATGTATGGGTACATGTACTTTTATCTTATTGTTTAAAAGATCTGGGTGATTTGGCAAAAAACACAAAAACCATTCTGAGATTTTTATGTTACATTAAAAGAAAAAAATTCATATGTTTGAGATTTATAATCTATTTGAAATAATACAATTCTGTGTACTGAAAGCATTCTGATCAGCCAAAGGGCTTTTTCTTACAATTCTAAACAATCACAGTAACTAAATATTTTGCTCAGGTATCATGTGTTATTTTGGTTTTCTCTCCAACCATCTATGGTACTGCTTTTTAGATTATTAAAATCACTCGTCTGTTATGATCTCCAGCCATGATTCTTTTTAGAGTTGACATTTTAAATTTATTTTTAATCTCATTTGCTGTTTTGCTTACATTTTTACTTGTTACCAAACTGCCTATTTCTTATTTGCAAGTCAAGAAGCCTTTCTCTAAGTGTGTTTGTACTTTTTATGTGCCTAAGACAGAAAAACTGCTAAAAATAAAAAATATTGAAAGGTGAGTTTAGTTCGATCGCTCAGTACTTTTGAGTTATTATACTTCCTTTTCAATTCCAGGAAGCTTCTCAGCTTGGTAAACAAGTGAAGATGGTTTTGCGAAACTTTTCTCTTTCTCAAGGGAAGTTTTTCCACAGTACAGCCACTTAGAATGGGGTTTTAATAGTTCAGATTTAAACTACTTGGAATTGAAATACATTGTGGTAAGAACTAACATAAAGGTAAAAAGAGGATGCCATAGGAATCTGTCTGGGTCTTTTAGGGTCAGAGAAAGCTTCCCAAAGGAAGGCCAGGCTAGGTTGATATCTGAAGCATAATTAGGTGTTTGCCTGAAAGGGAACTGAGTGAGAGATAGAAAGCACTGTGGATTTAGGGAATGGGCTCATTGGAGAGCCCTAGGAACTTCTTACTGCATCTGAAATATTTTGAAGAAGTCAGTGGACATTTAATAAATATTGAGTGATTCAATAAGTGACATTTTCCCCATGATTTATCTACTAAACTTCTTTGTGATTAAATATTCCAAACTCCCCACAAATCAAGAAGCCTATCCTGTACTGGATTTTTCTTCTCCCTAAAGCATAATTAGAATCTTGCAATTTACTTCTAATTCACAATGGGACACCCTCAGAAACATTATTTGGGGAGATTTTCTTCCTCCTTTTGTATTCTTACTGCTTTCCTCCAGGTCAATGTGTTGTAGGTGACACTAAGAAAACCAAGACACAATCCCATCTTCAAAGAACTTCAAATTGACTAGAAACTATTAGCCAAGTAAATGTGGAACTCAATAATACACATTAAGTCCTAAAAGATAGGTAGAGGTTCAAGTGAAGAAAAAATCACTTTTAAAACAAAGATCAGTTAAAATACGGGATTTTGTAGGTGTAGACTGTGTAGCAATGTCCTCCCAAGCAGAAGTGGGAAAATAAAATAGAAAAAGCATAGAACTACTTGGAGGAACAGAAAATTAGTTTGGCTGGAACATTTGATTAGTGGAGAGTAATTGCAGAAAAGAAAGCTGGAAGAATAGCTTGGGGCCAGATTGTGGAGATTTAGAAAGCAAGGATTAGAGGGTAAGTTCTAATATGCTAGAATAAGGTCATGAAATTTGACAGAGGAGTAGCATGAGGAAACATTTGCATTTAGAACATTTGGCAGCAATGTGTCAGCAGACTTGGGTACGAGAGATTCCTGGATTGGAGACACAGTTAGAAGATATATCGGTAAGAACTAATGAGGTTCTCAATAAGAAAAATGGAAATGCATTCTAGAGACATGTTGGTGGGGTTATCTACAGGACTGGCCACGTTTGGAAATGGCGGCATAGGGAGAGGAAGTAGCTAAAAATAAACTCGAGAAGTTCTTTGAGACCAGAAGAACAGCGAAGCTATGAAAAGAAATCACATTTCAGGAGGAGCACTTGGTTTTGAAAAGATATGTTGATCAATTTAGTTTTGTATGTATCAAAGTGGAGAATTCCAGCAAGTTTCAGGTATAAATTTAGAAACCATAAGCATACATGGGCTGGTTGAAAACATAGAGAATGGTAAGATCCTGAGAGAAAAAGTAATTAAGAAACAGTTTCAAAAAGAAAATTTGGGAAAATGCAGTAAAAATAGAGAAATAGGTATGTATCCTTGGAATTGAAACACACTGTGGTAAGAACTGACATAAAGGTAAAAAGGGGGTGCTGTAGGAATCTGTCTGGGTCTTTTAGGATCACAGAAAGCTTCCCAAAGGAAGGGCAGACTGGGTTGATAACTGAAGCATAATTAGGGGTTTGCCTGAAAGGGAACTGAGTGAGTGATAGAATGCATTGTGGATTTAGAGAATGGTTTCATTAGAGAGTCCTAAGAAGGCCTCAGTCCCTCGTGAGGTTTCTCCTTAGGAATCTGATAACAAGGCCTATATATTCCGTTAGGCATAAATCTCTTACAATTCAGGTTATATTTTTCCCCCAAAGAAGCTCTCTGGCTCAGAAAATCATCCTGTTCTAGAAGTTCTTGTACAATTCTGATCTTGCTTAATTGAAAACTGTACATCAAGTTGCACTGCAGCTGGGTGCGGTGGCTCATGCCTGTAATCTCAGCACTATGGGAGGTCGACGTGGGCGGATCACGAGGTCAGGAGTTTGAGACCCACTTGCATTGCAAAGACCTTTAAATGTATCTGGATTTTCTGGATAATAAGCAAACAAGGATTTTCATTAATAACTTCCACCGCATTGGCTATAGGTAAAAATTTAAAGTTATGTTTTATAGTTTTAGATACTGTCTTTTCTTGTAAACTTTGCTTGAAATATGCACTGTATCTAGAATTTCTTCCATGTCTATCCACGGTTTGTTTGTTTCTCCATTGAACATTTGCTGTGCTCTCTGACCATCTTCTGTTGTTTTCCTTTACATGTTAAGATGCATATCTTCATTTATACTCATCAGCTCTTCTAGGCTCACTATTTAAAATTATTTCATGATTCTATGAATAGTAATAAACATTGCTTAAGAATATTGTAATACTAATACCAATAATGTCAAGTAATAGTAATATAAATACTCCTAAAATAATTAATACCAATAAATATTTGTTGAGTGTTAACTATTTTCTAGGGCTGCCCTGTTCAATATAATAGCCACTAGTCATGTGGCTATTGAATACATGAAAGGGGGCTAGACCAAGTTCAGATGTGTTCTAGGTATAAAACACACATCAGTTATCAAAGATTTTGTAGATAAAATGTAAAATGACCAGGCATGGTGGCTCACACTTGTAATCCCAGCACTTTGAGAAGCCCAGGCTGGATCACGAGGTCAGAGGTTAGAGGCCAGCCTGGCCAAGATAGTAAAACCCTGTCTCTACTAAAAATACAAAAAATTAGCCAGGCATGGTGGCAGGCACCTGTAATCCCAGCTACTTGGGAGGCTGAGGCAGGAGAATTGCTTGTACCTGGGAGGTGGAGGTTGCAGTGAGCTGAGATCACATCACTGAACTGTAGCCCAGGCAACAGTACAATATTCCATCTCCAAAAAAAAAAAAAAAAAAAAGAAGAAAAGAGAAAAGAAAGAAAAAACATAAAATATCTCAATGATTTTTAATATTGATTGCATGCTAAAATAATGCTGCAGATGTATCGGATTTAAAACATATTAAGGCTAATTGCCTCTGCTCTTTTTAACCTTTCACAGCCCTCATACGTTTTCTTTTTTTAATGTGACTACTAGAATATTTATAATTACATATGCGGCTTGCATTTGTGGCCAGCATTGTATTTTACTGGATAGCACTGGTTTTAGGGAATGTTTGTAAAGTTTTACACAAGTTGTCCTTCTTTAAACTCCACACCTACTCCTGTGGGGTAGATTTTATCTCCATGTTATAGATGCAGAAACTGAGGTCCCATCACAGCTAAGTAAGTGGTAGATAAGAGATCTATTTAGTCTCTTGTCTTAAGCAGAAGGCTGTTTTATTAGACATAATAACTTGTTGTTAGTCTGAGAAGTGCACATTT
This sequence comes from Sapajus apella, assembly GCF_009761245.1. Lineage (NCBI taxonomy): Eukaryota > Metazoa > Chordata > Mammalia > Primates > Cebidae > Sapajus > Sapajus apella. The sequence goes on from NW_022437006.1 coordinate 1,802,334, forward strand.
TAGAAATTGCTTCTGTCTTTGCTTTCAAAGTAACTTTTTCATTAGTGTATGGCGCCTGAGATTGCCTTCATTATCACAGTCAGCGTTAAAGGTATAGAACCCTTTAGATGGGTGTGCACTGTCCAAATGAATTATGCATACCAAAATATGTGGCATATACCACAATGTGTGATGTGTATCAACCTAGGTTCAAATGCAAGGCTAGGTAACTACCTGAATCTGGAAGTTCTTGTGGAGACTAACTAGAAGGGCCTCTTTTAAATTCTGCCCCAGTTAGAGTTGAACACATGTGTGCAGGCAGGGATATTGCCAATAGTTTGTGATCCACTGGGATAAAAAACTTGATGCCAGTTGGGTTTTTAGCCTCTTCAGTTTCTGACTGGAGCTTGGTGTTCTCATGTCCCAGTAGAGCCCAGGTGGTGCTTCTATTTAATGAATTGTAGGAAGCTCCTTTGGGTCTAACTTTACAGTTATTATGCCCTTGCATGCAAATGAATTTTAGAGAACTCTTGATTCAATTTTTTTAAATAAAGTCACTTGTTTATTTTTTATTCAAATGTTATCATTCTTACAGCTGTCCCCTAAGATGGAAAAATTTGTAGGCTACTCTATGAAGAATCTTGATTTCTTTCTGCCCTTGACATGCTATTTTCATCCAGAGGCTCCTGAAACAGCCCCTGTTGTATTCAGAGCCTGGGAGACTGTGTTTTCGTTTCATTTGTCCCACATTTACCTCTTCAAGTTTTAAGAGTGTCCTGATATTTGGTTAAATCATGCACCTACTCATGTATTATTAATATCAATATAAACAGTTGAACATTGTGTACTGGCTTGTACTCTATCCCTGGAGATCAGAATGAACCAGCTTTTTATATTTCAGATTCAGTAGAAGGTGTTTTGCAGATTCTCTCAGGGAGTTTTGGTCTGTTGATGTGCCTTCTATCCTAAGGCACATTTAAAAAACTATTAATATCAGAACACATAAAAGACAATGATGCTTGGCTGAAATTTTGTTTATGGGATCTTAATATGTGTTTTAAAATATTTACAATGATTTTTTTCTTGGAACACATATTTCCTTAGTCAATCATGGACTATTATAATGCAATTTCTCAATAATTATGAAGTTTTAGCAACCATTTATAATATTTTATAAAATAATTTATGTAAAGAGCATGTATATGCTCTTTGTCTATGCCAAATACTGTTCCAAGGGAGTTAGGAAATATTAACTCAATAGTGCTGTGATTAAAAAATGCAACTATGTATAACCTGGTGATTTGAATGAATCATTAAAAACTAAGCACATTTTGGGGTATAAAATGTTCTTTACTATTTATTTAGTTAATAAGTAATATTTTTATTGTTTAGAAATGTGTGAAAACATAATATAGCACTGATTATATTTGAGGACCTAAGTTTTTATAAAGAATGAAAACTTTTTTATAAAAACCATCATTCTATCCATCCATAGGTTGTGAAACCATCTACCTATCCATCCATTCATCTCCCTGTTCATTTATTTATTGATTAAAAATTTAGGACCACTTTTTACTTCAAAAGAGGTTTTAATTAAGCTTGTGGTGTTTGAATATTTAGAAGAACAAATGGCCTAAACAGAATACCAATCATGATCAGAAATAATTTAGAAAGAGGAAAATATTTGTACTGGGATTTATAGAGAGATGTCACAACAACAACCAAACCCTACATTTTTCTGTTCTCTTCCTCTTGACAAAAGGGAAACCACACAGAATGAATCATGAGTTTTGTATAACAAGAAAAGCAAATATGTGTTCATCTGGAGAGATAGTCTTTTCCTGGTAATAAATTCTCAGAAAGCATTTTTTTGTTTTTTTTTTTCACATAAGGATGTCAAGTAATAATATTTTCATTATGAGAACTAGTGTTCAATTGATATTACATGGTAACTCTAAAGACACTTTTATGCTTGTAACCATGCTTACATAATCCAGGTACACTGTCTCAGTAGATGTAATTTAATAAATAGAAAGCATACGTAACACCTAAAAAAGTAGGTGGAGCACAAATCCTGTAGGTGTTTATGATCTCCAATGTCACTGTTTTCAGCTGACCTCTAGCCCACTCTTGAAGGCAACTAAAGTAGTGCTTCTTGACAAGTGATTATACTTTGTTCCATTGCATGGAGGAATTCAATATTTGACAGAGAGTTGATATGCATTCTACAACACTGAATGATGCTGTGATATCTATCCCTGCAAGGGTTAGTACTGATGAGGTCCTATTCTCCCTGATTTCAAAGATGCCTCTCCCTGCACTCCCACAGTACCAGAAACAAATTTTATCATAGCACTTGTTATAGAGGGTGTTTTAATTTAAATTTATTTTATTTCATGTTTTAGTCTGGCTTCTTGAATCTCTGAGCTACTTGAGAGCAAGTACTTCTCATTGCATCTCCGACATGTGGAATAAATGTGACCCATAGAAATATTTCACACATATTTGGCAAACAAATAAATGAATGCATGAATTAATTTAGCACTGATTGGTATTTCCTTCCAGACAAAGGACCACACCCAACAGAGATCTAAAGTGATCCCATAACAATGTTCTGTAACATATTTTTGGGTTCTAGGATAATTTTATGTGGCTACCTTTCAAATTTTCTGTAATTACAGATAAAGCCAGATTCAGCCAGCAGGCTGATCGGTGGTATTACATTTTGAATGAGATTCTGTTCCTCAATTTTTGAGCATCAAGTAACTTATCTGTCTTGATTCCATCTAGTAAAGTTCAGTTTTTTCTTGTCAAATTCATAGAAGATGGATTTGTAATTTGTAAATCTAAATGGCAGTTTATTGATTTATGAGAGGGATATCTTTAAGTAAGAAAACAGAATTATTGGTGCCACAGGGCTCCCTCTTCCAGAAAGAGTTTCACATAAATTACAAGTTAGAAGATTGCACGATAACAGCATACAATGATTTTTGGATGCTCATGAAGGTATGTGTATCTTGGCTATGGTAGCCAACTGTTTCACCCTTTTTGACTTGAAAGGCATTTTTGTCTAAGAAGCTGTTCCAGTCCATTGGCCAACTGATGTTTTTGGTGAAGAGACCCTGAACACAGATCTAGCTAATGTTAACAGGTGTACCATGAAAAAGTAGTTTCATGATAAAATAAATCTAAGAAAAAAAAAGCAAACTATAGACTCTTTGAGATTAACAGTTGACAATAGGAATCCTTCCATAAAGAAATTGTTTCGCTTCTTTTACCTAGGTTTCATTAAAGGGTTTGAATATTAGAACAATTATTCTTGGCCCACCTATAAATATGTATTCAACAAAAATTTATGGAGCCATGATTGTGGCAGACACTATGCAGGGTACCCAGGGGATACAGATCTGAAATAAACAAACATGGCCTGCAGTTTCTCAGCACTAGCAATGTAGTGGCAGGGATGGAGAGTCAATAGAGAAGGAAGCACAAAACCAAAAAGCAATGACAATTGGTGATATGTCACATAAAGAAACTGAACAAGATACTGAGATTCTGAATCATGGGAAGGAACCCACTTTTGACACTGCAGATCAAGGACAGTGTATATGAGGAGGTGAAGTATAAATTGTGTAGTGTATAAAGTGTGAAGGCAGAGGAAGCACCAGCCACAGAGAGTAGAGAGGATTTAGGCAGAGGGAGCATCAAGTTCAACTGAAGAGTATTCAGCGAAAATGAAGCCAGAAAACCCTGCCTTTGATATTTTAGAACCAAATGGGGTTCCTGTTTGTTGATGGTCCTCTGTGGGAAGAGTTAAATTTCATCCTGGGAATGTCAAATAAATTCAGGCCCCCTAAAAGGACTTGAAAAAAGTCCTGTCTACCACCTCTTGCTTGTAAGTGAGAATATGAAGAATTCCTTCCTAGATGCCCCTGAAAAAAATTCATCCTAGGCCAGGCACAGTGGCTCATGCCTGTAATCCAAGCACTTTGGGAGGCTGAGGTGGGTGGATCACCTGAGGTCAGGAGTTTGAGACCAGCCTGACCAATATGGTGAAGCCCTGTCTCTACTAAAAAAACAAATATTAGCTGGGTGTGGTGGTGTGCATCTATAGTCCTAGCTATTCGGGAGGCTGAGAGAGGAGAATTGCTTGAACCTGGGAGGTGGAAGTTGCAGTGAGCCAACATGGTGCCACTGTACTCCAGCCTGAGTGACAGAGCAAGACTCCATCTCAAAAAAAAAAAAAAGTCATCCTAGTTTTTGTGTCTAGTTTTTCTTAGGTATGCATCTCCCCAGAATACAGGAATTTTCTCTATAGTGCGGTCACTTGGTAAATACACTTTAGTTGTGGGATCTAAGTTTTCCCTTTCTAATCCTCTTATCACAAATGCAGTTTTTACCCTCCTGCATTGTGCAAATTAATTTCCTTTTATTGACCAAATGTTAGTAACAATGTAAACTTCTTGCATGGATGCACAGAACACAATGCAATGACAGTTTCTGTGGTAATAACCTGGCTTCATTGTGTGTAGGTTCCTTCGCTGCCAGCTCTAGGTGGTCACCTTCAGCTCTAGCTTCCCTCTTATTCTGCAATGCAGCCCAAGTGACCTGAATGGCTGAATGCAAGGTGGCCAATTCTTCCCACATGACATCAAAAGCTAGAGTGCTCTAGTTTTGCGACTCATTTTGGACAGCTCACTGACACCTCAAGGAAAATTGCCTCTTGTCTTTTATCTGGCCTCTCAACTTCTTCAGTCACAGGAAAGCAGAAAGTGAATAACTGATCTTCTGCTGTCCAAAGTTTAAGCTACATCAGAAGGAAGAAAGGTTGTGGCTGGCAATAGCTCCAGTTGAAGATTTCAGAAAGATCAAGAGTGGGGAGAAGACAATAGAATGGAGCAAGATGGCCTAATAGGAACAGCTCTGGAGTGCAGTTCCCAGCAAGAACAATGCAGAGGGTGAGTCCCCACTGCATTTCCAAACAAATTTTCACTGCCTACAGACCAAGAGATTCCCAGGCTGAAAAGTGCCATGAGTTTTTCAGCATGGTGGTTTCAGCCAGTGTTGGGTTGGCACATCGAAACTCACACAAATCTGGGCAGCCATTTCAACTGGAGCCTGGAATGCCTGGGAGACAGAGCTGCCCATTCAACTGAAAGGGGGGGTGCAGAGACAGGGAGCCAGGCGATCTGGCTTGGCAGGTACCACCACAAAACAAGCAATCTGAAATGCTCTGGATTGAGGGTTTCATGGCAAGTGCAACTGGACCCAGGATAGTCCAGCTCAGTGTGGGGAAGGGCGACCACCACTACCAAGGCAGTCCACCACTACTGAGACAGTTCACACAGCAGCTGGGCAGAGCCTGTAGCAGCTCAGCAACACCCCTCCTGGTAGACGGTGACTAGACTACAGGGCATCTATGAAAAAAGGGAGCAGCATGACAGGAACTTATAAATAAAGCTGACCTTCCTAGGACAGAGCACCTGGAAAAGAGGTGGTTATGAGTTCTACTGCAGCAGACTTAAAGGTACCTGCTCAGCAGCTCTGCATGGAACAACGGAGCTCCCAGCACAGCACTTGAGCTCCTATAAGGGACAGACTGTCTCCTTAAGCAGCTCCCCAAGCCCCGTATACCCAAAGAGACACTCATAAAGGAGAGCTCAGGCTGACATCTGGTGGGTCCCCTTCTGGGACAAAGATAACAGAAGAAGAAACTGGCAGCAACCCTTACTGTTCTGCAGCCCCTGCAGGTGATCCCAAGCAAGCAGGGTGTGGAGTGGACCTTCAGCAATCCTGCAGCAGAGGGGCCCAACTGTTAGAAGGAAAACTAAGAAACAGAAAGAAATAGCTTCAACACCAACAAAAATTACATCAATTCAGAGACCCCATCCAAAAGTCACCAACTACAAAGACCACAGTTAGTTAAATCCACAAAGATGCAAAGAAACCAGCGTAAAAAGGATGAAAACACCAAAAACCAGAACACCTCTCCTCCAAAGGTTCACAACTCCTCACCAGCTATGGAACAAAGCTGGATGGAGAATGAGTCCGATGAATTGACAGAAACAGGCTTTAGAAGGTGGGTAATACCAAACTTCTGTAAGCTAAAAGAACATGTTCTTTTAGAACCTAGAAAAAAGGTTAGATGAGATGCTAACTAGAATAAACAGCTTGGAGAAGAATATAAACGACTTAATGGAGCTGAAAAACACAGCATGAGAATTTCACAAGGCATACACAAGCTTCAATAGCTGAACTGACCAAGCAGAAGAAAGAATATCAGAGATTGAATATCAACTCAATGAAATAAAATGAGAAGGCAAGATTAGAGAAAAAAGAGAGAAAAGAAATGAACAAAGCCTCCAAGAAATATGGAATTATGTGACCTAATCTATGTTTGATAGGCGTATCTGAATGTGATGGAGAGAATGAATCCAAGCTGGAAAACACTCTTTAGGATATTATCCAGGAGAACTTCCCCAACCTATCAAGCCAGGCCACTATTCAAGTCCAGGAAATACAGAGAACACTACAAAGAATATTCCTCAAGAAGAGCAACCCAAGGCATATAATCAATATAATCATCAGATTCACCAGGGTTGAAATGAAGGAAGAAATGCTAAGGGAAGCCAGAGAGACAGGTCAGGTTACCCACAAAGGTAACCTGACTCAGTGGAGCACCTGACTCAGTGGAGCCAGGTTACCCCATCAGACTCACAGTGGATCTCTCTGCAGAAACCCTACAAGCCAGAAGAGACTGGGGGCCAGTATTCAACATCTTTAAAGAAAAAAACTTTAAACCTAGAATTTCATATCCAGCCATACTAAGCTTTATAAGTGAAAGAGAAATAAAATCCTTTATGGACAAGCAATTGCTGAGAGATTTCATCAACACCAGGCCTGCCTTACAAGGGCTCCTGAAAGAAGCACTAAACAAGGAAAGGAACAACCAGTACCAACCACTCCAAAAAAAAATACCAAATGGTAAAGACCATTGACACAGTAAAGAAAATGCATCAACTAACGGGCAAAACATCCAGGTAGCATCAAAATGGCAGGATCAAATTCACACATAACAATATTAACCTTAAATGTAAATGAGCTAAATGCCCCAATCAGAAGACACATAATGGTAAATTGTATAAAAAGCCAAGACCCATCAGTGTGTTGTATTCAGGAAACACATCTCCATCTCATGTGCTAGGACACATATAGGCTCAAAATAAAGGGATGGAGGAAGATTTATCAAGCAAATGGAGAGGAAAAAAAAAAAGCAGGAGTTGCAATCCTAGTCTCTGATAAAATGGACTTTAAACCAGGAAAGATCAAACGAGACAAAGAAGGGCATTAGATAATGGTAAAAGGATCAATACAACAAGAGCTAAGGATCCTAAATATATATGCACTCAATACAGGAGCACACAGATACATAAAGCAAGTTCTTAACAACCTACAATGAGACTTAGACTCCCACACAGTAATAGTGGGAGACTTTAACACTCCACTGTCAATATTAGGCAGATCAATGAGACAGAAAGTTAACAAGCATATCTAGGACTTGAACCCAGATCTGGACCAAGTGCACCTAATAGACATCTACAGAACTCTCCACCCCAAATCCACAGAATATGCATTCTTTTCAGCACCGCATTGCACCTACTCTAAAAATTGACCACATAATTGGAAGTAAATCACTCTTCAGCAAATGCAAAATAATGTAAAATAATGGAAATCATAACAAGCAGCCTCTCAGACCACAGTGCAATCAAATTAGAACTCAGAATTAAGAAACAAACTCAGAACTACACAGCTTCATGGAAAGTGAACAACTGGCTCCTGAATGTCAACTGGATAAATTATGAAACAAAGGCAGAAAAAAAGATGTTCTTTGAAACCACTGAGAATGAAGACACAACATACCAGAATCTCTGGGACACATTTAAAGCAGTGTCTAGAGGGAAATTTATAGCAATAAATGCCCAAATGAGGGGAAAGATCTAAAATCAACACCCTAAATTGAAAGATCTAAAATCATCAAAATTCAAAGAGCTAGTGGAGCAAAATCAAGAAAACTCAAAACCTAGCAGAAGACAAGAAATAACTAAGATCAGAGCAGAACTGAAGGAGATAGAAACACAAAACACCCTTCAAAAAAATCAATAATTCCAGGAGCTGGTTTCTTGAAAAGATCAACAAAATAGACCACTAGCCAGATTAATAAAAAAAGAAAGGGAGATGAATCAAATAGGTGTAATAAAAAACAATAAAGGGGATATCATCACCGATTCCACAGAAATAAAAACTACCATTAGAGATTACTACAAACAACTCTATGCACATAAACGAGTAAACCTGGAAGAAATGGATAAATTCCTGGACACTTGCACCCTCCCAAGCCTAAACCAGGAAGAAGTCGAAACCTCGAATAGACCAACAACAAGGGCTGAAGTTGAGGCAGCAATTAATAGCCTAAAAACCAAAAATTGCCCAGGTCCAGATGCGTTCACAGCTGAATTCTACCAGACATTCAAAGAGGAGCTGGTACCATTCCTTTTGAAACTATTCCAAACAACCCAAAAGAGGGAATCCTTCCCAAATCATTTTATGAGACCAACATCATCCTGATACCAAAACCCAGCAGAGATTCAACAAGAAAAGAAAACTTCAGGTCAATATCCATGATGAACATAGATGCAAAAATCTTCAATGAAATACTGGCAAACCAAATGCAACAGCACATCAAAAAGCTTATCCATCACGATCAAGTAGGCTTCATTCCAGGGATGCAAGGCTGGTTCAATATACCCAAGTTGATAAACGTAATCCACCACATAAACAGGACAAAGACAAAAACCACATGATTCTCAATAGATGCAGAGAAGGCCTTCCACAAAATTCAACAGCCCTTTATGCTAAAACTCTCAACAAACTAGGTATTGAAGGAACATATCTCAAAACAATAAAAGCTATTTATGACCAATCTGCAGCCAATATCATACCAAATGGGCAAAAAACTGGAAGTATTTCCTTTCAAATCTGGTACTAGGCAAACAAAGATGCCCTCTCTTACCACTCCTATTCAATATAGTATTGGAAGTTCTAGCTGGAGCAATTAGGCAAGAAGAAAAAAAAAGGGGAATTTCGATTAGGAAAAGAGGAAGTCAAATTGTCTCTGTTTGCAGATGACAAGATCATATATTTAGAAGACTATCATCTCAGCCCCAAATCTCCTTAAACTGATAAGCAACTTCAGCAAAGTCTCAGGATACAAAATCAATGTGCAGAAATCACAAGCATTCCTATACACCAATAATAGACTTAAAGAGAGCCAAATCAAGAATGAACTAACATTCACAATTGCTGCAAAGAGAATAAAATATACTTAGAAATACAACTAACAAAGGATGTAAAGGACCTCTTAGGAGAACTACAAACCACTGCTCAATGAAATAAGAGAGGACATAAACAAATGGAGAAACATTCCGTACTCATGGTTAGGAAGAATCAATATTGTGAAAATGGCCATACTACCCAAACTAATTTATAGATTCAATGCTATCCCCATCAAGCTACCAATGACCTTCTTCACAGAAATGGAAAAAAACACCTTAAACTTCATATGGAACCAGAAAAGAGTCCCCATAGCTAAGAACGAAGAACAAAGCTGGAGGCATCATGCTACCTGACTTCAAACTGTACTACAGGCTACAGTAATCAAAACAGCATGGTACTGGTACCAAAACAGAGATATAGACCAATGGAACAGAACAGAGGCCCTGGAGGCAACATCACACATCTACAACCATCTGATCTTTGACAAACCTGACAAAAACAAGCAAGCGGGAGAGGATTCCCTGTTTAGTAAATGGTGTTGGGAAAACTGGCTAGCCATGTGCCGAAAGAAGAAACTGGACACCTTCCTGACCTTACACTAAAATTAACTCCAGATGGATTAAAGACTTAAACATAAGACCTAAAACCATAAAAACCCTAGAAGAAAACCTAGGCAAAACCATTCAGGACATTGGCATAGGCAAGGACTTAATGACCAAAACACCAAAAGCATTGGCAACAAAAACCAAAATAGACAAATTGGATCTAATTAAACTCCAGAGCTTCTGTAGAGCAAAGCAAACAATCATTAGAGTGAACTGGCAACCAACAGAATGGGAAATAAATTTTGCAATCTACCCATCTGACAAGGGCTAATATCCAGAACCTGCAAAGAACTAAAACAGATTTACAAGACAAAAACAAACAAACCTATGCAAAAGTGGGTGAAGGATATGAACACTTTTCAAAAGATTACATATATGAGACCAACAAACATATGAAAAAATGCTCATCATAACTGATTATTAGAGAAATGCAAGTCAAAACCACATTGAGATACCATCTCATGCCACTTAGAATGGCGATCATTAAAAAATCTGGAGACAACAGATGCTGTAGAGGATGTGGAGAAATACGAACACTTTTACACTGCTAGTGGGAGTGTAAACTAGTTCAACCATTGTGGAAGACAGTGTGGCGCCTCCTCAAGGACCTATAAATAGAAATGCCTTTTGACCCAGCAATCCCATTACTGGGTATATACCCAAAGGATTATAAATAATTCTACCATAAAGACACATACACACGTATGTTCATAGCAGCACTATTTACAATAGCAAAGACTTGGAACCAACCCAAATGCCCATCGATGATAGACTGGAGAAGAAAAATGTGGCACATATACACCATGGAATACTATGCAGCCACGAAAATGATGAGTTTGTGTCCTTTGTAGGGACATGGATGAATCTGGAAACCATCATTCTCAGAAAACTGACACAAGAATAGAGAATCAAACACTGCATGTGTGATGCTCCCCTCCCTGTGTCCATGTGTTCTTAGTGTTCAACACCTGCCTATGAGGTGTTGAACACTGAGAACACATGGACACAGGGAGGGGAGCATCACACACTGGGGTCTGTTGGTGGGGGCAAGGGAGGGACAGTGGGGGGGTGGGGATGTCAGAGCAGGATAACATGGGGAGAAATGCCAGATGAAGGTGATGGGGGGACGGAGGCAGTAAACCACATTGCCATGTGTGTACCTATGCAACAATCCTGCATGATATGCACATGTACCACAGAACCTAAAGTACAATTAAGAAAAAAAAGATTAGCTTCTTCAGATTATACACATTAACTTCAAAATGGTAACCTCTATACGTACTATACGAATACCAGAAGAAATGGCCTGAATTTTGTGAAACAGATAAATATGGTAAAATTATAAAATTATAGAAGAATTTTTGTTAGAGCAAACAGCAGCAAATATGTATGAAGAAAAACAAATTATAAGGCTTTATTGTAATTTACCATTGGTTTATTTATGCATGTTTCTGAAGTACTAGATCTCTTATAAGAAAGGCAGGGTCTTTGTGCTTTTGTGAGCATTTATGTATGTGTGTGCTTGAGTTCATACTTTAGTCTTCTTTAGTCTATATTAATTACACCATTTCTTAGTTATTTATATCGTGCCAAATTCTTACAGCCTCTTAGTGTTGCTAAACTAAGATGGAGAACATTTAGAGTATTCATGTTTGGCTAATTGCAATTAACATACTAACTCTCTTGTCAGTTTGCTGAGAATGATGGTTTCCAGCTTCCTCCATGTCTTTTTTCATGGTTGCATAGTATTCCATGGTATATATGTGCCACATTTTCTTTATCCAATCTATCATTAGTGGGCATTTTGGTTGGTTTCAGGTCTTTGCTATTGTAAACAGTGCTGCAATGAACATAAGTGTGCATGTGTCCTTATAATAGAATGATTTATAATCATTTGGGTATATACCCAGTAATGGGATTGCTGGGTCATATTGTATTTCTATTTCTAGATCCTTGAGAAATCACCACACTGTCTTCCACAATGGTTGAAATAATTTACACTTCCACTAACAGTGTAAGTGTTCCTATTTCTCCACATCCTCTCCAGCATCTGTTGTCTCCAAAGTTTTTAATGATTGTCATTCTAACTGGTGTGAGATGGTATCTCAATGTGGTTTTGATTTGCATTTCTCTAAAGACCAGTGATGATGAGCATTTTTTCATATATTTATAAAAAACCAAACATCTCATGTTCTCACTCATAGGTGGGTGTTGAACAATGAGAACACATGGACACAGGGTGGAGAACATCACACACTGGGATCTGTTGGGTGGAGCGGGGCTAAAAGAGGGATAGTGGTGGGTGGGGAGATTGAGGAGAGATAACATTTGGAGAAATATCTAAGCAGGTGATGGGGGGATGCAGACAGCAAACCATCATGGCATGTGTATACCTATGTAACAATCCTTCAAGATCTGCACATGCACCCCAGAACTTAAAGTATAATTAAAAAAAAAAAAAGAAAGATAGTAACTCTCTCACCATATTTTCAGCAAAACATAAGCATAAAATACTCATGGCATTTAAGAAATTAATTTTTTATTAGTAGAAAGAATATGTTGCATTGAAATGTCCTCTGAATGTTATTGCATTTGAATAGTTGAATAGTTTAAGCAACTATTTTAACATTGTTAATGAATTCCCAGCCTTTATTAACACACATTGGTCTGAGGCCATAAGAAATAAGACACATGTGAGAGTGAATTTCAATCCGTAGTCTCATCAAAGTGATGGATACTCTAGTAATGGTCTTTACTATTGTAATTTTTCAGCAGAAAGACACAAGATGACCTTGCACTCATTCTGTAATAATGAGTTTCATTTACACATCTTTCTCTGAGAAGATGAAATGATTAAATTGAGAAGTATTAGAAAAAAGATTCAAATCACCTGAAAGCAAATTCTTAGTCAATAATAATAGATTTGATGACAACCTGCTATATGCCACACAGCTGCGCTTATAGTTCATTAAAAATAATTAACTTCTATAATTTGAGGTATTTTTTATGAAAAGATTTAAAACTGAATTATTAATGCCATAATGTTGGTTTTTAATATTTTTCTATCATATGCAGTAAAAATAATTTGGGCATTTTAATTTCATGTTTTAAACCAAGTAAACTGAAACTACTTATAAAATTAATAATAAGAAATGTTTGAAACTTAGAGTAGTTGAAGTGTATGTGGCCTGTTGAAAAATTAATATTGAATTTGTGAAGATTAATGACAGAGAAGGATGAGAAACTTTATACAACAGAAATTTTTATGATCCTCTATATAGCATTAAAAGTTTGGTTTTTGTATTTCACTAGAGCTGGTAATTGGGAAGTAGTTAATGGTCTATTTTTGGGGTAGAGGTATATCACCCAAAGTCAATCTTGTTTTACCTGTATTTATGTCATGTTTTAAAGACATAAGTCTTTTTTTACTTAAAACATTCGGTTTTCACATTAATGATTTGAAATATGTATGGACATCTATTTGTATCTTGTGTTACAAATGAGGAGTGTGATTTGCAGCAAGTGCATACAGCTGGTAAGTAGTAGAGCCAAGTCTCAAACCTATACCTTTAGATTCCAAGTTCAATTCTTTTTCAAGGGATTTAAAGTATTTGCCCAATACTATTTCCCAGAACAGCCCATTATTAGCTCAGATTGGGCTCCAACTCAGGTCTTTCAACAAAATGTAAATTCCAAATTTCTTCTCTCCAGTATCCCACCTTTTTTTTTGTGGGGGGGGGGGCATTCTTCTATAAAGTTAAGGCTTTAGTTACATAAATTATAATAAATTAATATGTCTGTCTGTAGGTCTTAGGTTTCCCTTGGGTAAAATCATGACACTGGGACTTCTGATTTTCTAAGCTTCCTCCCTCAGTCTAGTGTAGGGTGTACTTGGATAAAAGATAGTTTATAGTTGGGAGAATATGCATTGGCAACCTTAGTACCATGAATGATTAATATGCAAATAAACGTAAAGAGCAACTTACGAATCAAGTAAAAAAATATGCACAATAAAATATGCAAAGGAGAAAAACGGGCAATTAATGGAAGGATTATAAAAGTGGCCAATAAAAAAAAAAAAGTCAAGGCAACTGGATTTTACAAAGCACTAGTGAAATTATAGCTTACTAATGCTAGATTGGTTGTTCGGAATCCCATTCTGCATCCAGGAGCAGGGAGGAAGCTGTGGAGAGACTAAACCTGAATTCATGCAAATAGCCCACAGGTTCAAGAATGAAAAATATTAAAAAAAAAAAAAAAGTGGCCAATAAATTTAAGAAAGAGCACACAATTTCTCTGGCAGTCAGTAGTAAGGTTTTGGCTTGTCAATATATTAGTAAACATTAAAATTATTAATATTAAATAGAAACAGTCTCCTTATATAGTTAGAAGGAGCATAAAATGAGGAGTTAATTTAGAGAACAATTTGGCAGAATTGATAAATAAATCAAAATGTCATATATTTCAAGTTTTCCATTTCTAGGTATCTATTCAAAGAAATATTTGTATGTGTACTTGAAGAGACATATATAGAGGGATTATTGCAGCATTATTTGAAATACTAAAAAGTTGAAGGTCACCTACAATGTCTATCAATTTAAGCATAGTTAAATAAATTATGCCTTATATATACACCATAGAATTTTATTCATCAGATTTTAATGCGGTATCTGTGAGCTATCATGAGAAACACTCTAAAATATTAAATAAATAAAACAAACTGCAGAACAAAATGTGTAGTTTAATTATGTTTATATATTAATGCCTTCACCAACCCTGCCGAAAAGCAACACAGCTATATATTTTCTGCCCATGTAAAATCACAAAAAAAGTATGATAAATATCCACCAAATCATTAAGAGCAATGTCCTTTGAGGAATTTTGGTGAGACACAAATAATCAGATCATAGCACCTCCCTTTATCAACCTCTTTTTATTCTTAGGAGGGAATATTGAGAGGCAAGTAACTTTCACAGCTCTAAAATTAAAAAAAAATGTAAAGACTGAATATGAATGCTACCTTTAGTATGTGGCAGCTTATACAATGCAGACCAGTTCTCTTGTGTAGAAAAGAGAAATCAGTCTGGGGAAAAGAATTCTTTAAAAATCATTTAAATGCATTGGAGAACAAACAATAGCACAGAATGAATAAGCCAGAAACAGGGAAGAACAGAGGCCAGAGAGGTGAGGTACCCATTTTGTGGCCAGTTTTCCTCTAGATTTTTTGTAGAGTTTGCAGGAGTGGATGAAACATGAAAAAGCTGGGCAGTACAGCCTCCCTGAGCTGGGCTAACAGTGACTGGTGTCCAGGGCCATCTGGATAGGAAAGGACAAAATTCCTTGCTTTGAATGAGCTCCAAAAGGGGTGGCATCATAGCAGTAAGGATGAACAAGAAGTAGCTACGGCTCTGTCAGGTAGCTCAGTTTAGACTCACCTCAATTCATGGAAATTGGATGGAGGAGACCCCAGGTTGCTAGTGGCCCCAGATGCCTAGCAGAAGTAAACATAAATCCCCTCTAGAGGAAAATGACATAATCATGGTCCTCAAAATGTTATTTGCACAAGCAATTTTGCAAATAAAATATCTGTATACAACAAAACATAATTTGGAAACTGACTATAAGACAGTACAAAAGAAAATAAATGTCAATGTGGACAACAGAAAAAGAACTGTGAAGCTTCCAGCTATTGAATCTGTCAGAAAAGACCTTAAAATATAAAATATTTCAAAGCATTGATCAAATGCCAGTGCATAATGCCAATGCCAAATAATTAAAATCCTTTTTAGTATTATCTGAAAACACATTGCCATTTTGCTAGAAATTAATAACAAGAAGATAATTGGGTAATCTACAAATATTTGTAAAGTAAGAAATAGATTTCCAGATAACTAGTAGGACACAGAAGAAATCATAATGGAAGCCAGATAATATTTTAAACTAAATGATTATAAAGTAAGACCTATTAAAACTTGAGGATGGTGCTAAAGCACTGTTTAGAGGGAAATATATAGCTTTAAAATAATATACTAGAAAAGAGGTAACACTGATAAACACTAAATGAGTGAAAGAAAAAAAGCACAATAAATTAAATGAATGAATGTAGGAGAAGTATATAATAAAGATATAATAGAAATTAACCAAATAAACCATACGGTAGAGAATATTAACAAATCTAAAAGTTGTATGCTTGTACAGAGAGAAAAAGAGGCAGAGAGCAAGAAAGAGAGAGAGAGAGAGAGAGAGAAGCACAAATAACCAATATTGCAAATGTGAAAGAAGATATCACTTCAGATCCTGCAGATATTAAAGGGAGCATTAGAAATGTTAAAGACAGGGCAACTTTATATCAGTAAATTTGAAAATTCAGCCTATATATATAAGTTCCAAAAATGCATTCTAATAAAACTGATTAAAAAAGTAGTATGTGCAAAAATCACAAGCATTCCTATACATCAATAACAGACTTAAAGAGAGCCAAATCAAGAACGAACTGCCATTCACAATTGAAACAAAGAGAATAAGATATCTGGGAATACAACTAACAAAGGATGTAAAGGACCTCTTCAAGGAGAACTGCAAACCCCTGCTTAATGAAATAAGAGAGGACACAAAGAGATGGAGAAACATTCCATGCTTGTGGTTAGGAAGAATCAATATTGTGAAAATGGCCATGCTTCACAAAGTAATTTATAGATTCAACTCTATCCCCATCAAGCTACCAATGACCTTCTTCACAGAACTGGAAAAAAACAGTTGAAACTTCATATGGGACCAAAAGAGAGCCCACATAACCAAGTCAATTCTAAGCAAAAAGAACAAAGCTGGAGGCATCATGCTACCTGACTTCAAACTATACTGCAAGGCTACAGTAATCAAAACAGCATGGT
Organism: Sapajus apella; assembly: GCF_009761245.1. Lineage (NCBI taxonomy): Eukaryota > Metazoa > Chordata > Mammalia > Primates > Cebidae > Sapajus > Sapajus apella. The sequence goes on from NW_022437006.1 coordinate 1,819,141, forward strand.
ACTGGTACCAAAACAGAGATATAGACCAATGGAACAGAACAGAGGCCTCAGAGGCAACACCACACATCTACAACCATCTGATCTTTGACAAACCTGACAAAAACAAGCAATGGGGAAAGGATGCCCTGTTTAATAAATGGTGTTGGGAAAACTGGCTAGCCATGTGCAGAAAGCAGAAACTGGACCCCTTCCTGACACCTTACACTAAAATTAGCTCCAGATGGATTAAAGACTTAAACATAAGACCTAACACCATAAAAATCCTAGAAGAAAACCTAGGCAAAACCATTCAGGACATAGGCATAGGCAAAGACTTCATGACTAAAACACCAAAAGCATTGGCAACAAAAGCCAAAATAGATGAATGGGACCTAATTAAACTCCAGAACTTCTGCACAGCAAAAGAAACAATGATTAGAGTGAATTGGCAACGAACAGAATGGGAAAAAATTTTTGCAATCTACCCATCTGACAAGGGCTAATATCCAGAATTTACAAAGAACTAAAAGAGATTTACAAGAAAAAAACAAACAAGCCCATTCAAAAGTGGGCAAAGGATATGAACAGACACTTTTCAAAAGAAGACATATATGAGGCCAACAAACATATGAAAAAATGCTCATTATCACTGGTCATTAGGGAAATGCAAATAAAAACTACATTGAGATACCATCTCATGCCAATTAGAGTGGCAATCATTAAAAAATCTGGAGACAACAGATGCTGGAGAGGATGTGGAGGAATAGGAACACTTTTACACTGCTGGTAGGAGTGTAAATTAGTTCAACCATTGTGGAAGACAGTGTGGCAATTCATTAAGGACCTAGAAATAGAAATTCCATTTGACCCAGCAATCCCATTACTGGGTATATATCCAAAGGATTATAAATCATTCTATCATAAGGACACATGCAGACGAATGTTCATTGCTGCACAGTTTACAATAGCAAAGACCTGGAACCACCCCAAATGCCCATCGATGATAGACTGGACAGGGAAAATGTGACACATATACACCATGGAATACTATGCAGCCATAAAAAATGATGAGTTCGTGTCCTTTGTAGGGACATGGATAAACCTGGAAACCATCATTCTCAGCAAACTGACACAAGAGCAGAAAAATCAAACACCGCATTATCTCACTCACAGGTGGGTGTTGAACAACGAGAACACATGGACACAGGGAGGGGAGCATCACATACTGGGATCTGTCGGGGGGAACTAGGGGAGGGACAGCAGGGGGTGGGGAGTTAGGGAGGGATAACACAGGGAGAAATATCAGATATAGGTGATGGGGAGGAAGGCAGCAAACCACATTGTCATGTATGTACCTACGCAACAATCTTGCATGTTCTTCAAAGTACCCTCAAACCTAAAATGCAATAAAATATATATTTTAAAAAGATGGATAAAAATACTATTTTTTAACTTTTATTTTAAGCTCAGTGGTTCACGTGCAGGTTTGTTACATAGGTAAATGTGTGATGGAGGTTTGCTGTACAGATTATTTTGTCACCCAGGTATTAAGCCTAGTACCCATTAGTTATTTTTCCTGATCCTCTCCCTCGTCCCACCCTCCACCCTTAAGTAGGTCCCAGTGTGTGTTGTTGCCCTCTGTGTCGATGTGTTCTCATGATTTATCTTATGTTCTCCCATAAGATGCATAAAATTATCATATACCGACGGCCAATGTAGTAAGATGATGGTGACAGTGTTATAGGACTGAGCCCAGAAACCCAGGTAAATCCAAGTTACACACATGCTTACTAAAGCCAATTTTTTTGAAGCATTTGAACTTCATTTTAAATACTATAGTAACAATACTGCTGCTTTAGAGTCATTTTACTGTTAGAATCGTTTCATTATAAGGGAGAATTGAACATTTTTAAAGTGTTTTTGATAAAACACTATAATTTCTATAAGTTTCTTATGTGAGAGTGTTCATTTTCCCCAAGGTTCCCATTTAGTCTCTGGGAACACTTCATGAAATCTTCTGCCTGAAGATGATAGTTGTATCAGAAGATGCTTGAACTTTTCAAGGATCTTTTGAATTCAAGGATGATGTTTTTGTAAGCCATAGTTTATTTAACTTTAAAAGAATTGTAGCCTGATTATAGAATTTTTCCAGATGTCTAAGTTGAGGAGGGAAAAATAAAAGCCAATTAGCTGCTCATAGTAGTTCTTAATGTATGTAATTTCATATAACATACAGTATGATATGAATATGTATATTAAATAAAGAATATGTAATTGTGATTTTCCCCAATTGTAAAGATGTACAAGAATGATTATCCTGGAGTTATTTGGCAAAATATTTTCTAATGCGTCTTTATATGTTCAAAATCTTATTAACTATAGATGAATCACTGCTAATGGTTATCCTTGGACATCTGCTACATTATATGGAAATTCCAATGAACATCAGCCCATCTGTGTCTAGTAAATCAAGACAAATCAACATCTGAAATTGATTCTATTTTGTGACAGGGCAGCAGCAATAAATTTGGTTTTAGGCATTGATTGTTGATAGGGTCTGTTATTATCTTGACTCTTAGATTTTCTCTCCTAGAATTTTTGTGTGATCAATGCCAATGTCTTTGCCCATATAACATTTATAAGATAATTACTGTAGTGTTGAGAGATGTATTATTGTATAAGTTAGAGAATGCTGATTGTCCCCACTTTCTTTCATTATAATTCTTAAAAGAAACCTGGAAAGTAATCTTTCTATATTTCTGTCTTGGCAAACTGTACTTAACACATTTCAGCTGCAATTTAAATAATCATGTGAGCACTTTTCAAAAGTAGTGGCTTCCCTAGTATTACAGCATTGTCAGTGATAATGTGGATAATTAATACTTGTTGCTTTCACAGAGACTGTATTCTTTTAACAGATTTTCTCCTTATGAATTTGCCAAGGAAATAATGAAAAATAATTTGCGCTCCAAGTTGCAATATTTAAAATAGCTCATATACAATATAAAATTTAATTGTTAATGTGCTTAATATTAGCTACCTTGTGGAGTGCAGTGGCTCAAGTCTGTAATCCCAGCACTTTGGGAAGCTGAGTTGGGTGGATCACTTGAGGTCGGGGGTTTGAGATCAGCCTGACCAACATGAAGAAACCCCCATCCCTACTAAAAATGCAAAATTAGCTGGGTGTGGTGGCACATGCCTGAAATCTCAGCTACTCAGGACGCTGACACAGGAGAATCACTTGAACCTGGAAGATGGAGTTTGCAGTGAGCTGAGATCACGCCATTTGCACTCCAGCCTGGATAACAAGAGCAAAACTGCATCTCAAAAAAAAAAAAAAAAAAAATTAGCTACCTTATTGAAGGTAAAGTGTGAAATAAATGAAAATCTAGATTGTCTTGTAATGGCAATAAAATTAAATAAATTTTCTTTAATGCATGATTGTTTGAATGCATTTTTCTATGTACATAATTAAAATCTGATAGGAGTTTATACTCCAATATATTTTTCAAAATGCCGCACAATAAAGTTAATATAATGCAAAAAATAGCATTTGAAATTAATATTTCTCTTTTAGTTTTCTTTAAAATATGACTGTATCAGGTATTTTGGAGAAATGATCTGCAAAGTGTGCAAACCCCAAAGCAGGTAATATGCCACCACTCACAGCCATGGAAATCTAGAAAATAATCATGGCCACAGGCCTCAGTGCAAATTAAGCAGGTTATATGTTTATATGAATATCACATGAGGAATTCTCAACAGCCCTTACAGAAGGCCTTGTATTACACTAGTTTAAAGCATGAATAATTGTACTATCATACATAGCAGAAATCCAGGGGTAGGGAGTACCCCAGGCATAGCGTGGATTAGTGATGTTAGCAAGAATCCAGGATTTTTTTTGTTGTTGTTGTTGTTAGTGGCTGCAAACATTTATTGCTTTTCTGGAGTAGTGGGGAGCTTATCTGACCCAGCAGCTGCCGATACTGCACCAGTCAAGTCCTGCCAAGAGACAAAGGGCACCGCTAAACTGAAGACTTTAAAGAGCATTTTATCTATAATTTATTTAATTTTAGTTTTTTAAGTTTGAGGGTACATGTGCAGGATGTGCAGGTTTGTTACACAGGTAAACGTGTCCCATGGTGGTTTACTGTACCTATCAATCCATCACCTAAGTATTAAGCCTAGCATATATGAGCTATTTTTCTGATGTTCTTCCTCCCCCAGCCACCCTGACAGGGCCCAGAGTGTGTTACTCCTCTCTCTGTGTCCATGTGTTCTCAAACACACGTTTTGATTTGCATTTTTCTAATGATCAGTGATTTTGAGCTTTTTTTCATGTTTGTTGGTTGCATTCTTCTTTTGAGAAGTGTGTGTTCATGTCCTTTACCCACTGTTTAATGGGGCTGTTTGTTTTTTTCTTGTAAATTTGTTTAAGTTCTTTGTAGACACTGGATATTAGATCTATCCAGTATCTTTTGATGTATCTGCTAAACTGTCTTCAGTTTAACCCTCTGACTAATTCCTGCTCTGTGGTAGTAAGATGGCTCCTGTGGCATTCTGGGCTATCTGCTGTGTTTGCTTCATGTTCAGCATGGGACAGTTAGAAAAATACACTTTTTCCAACTCTGAAACATAAATCCATCAAGTTTTGTCATATACTCATGCTTGGATGACTAATATATTTCATGAGAATGTTATAAAATTATAAGTTTAGATGAGACAAGATCAGCTCAAACCTAGGAATTGGGACTGGTTCACCTTCCTGGAAACTAATGACTGACTAGGTAAGGTGGGACATGTGAACAAAATCAAACTCTACCTGGGAAGGAGGAAGTGAAAAGATGCTAGCCCCTGCTAGTACTTTCATAGGAACCTTAAGAGGTAGTTACTAAATGATCATCTCCATATTACAGATGAAGAAACAGAGAGAGAGAGGTTAGATGGCTTGCCCAGTTGGTGAAGCTGGACTTTGAATGGAGCAATTGAATACCAGAGTCCACATTTCAAACCACAGCTTAATGTGCCTTATGGCTCTGAACTAATGGAAGAGCAGAGTGGCCTCATATACCTCTACTCTGGAGTTAACTTTAGGAGGAATTACCCTCTGTGTTCAGGAGTTGGCTTTGGTTTGGAATAGATTTCCCAAGGTGATTCTCAACCAAAGCCAGAGCTGTGCACTTGGATAGAAGGAGAATCTAGAATCATGCAAATACCTGCTAGTCAGGCCTGAGGTGACCTGCTGTCTAGAAAAAATAATGCCTTCTCAGAGTGATAAATTGTTCACTTTCATAAGTGCACTCAAAGAGTCAGAATGTAGGATAAATTGAGGATTATTTTTCACACAGTTAAGTTTGTGCTTACAGATAATTGACAGTCAAGAAAAACACAGGGAGATAGAATAAACTAGAAAAATGCATTTGAAATACAATACACATCTTTCAGAGGCCTTGTTATTCTTTTTGTCAAAATGCCTGCAAGTTGTCATAAAGTGGTTGCATAGGTATAACAGAACACGCATTAGAGTCAAGACTATGTAGCTTTAAATCTTCATTCCGCTAGCCTACTAACTGTATGATAGCGGGCAAGATAGTCTCTGAATCTCTCCATCTATAAAATGGGAATATTATTATTACTCTCCTCAGAGGACTGCAGTGAGAATTAAATCTATATATGTGTAAAGTGTTAAGTGTAGCAGTTGATATATGGTAAATGCCATAGAAATGTTTGCTATTCTTAATAATTGATTTATATTCCACATAAATTAAGTGGTTACTATCCTACCACTTCTACAATAATCTTTGTTTGCAAAGAACATGTTTTAATTTTAATAATTTCTTATACTGGAAAAAACAACATAGTAAGATATTAAAGGAAATAAAACACTATTCATTGACAGTAAAACTCTGCCTTAGAAAATATTTTGTTTCACAAACTATATTCTGTTATTTTATGGTTTGCCATTTGATTAGTGGCCTAAAAATAAAAATATAACTGTCTGAAAAACGAACGCCTTCACTCTGATTTTTGGCTACACAAATGTTAAGTTTTTGTGATTTAAAAGCAAGAGGGATTTAAATGAAAGATCCAGGGAGTTGATCTGTGACCTGCTATTCTGGTAACAACTTTAAATCCCCTCTATGTTTGTTATCGGGATCCCTGTTGTTTATTTATATAAGTGTGTCATATATATATATATATATATATATATATATATATATATATATATATATATGTATTTTGAGACAGAATCTTACTCTGTTGCCCAGGCTGGAGTATGATGGTGCAATCTCAGCTCACTGCAACCTCTGCTTCCCAGGTTCATGAAATTATCTGCTTCAGCCTCCTGAGTGGCTGGGATTACAGGCACCCACCACCACACCTGGCTAATTTTTGTATTTTTAGTAGAGATGGGGTTTCACCATCTTGGCCAGGCTGGTCTGGAACTCCTGACCTCATGATCCACCCGCCTCAGCCTCCCAAAGTTCTGGGATTACAGGCATGAGCCATTGCACCCGGCCAAGTGTATAATATTTTAAAAATAAATTGCAAATGTTTTCAGACAGAGTACTGCAGCAAACCTGAAATTTAATAGAAGCTAAATGTTATATCCTGTTCATTTGATATTGAGTGATTTCTTACTATTTACTATGTGAATTGATTTTTACTTTTTATTTTTAGAAAAATATATTAGTTTTGCAAAGACCAAGAGTGGGGAGAGAATTCATCTTAAAATCAATGGTATTAGATTAATTGGGTAGCCATATCAAAATTAAACTTGACCCCATTTAACACTATATTCTTGATATATTGTAGGTGAATTATAGATTATGCATGTCATATATGAAACAACAACATAACATTTTTAAGGGAGAACATAGAAGAACGTCTTCAGGACTTTGAGGAAGGAAACTAAAAGTACTAGCATAAAGGAAAAGTTTTATAAATTGGATTTTATTAAAATTAAAAACTTCTGCTTATGAAAAGATACTATTAAGGGAGTGAAAAGATAAGCAACACAGTAGAAGATACTTGTAATACCATATCTGTCAAATAATTTATGTGTGGAATATACAAAGGTTTTCTATTAATACAACAATGACAGACAACTAAAAGGCAAAACACTTCAACAGGCACTTCACTAAAGAGGATATCCAGTTGATTTTTAAGCATCCGAAAGGGTGTCAAACATCATTAGTTATCATAAAAACACAAATTGAAAGCATAATGAAATACCTCTATTTTACCGGCTGGAATGGCAAAACAAAAAAGAGCAAAAACTATCAATATCAAGTATTGGCAAACACCTGGATCAACTAGAACTTTCATTCACAGTTGGAAGGAGTATAAATTGCTACAATCACATGGGAAAACTGTTTGACTTATTTGCTAGAAATTAACATTCACAAGCTCTATGATCCATCAATATTACTTCTAAAGAAAAAAAAAGTTTTAAAATGCAAAACTAATGTGCAGCGATACAAGTTAAGAGGGTGGTTTCCTTTGTAGAAGTGGCTGATGTTTGGGAATGGGTATGAGGAATGCTATTGAAGATGCTAATAATGTTCTATCATGTCTTAATCTAGATGGAGAAACACTGTATATTTATGTGTGAGATGTTTATAAAACTATACACTTAAAAATTTGTGAACTATAGTTTAAGTTACCTTGAAACAATTTAAAATCTGTAGTGCTAGTGCACTCAAAATTTAAAAAAAATTCCTGCAAACAACATACAATATACAAATATCACAAACTACCTATCAGCTCAAGGGATGCCAATAGTTGCTGTCAAGATTGATGTTTCTACAGGACAAAACAAGGTTTTAAAATTCCTGTACAAATTGATCTGTTTGATATCATTCAAGGCACCAAATACTTATAGAGCATTTGCATTGAGCGTATCATTTTTCTAGGGCCATAGAGAAGTTAGTTTTGGATGATAAAATATTCAGATATGATCTAGATAATTAGAATTTTTCAGAATAATAAAGCAAGATAATAGTTTATACATTCATAAAGTTTTATTTATTTATTTATTTATTCTATTGGAGTGAGTATAATCCTCGTATGTCAGCTGAATTTGCCTACAGCTACTAAAGTTCTTTAGGCTAATAAGCAAATATGGCAAATGCTGTGTCCAGACCACCTCCAAACCCTTTTGCCTTGACAGTCTGGTCTCTGGTTAAGGATAGGTATGGTTACATGAATGTGATTAATTTGGATCATGATAAGTGTGAAGAAGCAAGATGATACTCAAATCTGAGTGAGAAGACACAGATCCTGTCCTTGTGCTTTTGGGTTATTGGAGCAGGAGCGCTTTGCAGAGGGAAGAGGAGTTTATCTAGGAAGTCTTAGAATCTAAGGGTAAACTGCTGTAATGTCTTAGGCAGTGAATTTGCTAAGCTAGGACATTTCCAGAAATCTCTCATGTGGCTAGTTTAATAGATTATTTTGGAAAAGCTAAACTAGTAAGGATTTGATTTGAAATTGCATAAAACATTTAGAATGTCCTTGATGTATAATTAAACAAGACATGTCTCTTTCCTGCAATGAGTAACAAGAATTTTCATTCCAAGGGTATAAACATGAAATTTCTATGTGCAAAAGGACATACCCTTCATTAGAACATGTGATCGTTTATTATGAATTTCATTATACCTGCTCTGACTGTCACAACTGCTCATCCAACATAGCAGTATGTCATCTTGTTTGGACAGGTTTCAAAGTATCTTAGTTTTGGCCTTGGGCACTGGCTACAAATTTGGTAAATAATCTTAGTCAAATATATCCAGAGAAACAATAGGCAAATACTTTTACTCTAGCTGGCCTGAGTTTCATATGCAAAAATGCACGTCCTATCTCTACTTACAAAGTAACAGTTGAATATGTTAGTTTAGCAATTTGGAAAGTAAATTTCAACACTGCCACCTTCTACCATCTTCCGTAGACCACAGTGTTCCTGAGCAAAGTCAGGCACTTCCTTTTCTGTCGGAAACAATATGACTTCACCTATAGTTATGCTCAAACAATACGACCTCACCTATAGATATCTTTGCTTTTCAAGCACTATGTGTTTTGTAAACATATTGGTAATTGTTATAATATTCATTTGAAAAATGCTCCTGAATCACAAGAAATGAACTTAGACATAGAGGCTACAGGAGAGGCTTTTGAGTGTGGCTCCTCAGTCCCCTAATCAACCCTTTATTGTCATTGCTTTGGCATTCTAGAACTTTCTCATATGTGTGACTTCTGCACAAAGAGAGATAAGGAACTGAACCCCCAAAGAGTTCTTAGCTATTCTTAGCAGAGCAATATAACAAGGTAGAGCTTGAGTTGAGGATCACACATCGCTGGGTTCAAATCTCAGCCCTAACACATACTTGCTGTGAAGACATGAGCAAAGGGTTTAACCACTCCAAGCCCCAGCTTCCCCACCTATACAACCTTCTTCATAAGTCTATCATGAGGATTAAATGGAATGAAGTATATAAAGCTGTTAATATAGTGTTGGCATTTAATGAGTACTCAATTCATGGCTACCTGGGATGGAATCCCGGCTCTACAACTTACTATATGAAGACCTTGGATAATCACTAAACTTTTCTTATCTGTTAAGTTAAGGGAGCTAACAGGACCTACTTCCAGGACTGCTGGGAGCAATCAAGGAGATGACACACATTCAGCTCTCCCCAGGCTATCGGGGCCATAGAACAGGCTTACTAAGTGTAGCTACAACAATTACATTGCCTGCACTTTTCCTTAAAGTACGTAGCACAACATGCACAGTAGGCTGTTTATTATTCCCCCTCATTCCCCATCCCTCGCCTGACAAGCTCTGAGAATAATATTGATAATAATAATAATGGCAGGATATAATTTACAAACTTTCTGTAAACCTAGCTTTTTGACCTTAAGAAAACGACTTTTCATTGGCTCTATTTTCTCATCTGTGAAGTAAAGATAATACCACCTATTTTGTAAGGCATATATTCTTTATTAAAGAATTAAAGGCAAAGCTTATAGAATAATATTTGGTATACAGTAATATCTTATTCATTTTAGCTTTAAACAGTGTTTTCACCTATATAATCTCATTTGACTGTAGCAGCTGTTTTTCTAGGTGAGACTCTTCAGTCGGTACTAAAACATGTTGAACCTTTAGCTTTACAAATAGAGGTCAATCCAGGCCACCTAAACATTTAACTTGAACTGGGTCTGGCATAGACAAGCCAGTGTGATTTTTAGCAGTACGACCAATCCTCCTGCCTAAACATAGTCTTTCTCCACCTATCTGTCAGGCCTGAAAGTCAACAACAATGCAGGTATTCCTGGGGTAGCTCTAATTTAAGCAACATCAATCATTTATACTTGAGTGTTGATGCATTTACTAGGACATCTCTGGAGAGTTTTGACAGGAGATGTGGAGGGGGTGTTGGATAAAGCAAAGCATCTTAAGTGCATGAAGATAGAGCATGTGAATGCCTCAAGAGGGAGACAGGGACACAGGAAAAAGGACCCAAATCAGGAAACTAAAAATGCTACATGACATATGTCACCTACTTAGCATGTTTGCCTTTGGCTGACCTCAAATATCATCTCCTTCCTGATGGACAGACTTCCTAACTCCATTGGCAACTCCTCTGAGGATATTTTTTGTTCTCTCCCTATAGAAAGGACAGTCTCATCTGCCCAAATCACTGAGAGAAAATATGTGTTAGGCCACTGAAGGATGTTATTAACACTAAATAAGCAAGAATTCCAAATGTGCTTAATCTCAAGTGTGCTTCTGATACCATGCTTTGGAAAAAATAGCAATTCAAAAGTAAATCTTATGTAAAAGGGGGGGGTGACAATTATGTCTGGTGTACTTTGAATGTATCTGTTAAAATGATCATCTCTGGAACTCTAGAAATTGCTTGGAAAAGAGAGGAAAACTTCCAACTCACCTTTAAGTGCCCCAACTCAAGAGTTTCAGATTTTCCAGGTACACGTTGCAGTGCTAGAGCACAGGGTGTTACATGTTTTGAAAGTTTTGTCCCCTCCAGGTCTCATGTTGAAACATGACATCCAATATTGGACTGGGGGGGGGTGGGAAGTGTTTGGGTCACCAGGGAGGATCTCTCATGAATGCCTTGGTGCTGTACCCATGGTAATGAGTGGGTTCTCACCCTATGAATTCATGGGAGATCTGATTGTTTAAAAGTGTGGCACTTCTTCCCTTTCTCTCTTGTTCCCTGTCTTGCCATGTGATATGGTTTAGCTGTATGTCCCCATCCAAATCTCATCTCAAACTGCAATCCCCACATGTCGAGGGAGGGACCTGGTGGGAGGTGATTGGATCATGATGGCAGTTTTCCTCTTGCTGTTCTCATGATAGTGAGTGAGTTCTCACAAGATCTGATTTAGAAAATAGATCTTTTTCACATTCCGTTTTGTGGAGCATATTCTTTCCTGTGCTCCATAAGAACAAGATCCATGTGTCTTTGTCACTGTATTGACATCAGCTGTGGAGTACTTGGCATATGGGATTTCAAGAAATATTAAAATAAATAGGGCCAACCGCAGTGGCTCAACGTCTGTAGTTACAGAACTTTGGGAGGTCAAGGTGGACCTTGCCAAATTGGTTGAGTCCACAAGTTCCAGACCAGCTTGGACAACAAGGCGAAATGCCATCTTTACAAAAAATGTAAAATTTAGCCGGGTGTGGTGGCACATGCCTATAGTCCCAGCTACGTGGAAGGCTGAGGCAGGAGGATTTGTTGAGTCTGGCAGGTTGAGGCTACAGTGAGCCATGATTGCGCCACTGCACTGCTGACTGGGTAACAATGTGAAACCAGGCCTAAAAATAGAAGGATGAAAAAGAAAGTATAAAAGAAAGAAAGGAGGAAAGAAAGAAAGAAAAGAAAGAATAAAGAAGCAGAATAACTACTTGGAAATATTGTAAAATTCAAAAGACTTGGTGGAATCGAAATTTTGTTTTTCATACTGGTGAAGCTTTGGTGTAAGAAAGAGTTTCTCAGTCTTGGTAGTTAAGTAGTGACATTTTTATTCAGAAATTTCGTGTGTGTGTGTGTGTGTGTGTGTGTGTGTGTGTGTGTGTGTGTATGTGTGTAAGTCTTTCTGTGTGTCCTAGAATGTTTAACAGCATCCTTGGCCTGTGCTTACATCATATAGGAAAAATCAGACATAGGAAAAGTAGAGTTGAATTTTGTATGTGAAGCTGGTTTTCCACAAGTGATTTCTTTGAAACGGAGGTGTTTGTACACGGAACTATCCGGTTTTCTGAGTTGATCTATCATATAAGCTTATATATGAGTTTGTGTATGGAATTTGCTTACACATGGCAGTGATGTTTTAAAAGAACATTGGACTAAGACTTGTAAGATCAAGGATTGAATTCTGGCTTTGCCACTTACTACTTTTGGGATGCATTTAACTTTTCTGCCTCTCAATTTTCTTTTCTGTATTTGGAAAATAATTCAAAAAACACTTCACAGATGGTTGTGAAAATCAAACTACATAAAAACAACTATCATTTATTCATTTCTTGAAACACATTGATTTTTTCTGTTACACATTGAATGCCTTTTGAAACACAGTGTCTCTGAGGGTAGTAACTCAAGATGAGAAAGGTGTATGAAGACAGTCTAAGGCCAAGGAGGTCAAATAAATTCCTCCTCCTTGCTTGTAGTTCAATTGAAAATATGTGTAAATACATAGAACCTATAAGATTTTCCAAATAGCCATACCCAAAAAACTATTTGCATGTTTAAACTTGTCAGGAAACTTCAAAGGTTAAATAATTAGTCAGGTTAGTCAGATGGAATTAGTCTGGAAATGATGAGTGTAGTCCTAGAGGCAGACAGGTCTGACCAGCTGGAGGTGTTTTTAATAGATGGGAAGATACAGGTTGGTTTCTAGTACTCTCTGACTGAGCAAAGAGTTTGGGTAATATGGAGGTCCCTGGTGTTTTGGAATTGTGACTCCATCACTGAAGGTGTCGGGTGGTCCTGGAAAGACACTCACTTCTATGCCAAGCAGGTCTTGGCATTCTGATGTGAAAGAAGAAGGCATAGTCCTATGTCACCAACCTTGGGGATGTTTTGTCTAGTCTTATGGGAAATTCAAATAATGAAGACTTAATAATTAATGAACAACTGCCAAAGTGTATATTTGAGATCACATTTATTTTTGTTTTACATATTGACTTATGGTCCTTGAACTTTCAGGAGTTATATACTCTCATATAGTGACATAATTCACCTAATATTTTTCTTCAAACTCGTAGTTCAATAAGTTCTTCATTCTTATAAGTTAAAATAAAAATTGACAACACTCAAAACCTAATCCGTAGCTTAAAAGTAATGGTCTGAGAAATAGTGGATTGGATAACTATTATGTCACATCTAGAACTGTCCAGTACTGTAAGCATCTCTATTGAGATTGAAAAAAATAATTTGGAGGAATGGTTCATCATTGCAACCCACATAGGCAAGCCTGGTCCATTAGAATCACTGGAGGAAGCCTTAAAACAATTAGAGTAGACCCTACCCTGAAAAGATTCTGACTTAATAGAATTTGGATGAGACCCAGGAATCTTTATTCATTGATTTCACTTAAAATTCTCCCAGGTAATATTAATACACAATAGGTTTTTGGAGAAGTGTTATGAAAGAAAATTTTAGATACTTAGAAAGGTTCCTTCGAATTGCATTTGATGTTTCTTAAATGGCCCAATGAAGCTTTAAAAAAGTTTTTAGACCAGTTGCTTTAGAACTTAAACTTCCAGATGGCAGTTTTATTTTTCTCATGTACCTGAGAAATCAACCATATTCATTTGTCATAATATAAATCCATAAACTTCAAAGCAGGGAGCTTGCTTCTGAGCTTCGTGTTTATGATTGTTTCACCTGCAATGCCTCTGATGTGATTATAATCCCTTCATCAATAGGCAAAGGACTCTGCAGATTTTGGAAGTTGAATTTTACATTCCTATTTTGGGTAGAGTTTGCTCATGCCTGTTATGGTGTAATAACCATCTGTCTGCCGCAGTGGATAAGTACTAGATGCCACCTGCACTTTCAGCCAAAATATAAATATAAATATATATAAAAATTCTGGCAAAAAGGGGCTTATAAATTCTGTCCTAACTCTCCCCTGAATGCCTAGTTGCGGTCATCCCACTCATGTAGCTGAATGATTATGATGCAGTGAAAACATTGCTGACTTATAGATGTGAATTTGAATTTGAGCTTACTTTTCTCATTTATTCATTCAACAAATATCTACTGTCTATCATGTGCCAGAGGCTATTCTTGGGCATAGAGATAAAAAACATGAGACTGTGTCTTCAGATAACTCATAGGCTTGCTTGCAGGACACAGACAAGTAAACAATTATTACCCAGAGTGTAAAGTGTCAGAAGAGATTAAAGCACAAGGCAGGAAGTCTGAAGAGAGAGATATAACATAAATTTGGTGTTGGGGATGAACCTGGTTTGGAGGGTGTGGGAACTTTCAGGTAGTTCCTGGAGAAGCTTTGATCTTAGTTTAAGTTTTAAAGAAATTTTAAGCTGTAGGAGAGGAAGCATGAGGGTAATTTAGTCCAAACAAATATGTGTGTGGTATGTTTGAGGACAGGCAAGTGGCTTGCGATAACTGAAGAAAAGGGATGTGAGGAGAAAAGAGGCAACAAGTGAGGCTGGAGCACTCGGCAAAAGCTGGGTAGTTCGAGCCTTTGGACTCTAGTACAAAGGCAATGGAGAGTCATTGACTAGGGCTGACACGGTGAGATTGGCATTTCAGGTCACCTTGAAGAGGGACATGACTAAGAAGGTGATGGAGGTAACTCAGACTGAGGAGGCAGTGGTGCTGGTGATGGTAGTGAGGAAATGCATTTTAGAGTTATTTAGGAAGTTACTTTGATTGGACTTTTATGTCTGATTTCATACACATGTAAAGGAGCGGTAGGGTTGGTCATGATAGCTCACATCCGTGGTCTCAGTGCTTTGGGAGGTTGAGGTGGGCAGATCACTTGAGTTTAGGAGTTTGAGACCAGGCTGACCAACGTGGTGAAACCCCGTCTCTACTAAAAACACAAAAAATAGCCGGGAGTGATGGTGCATCGGCAGTCCAAGCCACTTGGGAGACTGAGATGGGAGAATCACTTGAGCCCAGGAGGCTGAGGCTGCAGTGAGCTGCGATTGTGCCACTGTACTCCAGAGTGGGCAATGCGAGTGAGACTCTATCTCAAACTAACTAAATAAATGGGAAAGGTAGTAATTTAGGGTGCCTTATAATTTTCTGGCTCAGGAAACAGGGTGAATAGTAGTGAATAGCATTGTTCTTCACCAATTTAGGGAGCACAGGAAGAGAAACACTTTTGAGAGAGGGTGTTCTGATTCACTGCTCTTTGAGAAGCCATTTATAAAAGATATACTTAAGCCACCAGAAGGCAGAGGTTGAATTCCCTGTACTGTGTAGCTAAAGCAATATTAACATCAACTCACAATCACCAAAGTAAATGTATTAATATTTTTCAGATTAGATGTGATGTAGCAGCAACAGAATATGTAAATATGATATGTAGTAAATTGCACGTAACGTAATGCATAAAGAAGCTTTTCCCATGCCACTGCTGCCCAGCCATCCTGGGGGTGCATATGACCTTAAGAAGTTGATCTAAAAAGAAATTAAAGAAGATTGTTGCTTGGGTAGCATATAGATACATCTTTCAGCATGGAAGTCCTCCTAGTAATTTGGATGAATTAGTTTTAATTTAAATGTCTATGGAATTAAAGGTTGCCACATGTCCACTAACAGATCTGAACAGATATGCAAGGGCCTGTCCAATTTCTATCAATATGAGAAGTGGTCTGTGAAGTATCTATGGGGCTGGGCATCAGGATAGCCTGGAAAGTCTGGGATTTTGACCCTTAGTAGGGTCACAACTAGGTGTAAGCCATACCAGGGTAAATAACTTTACGTATATGGCACCTGTGCCTTTATTTTCATCAGTGACCCTATCCTAACTTTGCTTCTGGGAGCCAGATTGATTCCTCAGACTATAGGATACCATTTTTTAGTGCAATCATTGAAGATACGTTGGCTTAGGGAGAGATGCAAGGGGCAACTGAGAATATAGGTCTAGAGTTCAAGATGGTTGTCTGGGCTCGATATTTAGGAAGACTTTTCTGTGTGTATTGTGAACTTCAAATTGGCTACTTTTGAGATCTCAAACTCATTTATTTCTCAGTGTTTTAAGTAATAGACCATCATCTACCCAGTGCAATGTTGAGAAGTTCTTTGAAGGGCCATTGCAGTTTTACGATTTTAAGTCCAAATACACTTAAGCTAAGAAGCACCAGTACTTGGATTTGTAATGGCATTTACAGATTTTTATGTTATATAGGCAGTAAGGAAGTTTTCATGTAACTGAAGTGTTTTTGCAAGGGAGAAAATTAATTATGTAGAAGTCATACACTTTCAAACACTTAATTACCTTGAAATGTTTGTAGAATTTAAATACAACTTATTAAACTTTTACTCATGTAGGTACTATGTTTTGTGCTATATATAATCAGTCAAAAAAATACACAGTGAAATCTTCTAGAACATTGCAACCTAATAAGTAAAAAAGGTAAGACAAACACAGACATTAATATTCCTAATGAAAGGATATGAAATGTTAGATGTACCAACATAACTAAGCAAATTGTTATATATTGGCCATTTGACATCAAATATTACTAATGTAATCAGGCAATTCACATGTGGAATCAATCTTACTTTCTAGTCATCAATAGATAGACAGGGAATTATTATAATTTTTACCCTGATACTATTTCAAAATTTAAATAGATCTATTACAAGTAGTCTCAATGAAAAAGAGCAAAACTAGGCCGGGCGCGGTGGCTCAAGCCTGTAATCCCAGCACTGTGGGAGGCCGAGGCGGGTGGATCACAAGGTCAAGAGATCGAGACCATCCTGGTCAACATGGTGAAACCCCGTCTCTACTAAAAATACAAAAAATTAGCTGGGCATGGTGGCGCGTGCCTGTAATCCCAGCTACTCAGGAGGCTGAGGCAGGAGAATTGCCTGAACCCAGGAGGCGGAGGTGGCGGTGAGCCGAGATCGTGCCATTGCACTCCAGCCCGGGTAACAAGGGCGAAACTCCGTCTCAAAAAAAAAAAAAAAAAAAAGAAAAAGAGCAAAACTAAAACAGAGCAAAACCCCAACATCATGTTTTTCCAGTTTAATTCTATCTTTATTCTCACATTCAAATGGGCACATGATATTGCAAACTTTTAGGTTATCTTGAACTTTAACTACATTTAATCTAACAATCAGCAAAATACTTGATAAAATAAAGAGTTCATTCTGTTTAAGAGTTCCCAGTAGATCTCCTCTGTCCCCATTCAGGGCCTACATGTAAAGACTTTTAATGTTTAATTATATCCAGGCAGCTTTGCTGGCAATATGAAGGCTATCATTTTCCATTTTTTTTTTTTTTTTTTTAGACGGGGTTTCATTCTGTCAACCAGACTAAAGTGCAGTGGTGCAATCATGGCTCACTGCAGCCATGACTTCTCGTGGTCAGGTGGTCCTCCCACCTCAGCCTCCTGACTAGCTGGGATGACAGGCATGCCACCATGCCTGGATAATTTTTTGCCTCTTCATTTGTATATGCCCTTGAGTCTTGTGTGTGATCAATGGATAAAAGGTGAAATTGTGTTTAATTGTACTCTTTAAAGTGGCTAAATCTGCATAGAACCCAGGACTATTGGTCAGGCAGAAGGATTTGGGGGTCATTGAGGCAAGGAGAAGCTTTTATGAAATTCTTTGGCTGCTTCTTGGCTTAACGAAGTTTACTGACAACAGGAAGAGGTAAGGGATTAAAGAGGAGTTGAGCTGCATGCCACCTTCTCTGGGCAAATAATGCTATTTCCTGGTGATATTTTTCATGGGAAAAAATGATGTTGCTAAACAATTTGCTTACTTATTCCGTATATAGCCTACTTTTATGAAGAAAGAGGCTAACATGAATGTACCTTTTATTTCATTCCTATTATAATAAACATTCAGCTTATAATATTGAGCTTCACTAAGTGCCTGGAAGTGATTTGCTCAGATAGTGCCGAGAATATGGTGTCAAACAAAAGAGACAAAGTTTCTGTCCTTATGAAGCTTACAGTTTCCTGAGATTTTAGCCTATATTATTGTCATTTATTTGCTTCTCTCCTTTTGTCTTATTTTGTGAACATTGTTGAGATTTAGAAAGTAACAGAGCGTATTGATCTCACTTCATTTTTCTTCCTTACTCTTGGGAGACTGCTGCCTGCCAAAACCACATTTCATGCAGTGTGCTTAAGGGGCAGAGTGCTATGTATGGAGTCATGAGATTGTCTAGCATTGTCTGTGGCAAGTGGTAAATCTGTTTCATTCTGGGATTTAGAAATAGGAAGCCCATTTTTGCTACATGCGTAAGCCAAATTCTATGATCAAGACTTTACTAATGATGAAGCTAATATCTTGATCTTCTTTTTTCTGTCCTTATAAAAATTTTTGGCATTATTTTACACATAATCTATAACTTGGGCAGGAAAAATGGATGCTGTTTACTGCCCCTCCCCAAAAGAAATACCCCACCAGCTTCTTGTGAATGCATCAGCAATATTGAGAGAGAGCTCTAGGTGAGCAAAATGACTTTGACTAGTATGTTTTTAGTTTGATGCTGCTTTTTCAAATTGGGTTTTTGAGCTTTGCCACAATTTATCTTTTTCTGTGTGGCTGCTTCCCGCCTCCCAAGATGAAGTTTCTCTCTTATTGCCTAGGCTGGAGTGCAATGGCGTGATCTTGGCTCACCACAACCTCCACTTCCTGGGTTCAAGCAATTCTCCTGCCTCAGTCTCCCACATAGCTGGGATTACAGGCATGAACCACCCTGCCTGGCTATTTTTTTTTGTATTTTTAGTAGAGATAGGGTTTCTCTAGGCTGGTCTCAAACTCCCAACCTCAGGTGATCCGCCTGCCCTGGTCTCTCAAAGTGCTGGGATTACAGGTGTGAGCCACCATGCCCAGCCCATGTGGCTGCATTTTACAGGTAAGTGTCCATTTTTAACTGTTATAACCCAGGTAGGCAGCTTTGGAATTAAGCACTAGCCATATTAGATTTTTACACTGACAATTCACTACAACTTAAGATATTTTTTTCCCAAAGCAAGGAGCTCTTTTTACCTGGGAAAAAATATGTTTTAGAGATAGAGCAGTACTCATGAGAGTTTTAGCAAATGATGTATGAGTCTTACCTACTCTTATTGATACTGTAGTACAGAAAACAAAAAATACCCTAAGAAACTTAAGTGTGATGAGATTCATATTTGAAATTTCCCTATTTCATTAGAACTAACATGTGTTGATGCTAGTGTTTTCTTTATAGAAGTTGTCAGTGGAAGAATTTTTAAAAATTGCTTTATGAATGTTACATAGCTAACAGCCATTTATTACAAAATAATGCCATGGATTACAAAAGCATTCCAAATTCAAAAAGGTACAATAGGAAAGAACAACATAAATTTTAGAATTGGTGAAAAATATAGGTGATTTGAAGGTTATTAGAGTGCTAAAATAA
Organism: Sapajus apella; assembly: GCF_009761245.1. NCBI lineage: Eukaryota > Metazoa > Chordata > Mammalia > Primates > Cebidae > Sapajus > Sapajus apella. Next base: position 1,838,755 of record NW_022437006.1, read on the forward strand.
TTAAGCTCTCAGTTGGGCCTCTAAGAAAATTTCTGGGACAATATAGTGCTAAACCACTGAGAATGCTTCTACCTCCGACATCACACTTAGAATTATGTTAGAAGTGGGGACCTGCTGCCATCACCATACTTCCTTTACATATAGAAAATGAACACTGAAATTCTGTTCAAGGAAGATGCATAGTTCCAAACTTTTTTGGGCAAGGAACACCAGCTAATAGTCATAGAAGATGAACTCTGCCTAATGTTTATTTTTCCAGTTTCACAAGAGTTCATCTAATTGGTGGAACATAATTTGCATTAAGAACTCTTGCTTCAAAGAGGTCTGGTAGATTGTGGTTGCAGCTTCTAACCTCTTTAATTAGAAGTATAGAATGGGACTGTTTCCAGTTTTTGCCCATTCAGTATGATATTGGCTGTTGGTTTGTTGTAAATAGCTTTTATTATTTTGAGATACATTCTGTCAATACCTAATTTATTGAGTGTTTTTAGCATAAAGGGCTGTTGAATTTTGTCAAAGGCTTTCTCTGCATCAGTTGAGATAATCATGTGTTTTTTGTCTTTAGTTCTGTTTATGTGGTGAACTACGTTTACAGACTTGCGTATATTGAACCAGCCTTGCATCCCCAGGATGAATCCTACTTGATCATGGTGGATAAGCTTTTTGATGTGTTATTGTAATCGGTTTGCCAGTATTTTATTGAAGATTTTTGCATCTATGTTCATCATGGATATTGGTCTGAAGTTTTCTTTTCTTGTTGAGTCTCTGCCAGGTTTTGGTATCTGGATGATGTTGGTCTCATAAAATGATTTGGGAAGGATTCCCTCTTTTTGGAGACAAGGATGCCCTCTTTCACCATTCCTATTCAATATAGTACTGGAAGTTCTAGCCAGAGCAATCAGGCAAGAAAAAGAAATAAAGGGTATTCAAATAGGAAGGAGGAAGTCAAATTGTCTCTATTTGCAGATGACGTGATTGTATATCTAGAAGAACCCATCATCTCACCCAAAATCTCCTGAAACGTATAAGCAACTTCAGCAAAGTCTCAGGATACAAAATCAATGTGCAAAAATCACAAGCATTCCTATATCAATAACAGACTTAAAGAGAGTCAAATCAAGAGCGAACTATCATTTACAATTGCTACAAAGAGAATAAAATACCTGGGAATATAACTAACAAGAAATGTAAAGGACCTCTTCAAGGAGAAATACAAACCACTGCTCAACGAAATAAGAGAGGACACAAACAGATGGAGAAACATTCCATGGTCATGGTTAGGAAGAATCAATATCGTGAAAATGGCCATACTGCCCAAAGTAATTTACAGATTCAACACTATACCCATCAAGCTACCAATGACCTTCTTCACAGAACTGGAAAAAACCACCTTAAACTTCATATGGAACCAAAAGAAAGCCCACATAGCCAAGTCAATTCTAAGCAAAAAGAACAAAGTGGGAGGCATCACACTACTGGACTTCAAACTATACTACAAGGTTACAGTAATCAAAACAGCATGGTACTGGTACAAAAACAGAGATATAGACAAATGGAACAGAACAGAGGCCTCGGAGGCAACACAATACATCTACAACCATCTGATCTTTGACAAACCTGACAAAAACAAGCAATGGGGAAAGGATGCCCTGTTTAATAAATGATGTTGGGAAAACTGGCTAGCCATGTGCAGAAAGCAGAAACTGGACCCCTTCCTGACACCTTACACTAAGATTAACTCCGGATGTATTAAAGACTTAAACATAAGACCTAACACCATAAAAATCCTAGAAGAAAATCTAGGCAAAACCTTTCAGGACATAGGCATAGAAAAGGACTTCATGACCAAAACACCAAAAGCATTGGCAACAAAAGCCAAAATAGACAAATGGGACCTAATCAAATTCCACCACTTCTGCACAGCAAAAGAAACAGTTATTAGAGTGAATTGGCAACCAACAGAACGGGGAAAAATTTTTGTGGTCTACCCATCTGACAAAGGGCTGATATCCAGAATTTACAAAGAACTAAAACAGATTTACAAGAAAAAAACAAACAAGCCCATTCAAAAGTGGGTGAAGGATATGAACAGACACTTTTCAAAAGAAGACATTTATGAGGCCAACAAACTTATGAAAAAATGTTCATCATCACTGATTATTAGAGAAATGCAAAGCAAAACCACATTGAGATACCACCTTACACCAGTTAGAATGGCAATCATAAAAAAACCTGGAGACAACAGATGCTGGAGAGGTTGTGGAGAAATAGGAACACTTTTACACTGTCAGTGGGAGTGTAAACTAGTTCAACCACTGTGGAAGACAGTGTGGTGCTTCCTCAAGGATCTAGAAATAGAAATTCCATTTGACCCAGCAATCCCATTACTGGGTATATAGCCAAAGGATTATAAATCATTCTATTATAAAGACACATGCACACATATGTTCATTGCAGCACAGTTTACAATAGCAAAGACCTGGAACCACCCCAAATGCCCATCGATGATAGACTGGTTGAGGAAAATGTGGCACATATACACCATGGAATATTATGCAGCCATCAAAAACGATGAGTTTGTGTCCTTTGTAGGGACATGGATGAACCTGAAAACCATCATTCTCAGCAAACTGACACAAGAACAGAAAACCAAACACTCTATGTTCTCACTCATAGGTGGGTGTTGAACAATGAGAACACATGGACACAGGGAGGGAAGCATCACACACTGGGGTCTGTAGAGGGGAAACAGGGGAGGGACAACAGTGGCTGGGGAGTTGGGGAGAGATAGCATGGGGAGAAATGCCAGATATAGGTGATGGGGAGGAAGGCAGCAAATCACACTGCCATGTATGTACCTATGCAACAATCTTGCATGCTCTTCACATGTACCCCAAAATCTAAAATGTAATTTAAAAAAAAGAAGTATAGAATGGGGATTGAGTGAGTGAATCCTCAATATTTAGTACCTTAAGCACAGGTGAGTCTCAGAAGGTGCTGAACAAGTGAGTCTTAGAGTGAAGGTTTTCAGAAGTTGACACTGAACTATCTAAGTGCATATACAGGGCACCAAGAGTGCCTCAGTAGGTCCGGGTCGGGTGTTCAGCCTTAGTAAATGGATGCAGCAGGGGATGAGGGCAGATTATAGAGAAAAGATTGCCTCATGGGTGGCATTATCCATCTTGAGATTATGAAAGAAGACAAGATTTTGTGAGTAATATGTTCTTTTTTGCAGATCAATAACTTAATGATATCAGCTTCCCATGATAGTCACCTAGGTTTGTTCTTAAGATGTCCCATCTTAAGTTTAGGTGACTATCACAGGAAAATAAATCCCAACAGTTCACTGTTGAACTTAAAACTCAACAAGATGAAAATAAACAGTTTAAAACTTTTGCCTGTTTTGTAATAGAATTTTTTATTTTCATCTTATTTAGTTTTAAGTTCACTGTTGAACATATTTGATAGATTTAAACTTGATTTCATTTTTTTGCCCTCGTAATTGGTATTAAAAATTAGAATTTCAATTGCTCATTGCTGGTATGTAAGAAAGGCAAGATTCACTTTTGTATATTAACCTTGAATACTGCAACCTTGCTATAGTTCCTTATTAGTTCCAGTATTTTTTTTTTTTGGTTGATTTTTGAGATTTTTCTACATAGATAATCATGTTACATGTGAACAAAGACAGTTTTATTTCTTCAAACCCAATCCATATACTTCCTATTTCTTTTTCTTATTTTTATGCTGGCTAGGCCTTCCAGTACCATGTTTAATAGAAATGTTGGGAGAGGACATCTTGTTTTGTTTCTGAACTTAGGGGAAGAGCATCCAATTTCTTACCATTAACTATGCTGTTATGATAGGTTTTTTATAGATGTTATTTATCAAGTTGAAAAAGTTCTCTAATAGTCCTGGAAGTTTTTATTACAAATAGGCATTAGATTTTGTCAAATGCTTTTCCGCATCAACTGGTAAAATCGTTGATGTTTTTCCTTAGCCTGTTGATGTGGTGGCTTACATTCGTTGATTTTTAAAGTCAAATCAGTCTTGCATACCTAGAATAAATCTCACTTGTTTCTGATGTATACATATATTTTTTAAAATACATTATTGGATTCAATTAGCTAATCTTATGTTGATTTTTAATCTATGCCCATGAGATCTATTTGTCTATAGTTCTTTCTGTGATATCTTTATCTTGTTATGATATTCAGATAATGTTGACTTCATAGAATGAGTTAGGAAATTTTTCCTCTGCTTCTCACTTCTAGAAAAGTATGGATAACTGTATCATTTCTTCCTTAGCTGTTTAGTACAATTAATCAATAAACTCATCTGGGCCAGACACTTTTCTTCTATGCAAGGTGATTAATTATGTGTTTGACTTATTTAATAGATTTGGCCAATTTAGATTATTTCTCTTAGTATGGTGGTTTGTGTCTTTCAAAGAACTAGTACATTTCATCTAAATTATCAAATTTGTGGATATTCCTTTATGACCCTTCTTAATGCCCATGGACACAGTAGTGACGATCCTTCTTCAATTTCTGATATTGGCAATTTGTGTTTTCACTCTTTTTTTTTCTTGATTAGCCTAACTAGTGGTTTTTTGATTTTACTGAAATTTGCAAAGAACTGGCTTTTTGATTTGTTAATTTTTCATTGTTTTCTTGTCTTACATTTTATTATTTGTTTTAATTTTTAGTATTTTTTTTTTCGGTTTTAGGCTGAAATTGTTGTATCTTCTTCTTTTTTTTTTTTAAATTGTACTTTAGGTTCTGGGGTACATGTGCAGCTCATGCAGGATTGTTGCATAGGTACAAACATGGCAATGTGGTTTGCTGCCTCCAATCCCCCATCATCTACATCGGGTATTTCTCCCCATTTTATCCCTCTCCAATGCCCCCAACCCCCACTGTCCCTCCCTTGTCCCCTCCAACAGACCCCAGTGTGTGATGCTCCCCTCCCTGTGTCCATGTGTTCTCGTTGTTCAACACCCACCTATGAGTGAGAATATGCAATGTTTGATTTTCTGTTCTTGTGCCACTTTGCTGAGAATGATGGTTTCCAGATTCATCCATGTCTCTACAAAGGACACAAACTCATCGTTTTTGATGGCTGCATAGTATTCCATGGTGTATATGTGCCACATTTTCCTTGTCCAGTCTATCGTTGATGGGCATTTGGGTTGGTTCCAGGTCTTTGCTCTTGTAAACTGTGCTGCAATGAACATATGTGTGCATGTGTCTTTATAATAGAATGATTTATAATCCTTTGGCTATATACCCAGTAATGGGATTGCTGGGTCAAATGGAATTTCTATTTCTAGATCCTTGAGGAAGCACCACACTGTCTTCCACAGTGGTTGAACTAGTTTACACTCCCACTGACAGTGTAAAATCGTTCCTATTTCTCCACATCCTCTCCAGCATCTGTTGTCTCCAGATTTTTTAATGATTGCCATTCTCACTGGTGTGAGGTAGTGTCTCAAAGTGGTTTTGTTTTGCATTTCTCTAATAATCAGTGATGATGAACATTTTTCATAAGTTTGTTGGCCTCATAAATGTCTTCTTTTGAAAAGTGTCTGTTCATATCCTTCACCCACTTTTGAATGGGCTTGTTTGTTTTTTTCTTGTAAATCTCTTTTAGTTCTTTGTAGATTCTAGATATTTGCCCTTTGTCAGATGGGTAGATTGCAAAAATTTTTTCCCATTCTGTTGGTTGCCGATTCACTCTAATGGTTGTTTCTTTTGCTGTACAGAAGCTCTGGAGTTTAATTAGATCCCATTTATCTATTTTTGCTTTTGTTGCCAATGCTTTTGGTGTTTCAGTCATGAAGTCCTTGCCTATGCCTATGTCCTGAATAGTTTTGCCTAGGTTTTCTTCTAGGGTTTTTATGGTATTAGGTCTTATATTTAAGTCTTTAATCCATCCTGAGTAAATTTTATTGTAAAGTGTCAGGAAGGGGTCCAGTTTCTGTTTTCTGCACATGGCTAGCCTGTTTTCCCAACACCATTTATTAAACAGGGCATCCTTTCCCCATTGCTTGTTTTTGTCAGATTTGTCAAAGATAAAATGGTTGTAGATGTGTGACGTTGCCTCCAAGGCCTCTGTTCTGTTCCATTCATCTATATCTCTGTTTTGGTACCAGTACCATGCTGTTTTGATTACTGTAGCTTTGTAGTATAGTTTGCAATCAGGTAGCATGATGCCTCCAGCTTTGTTTTTTTTGCTTAGGATTGTCTTGGCTATGCGGTCTCTCTTTTGGTTCCATATGAAGTTTAAGGTGGCCTTTTCCAGTTCTGTGAAGAAAGTCATTGGTAGCTTGATGGGGATAGTGTTGAATCCACCTTCTTTAGTTTTGTAAAGTGAAAACTTAGATGACTGATTTTAGATTTTTCTTCTTTTTCTAATATATACACTTAATGCATATAGGTTTCACTACATTCCATAAATTTGGACAAATTTTATTTTCAATTTAATTTAGACTAAAATATTTTTTATTTCTCTTGAGTCTTATGTTTTGACTCATTATTATTTAGAGGTTTCTTGCTTAATCTCCAAATATCTGGGGATTTTCCAACTATTTTGCTGTTCTTGGTATCTAATATTTAATTCCACTGTGACTAAGAACATACTTTTGTAGAATTTATTTCTTAAAAAAATTTTAAGATGTGCTTCATGACCAAGAATGTGGTCTACCTTGCTGAATTTTCCATGTGAAATGGAAAAGAATGTGTATTCTGCTGTTGTTAGGGAGAATAGTCCATAAACATCTGTTAGATTAAGTTGACTGATAGTACTCTCCAAGCCAGCTATATTTGTACTGATTTGCTGCCAGTTTGTTCTATCAATTACTGAAAAATGGCTGTTAAATTATCTAAATATAATAGAGGACTTGCCCGTTTCTCCTTTTAGTTCTGTCAGTTTTTGCCTTACATATTTTGATATTTCATTGTTAGGTACATGATAGCTCACTATGTTGTCCAGGCTAGTGTTGAACTCCTGGCCTCAAGTGATCCTTCTGCCTTGACCTTCCAAAATGCTGGGATTACAGGTGTGAACCACGATGGCAAGCCTCCAGCTTTCTTTTGAATAGTGTCACTATGTATGTCTTTCTCTATCCCTCTACTTTTAGCCTATCTGAATCTTTACATTTAAGATGGGCTCCTTATAGACAACAGTTAGTTGGGTCTTATTTAAAAAAATCATCTTCACAATCTCCTTTAATTGGTGTATTAGACTAGTCTCATTAAAAGTAATTGCGACATAGTTGGACTAATACCCATCATGTTTGTAACTTCCTTATTCATGGCATTTGTTCCTTATTTCTTCTTTTCTACCTTGTCTGCCCTTTTTGGTTTTAATTGACCATTTAATATGCGTTCTCTCAATCTCTTCTCTTAAGATGTCAATTACATTATTTTAAAAAATGTTTTTAGTGGTAGCACTAGAGTTTTCAATATACATTTTTAACTGATTTAACTCTATCTTCAAATAACATTATTTTACATTGCATGTACCACAAATATCTTAGAATATTCCCAATTCCTGCTTCCTATCTCTGATGATATCACTTACACCTCACTTATTCATATGCTATACTCACCCAATACACTGTCTTGTCCATTAAGCTGTTACCTTTTAGAACAATTAAGAATAAAAAACTAAAAACTTTTATTTTACTTTCATTTATTCTTTTTCTAATGTTCTTGCTTTATGTAGACTTAAGTCTCTGATCCATGCCATTTTCACTTTCTTTTTCTATGACACACTTTTAAAATAAAACATTTCTTGTCATTCAAATCTTCTGCTGTTAGAGAGTTCCCTCAGATTCTCCTTCTCTGGGAAAGCCTTTATTTCTCCCTTATTTTTTGAAGGATAATTTGACTGGATATAGAATTCTAGATTATGTTTTTTAAAACACTGAGTATTACAATCTGCTCTCATCTTGCTTGTATATATTTTTTTCTGATGAGAAGTTTACTATAATTCTTATCTGTGTTCTTCTAAAAACAGATAAGGTGATTTTTTTTCCTTCTGGTTCCTTTCAAGATTTTTTTCTTTGTCTTTGGTTTCGTGCAGTTTGAACAGGAAATGTCTAGGTGTGGATTTTTTGATAATTATCTTTCTTGGTCTTCTCTGAGTTTCCTGGATCTGTGGTATGTTGTCTATGAAAACTCTCAGCCATTATTACTTCAAATATTTTTTGGCCCAATTGTTTGTCTTCTTCTGGTATTCTATTTACACCTATGTTACAACTTTTGAAATTGTCTCAGTTCTTGGTTGCTTTGTTCTGGGTTTAAATTTTTTCATCCTTTTTTCTCTTTGTACGTTAGCTTGGGAAGTTTCAATTGATGTATCTTTAAGCTCACTGACTATTTCCTTCACCCTGTCCCATGTCCTGATGAATCCCTCAAAGATATTCTTCAGTGTTTTTGATGTCTAGTATTTTCTTTGAATCTTTGTAGGGTTTCCATCTCTAAGTGTATATTACTCATCTGTTCTTGGATGTAGTCTATTTTTGTCATCAGAACCTTCACATAATAAACATGTTTTAAATTTCCTGCCTGATCATTAGAACATCTGTGTTATATCTGAATCTGGTGCTGCTGGCTGCTTTCTCTTTAGACTGTGTTTTTCCTGCCTTTTAGCATGACTTGGAATTTTTTTTTGTTGAAAACCAGATATGATGTGTTTAATAATACAAACAGGTAAATAGGCTGTTAGTGTGAGGTTTTATGTTAATGTGACTAAAAGTGGCAGTGTGTTTATTTTTTGCTGTAGTTACAGGTATTAGAGGTTTCAGATTCCTCTAATGTCCTTGTATTTGTCTTCCCTGTTGATGTTGGGTTTCTCTAAGAACTCTTCGAAGAGGGAGAGACTGTGTCTTGGAGCTCTTTCATCTGTGATTCACTGTGATTATATCACGGTCCTGCAGGTGTGATGAAAGAGCATGGAGGAGGGGAAGTATTTTATAATATTTTGATTAAATACTAATAATGCATCTCTTGTCTGTGAATCTCTGGATTCACCTGTCTCTCCACATTTCAGGGATATGATTTTCCCTGTGACCTCAGTTCTCATATTGGTCCAAGAAAAGTCATTGACTTTCAGTTTGTTTAGCTTTTTCTTGCTGTAAGGACAAGTGTGATGACTTCCAAGCTCCTTACCTGTTGGAGGTGAAACTGGAAGTCCTTCTGGTAGGCTTTTGTGGGAAATATGACTGGATATAATATGGATGAGAAATAGAATATGGAGAAAATTTTCAGTCTTGGAGTGAGTGGCCTGTGAGTTATGATAATTGATTTTCAGGAGAAAATCAACACTGCCTATCAAGGGGCTCAGGTGAATTCCCACAAGAGAAGAAGTTTGCATGAGCAGTAGCCTCATGAAGGTGGGAGCAGGACTGTTGGTAGAAACTGCATATCTCCTCCTCTAAAGGAAGTAACCACACCTTACATTGACTGTCATCTGAATCATTAAGCTCAAACGGCTAAGAAATAAAAAATTGGGAAATGTCAGGAGAGAACACTTCTTCCCCATGGCTGCTTCATTCCAGGCAACTCCATTAACTTTAAACTCTGGGTCTATCTCTGTCCTCTCACTCTTCTCCAGGAACTGAAGAGTGACTTATCCTTGATGAATCTGAGAGAGAAACCAGGAATGTATATTCAGCCCCTTCACTCCTCTTTGGAGCTGGCTAATTGTAGAAAGCACCAATTCTGATCTGTGCCTCCTAGCTGTTTAAAGAGTCTGGCCCCACCTCTGCAAGACTGCAATGTCCCATGCTGCCTATTTATTGTTTTGTAATTCAAAACTCTATTGTTACCCTGTACCTAGGCCATGTCTTCCAAACTAGGACTTATCAGCAATAAAAGGAATATTATGATTTTTATCTGTTTGGCTATTTTTAATGGATTTAAAAAATTTCTAAATACTTTTGTTCCAGTCTCTCCAATGCACCACAATACAGTAATCTCTCATGAGGTATCACCTAGAGTTCTTTGTGTCATGACCAAGAAAATTAAGGAGAATGGACATAAAGGATGAGGTTGGAGTGTAAGTTAAATAAGTGAAAGAAGAAAGCTCTCTGCTGTGGAGAGGCGGCCCAAAAGAGGGTTGCTGTTTTATAGTCAAATACTAAGTCTCATAAACAGTCTAACAGGGTGAGATATTTCATTTACATAAGGCTCAAAAACCTGGTTGGCAGTAGGTGTTTCATTTGCATAAAGTGTGAACTGCTGACAGTTACTCCCGGTTCTTTTAGTGTTCATGTGAACTCTTAGCCTAAGTTACTCCATATTGTTTGATTTTCCTTACTGCTTATGTGTAAGGGGGGAGAATTCCCCATTGCTGGATTCTTTGTTACTCATCTTAGGCATGTTTCAAGCAACCCTTCCTCCCAATTCCCCTGTGCAAACTCTCTTATCTGAGTATGTCCAAAAAAGGAAATGAATGTGCTCACTGAAGCCCAATGTGTATATGTGACCCTTGCTAGTTATAGAGAAGGCCCCTTTGTGATGAACGTTGCCTCCTTATCTATGCTTGAAGCCTGATCTTTCAGGCTATTTCTTTGTTAGTATAAAAGGAATTCTACTGAAGACATGTCCTAGCTATTGCCAAACTGGTTCCTTTCTTTTCCCTCACTTTTAGATTTCACAGAAGAATTGAAAAGGTAGTAAAGAGTATTCCTGTATACTGCTGACACAGATTCCCCTATTCTTAACATCTTACATTACCATGGTAATTTTGTCACAACTAAGAAACCAACATTGGTACATAATTATTAACTAAATTCCAGATTGTATTCAGATTTCTCTATTTTTTCTATGAATGCCTGTTTTCTGTTTCAGGATCAATGTAGTCACCAATTGGTCTGGAACAGTTTTGTTTCTTGTTTTTTATTATTTACTTTTTTGGTTTTTTTGAGATGGAGTCCTGCTCTGTCACCCAGGATGGAGTGCAGTGGCATGATCTTGGCTCACTGCAACCTCTGCCTCCTGGGTTCAAGCGATTCTCCTGTTTCAGCCTCCCAGGTAGCTGAGATTACAGGCACATACCACCATGCCTGGCTAATTTTTGTATTTTTAGGAGAGACAGGGTTTCACCATGTTGGCCAGGCTGGTCTCAAACTCTTAATATCAGGTGATCCACCCACACTGGGCTCCCAAAGTGCTGGGATTACAGGCATGAGGCACTGTGCTTGGCCTATTTACAGTTTTGTAATGGTCAGGTATCTGTAGAATGTTCAGTCTTGTTCTGTTTAATGTTTTTCTCACAGTTAGACAGATTCTGAAATTGGGGGAAGAATTCCACAGAAGTGATGTGCCTTTCTCATCACATAATTTCATGGTATTTGCTATCTACAGGAGTAATGACTGATGATATAAATATGGATCACCTGGCCAAGATAGTGTTTTCTAGATTTGGCCATTGTAAAATTACTGTTTTTACCCCTCTTTTCTATAATTTTAAGTCACTGCTTACAGATCACACTCAAAGAGGATGATGCTTAAATATATTTGGTCTTATTTTGCAGTTAGTTTATGAATCAGGCAAAGCAGAGAGTTGATAGTTATCAAACCACATGAGAGAAATTCCAACATGAGCAAATATCCACATACTAGTCACTCACAGGATGAGTCAGGATAGCATATCCATTAAAAGGACAGAAGTGACATCTGTGGTCAGATGAAGGGGATTGAGCTTCAGGGACAGGGGCTTCTCTGTCTGAGAGGAGCAACTAGCAATGAATGGCATGTTGTAAAACATATATTCTAGAGGCTAGAACCAAGAGGAGAGGCAGTATGTTCCCGCTGGAGGATTTTAGTACATTGATCATTTAAGGAATACATTTGCCCAAACTCACACCAGGTAATCATTTCCTTAATGAATTGCACAACTGAAAAAGAAAATCAATTTTTCTATTTTGCTTTATATGAAAACTCAATGTCCTTTTGCTTCTTTTTCCACTTGCACGTGTGACTGATGGCCAGGAAAAAACAAAGGAATTAAGTTTTAAGGGCAACCTCAGCCCCTGGGTCATCTTTGCTAAAGAAAGACAAGTGGGTGGGTGAAAAGACAAATTAAAAACCTACTGTCAACAAAGTTATCTCAGTTTAGATCAAATACCAAGGTAACAAATTTAATTTTCTGCTGTTTTCATTTGAAGCTCTTTTACTTTGTTGGTTATTGCTACTATAAAATTGTTGTTATTTGTAGCTTTTTAAATCAATAAAAAATATTGGAGGCCTAAAGTTGGGCCACTGGCTTGCTACTTGTAGATTTCTTATCTTCTTCCATTTTTCCAAATTAAAGAACAAATTTTTATACTTCCTTTCCAACAATTACGTTATTTTTTAAAATTCGTATTTGTCAAAATTTATATCTGAAAAGAAACATCTTCATAGGTAAGCAGGAGAAATCACTAATATATTTGAAGTTAATAAGTGAATAATTAAGGTACTAAACCTGGAAATACTTAAATTTTCTCCTAGAATTTCCCATTTTTCATAATGTCTTTGGAGAAAGTTATATATAGTTATGTGTCACATATGACTTTCCTTATATTTATTTTAACATTTTTGATTATGTAAGCAATTCATGCCCAATGTGCAAAAATTAAAAAAAAAAAAACAGAATAGCAAGATGGATGAATAGGAACAGCTCTGGAGTGCAGTTCCTAGTGAGAACACAGAGGGTGAGTGATCACCACATTTCCAAATGAATTTTTACTGCCCACAGACTAGGAAAAGTGCCATGAGTCTCCAGCATGGCTGTTTCAGCCGGTGCAGTGGGTCTTCCCATAAAAACTCACACAAATCTGGGCGCCGTTTCAGGTGGCGCCTAGGACACTTGGGAGACACAGCTGCCTGTTCAACTGAAAAAAAGGAGGCTGAAACAGGGAGCCAGGTGATTTGGTTCGGTGAGTCCCACCCCCACAAAGAACAGCAATCTGAAATACTCTGGATTGAGAGTTTCACAGCAAGCACAGCTGGACCAAGGATGGTTCAGCTCTGTAGGGGGAAGGGTGTCCACAATTACCGAGGCAGTCCACCACTACTGAGGCATTCCACCATTACTGAGGTGGTTGACCATTACCGAGGCAGTCCACCTTTACTGAGGCAGTCCACCATTACTCAGGCAATCCATCATTACTGAGGCAGTCTGCCATTACAGAGACTGTCTGCCATTACTGAGGCAGACACCATTACCAAGGCAGTTCTAACTATACCTCTATAAACAAAACTGCAAGGACATTCACACAGCAGCTGGGCAGAGTGCACGGCAGCTTAGCAATGCCTCTCCTGGCAGACAGTGACTAGACTACTTCCTTGATGGGTAGGACAGCTCTGAAAAAATGCAGCAGGACATCAAGAATTTATAAATAAAGCCCCACCTTCCCAAGACAGAGCACCTGGGAAAAAAAGGTGGTTATGAGTTCCGCTACAGCAGACTTAAACATACCTTCCCAGCAGCTCTCAATGGAACAACAGAGCTCACAGCTCAGCACTTGAGCTCCATAAGGGACAGACTGTCTCCTTAAGCAGCTCTCCAATCCCCATGTATCCAAAGAGACACCTCATAGAGGAGAGGTCAGGCTGACATCTGGTGGGTATCCTTCTGGGACAAGGATAACAGAAGAAGAAACTGGCAACAACCCTTACTGTTCTGCAGCTGCTGTAGCTGATCCTCAGGCAAGCAGGGTCTGGAGTGGACCTCAAGCACTCCTACAGCAGAGGGGCCTGACTGTTAGAAGGAAAACTAAAAAATCGAAAGAAATAACTTCATCATCAACAAAAAGGAAGTCCACTCAGAGACCCCATCTGAAAGTCACCAACTTCAAAGACCACAGGTAGATAAATCCACAAAGATGAGAAGAAATCAGTGCAAAAAGGATGAAAACACCCCAAACCAAAATGCCTCTCCTCCTCCAAGGGATCAAAACTCCTTACCAGCAACAGAACAAGGCTAGATGGAGAATGAGTCTGATGAATTAACAGAAACAGGCTTCAGAACGTGGGTAATAACAAACTTCTCTGAGCTAAAAGAATATATTCTAACCCAACGCAAAGAAACTAAGAACTTTGAAAAAGGTTTGATGAAATGCTAACAAGAATAAACAGCTTAAAGAAGAATATAAATGACCTGATGGAACTGAAAAACACAATAGGAGAACTTCACAAAGCATACACAAGCTTCAATAGCTGAATCAACTAAGCAGAAGAAAGGATATCAGAGATTGAAGATGAACTCAATGAAATACAACAAGAAGGCAAGATTAGAGAAAAAAGAGTGAAAAGAAATGAACAAAGCCTCCAAGAAATATGGGACTATATGAAAATCTATGTTTGATAGGTGCACCTGAATCTGATGGAGAATGAATCCAAATGGAAAACACTCTTCAGGATATTATCCAGGAGAACTTCCCCAACCTAGGAAGGCAGGCCAATATTCAAGTCTAGGAAATACAGACAACACCACAAAGATATTTCTCAAGAAGAGCAACCCCAAGGCACACGATTGTCAGATTCACCAGGGTTGAAATTAAGGAAAAAATGCTAAGGGCAGCCAGAGAGAAAGGTGAGGCTACCCACAAAGGGAAGCCCATCAGACTCACAGCACATCTCACAGCAGAAACCCTACAGGCTAGAAGAGAATGGGGGCCAATATTCAACATCCTCAAAGAAAAGAACTTTCAACCTAGAATTTCACATCCAGCCAAACTAAGCTTCATAAGGGAAGGAGAAATAAAATCCTTTATAAACAAGCAATTGCTGAGAGATTTCATCACCACCAGGCCCACCTTACAAGAGCTCCTGAAAGAAGCACTAAACATGGAAAGGAACAACCAATACCAGCCACTCCAAGAATGTACCAAATGGTAAAGACTATCGACAAAATGAAGAAACTGCATCAACTAATGGGCAAAATAACCAGCAAGCATCAAAATGGCAGCATCAAATTCACACATAACAATAATAGCCTTAAATGTAAATGGGCTAAATGCCCCAATCAAAAGACACAGACCGGCAAATTTGATAAAATGTCAAAACAGATCAGTGTGCTGTATCCAGGAAAGCCATCTCACATGAAGGATACACATAGGCTCAAAATAAAGGGATGGAGGAAGATTTACCAAGAAAATTGAGAGAAAAAAAAAAAAGCAGGAGTTGCAATACTAGTCTCTGATAAAATAGACTTTAAACCAACAAAGATCAAAAGAGAAGGCATTACATAATGGTAAAAGGATCAATGCAACAAGAAGAGCTAATGATCCTAAATATATATGCACCCAATACAGGAGCACCCAGATATATAAAGCAAGCTCTTAATGGCCTACAAAGAGACTTTGACTCTCACACAATAATAGTGGGAGACTTTAACACTCCACTGTCAATAATAGACAGATCAACAAGACAGAAAATTAACAGGGATGTCTAGGACTTGAACTCAGATCTGAACCAAGCAAACCTAATAGACATTTACAGAACTCTCCACCCCAAATCCACAGAATATACATTCTTCTCAGCACCACATCACACCTACTCTAAAATTGATCACATAATTGGAAGTAAATCACTCCTGAGCAAATGCAAAATAATGGAAATCATAACAGTCTCTCAGACCACAATGCAATCAAATTAGAACTCGGCATTAAGAAACTAACTCAGAACCACAAAACTTTATGGAACCTGAACAACTGACTCTTGAATCATGACTGGATAAACAATGAAATGAAGGCAGAAATAAAGATATTCTTTGAAACCAATGAGAATGAAGACACAAAGTACCAGAACCTCTGGGACACATTTAAAGCAGTGTCTAGGGGAAAATTTATAGCAATAAAAGCCAACATAAGAAGCAAGAAAACATCGAAAATCAACACCCTATCATCAAAATTGAAAGTGCTGGAGGAGCAAGATCAAAAAAATTCAAAAGCTAGCAGAAGACAAGAAATAACTAAGATCAGAGCAGAACTGAAGGAGATACAGACACAAAAAGCCCTTCAAAAAATCAATAAACCCAGGAGCTGGATTTTGAAAAGATCAACAAAATAGACCACTAGCCAGATTAATAAAAAAGAGAGAAGAATCAAATAGGTGTCCAGAGAAATACAAACTATCATCAGAGATTACTACAAACAACTCTATGCACACAAACCAGTAAACCTGGACGAAATAGATAAATTCCTGGACACTTGTACCCTCCCAAGCTTAAACCAGGAAGAAATTGAGACCCTGAGTAGACCAATAACATGGGCTGAAGTTGAGGCAGCAATTAATAGCCTAGCAACCAAAAAAAGCCCAGGTCCAGATGGGTTCAGAGCCGAATTCTACCAGACATACAAAGAGGAGCTGGTACCACTCCTTCTGAAACTATTCCAAACAATCCAAAGAGAGGGAGTCTTTCCCAAATTATTTTATCAGACCAATATCATCCTGATACCAAAACCTGGCAGAGACTCAACAATAAAAGAAAACTTCAGGTCGATGTCCATGATGAACACAGATACAAAAATCTTCAATAAAATACTGGCAAACCAATTGCAACAGCACATCAAAAAGCTTATCCATCACAATCAAGTAGGCTTCATTCTGGGGATGCAAGGCTGGTTCAACATACGCAAGTCTATAAATATAATTCACCACATAAACAGAACCAAAGACAAAAATCACATGATTATCTCAATAGATGCAGAGAATGCCTTCCACAAAATTCGGCCCTTTATGCTGAAGACTCTCAATAAACGATGTATTGACAGAACGTATAAAATAATAAAAGCTATTTATGATAAACCCACAGCCAATTTCATACTGAATGGGCAAAAACTGGAAACATTCTCCTTGAAACCTGCCACTAGACAAAGATGCTCTCTCTCACCACTCCTATTCAATAAAGTATTAGAATTTCTAGCCAGAGCAATCAGGCAAGAAAAAGAAATAAAGGGTATTCAATTAGGAAAGGAGGAAGTCAAATTGTTTCTATTTGCAGATGACATCATTTTATATTTAGAAAACCACAACATCTCCACCCCAAATCTCCTTAAACTGATAAGCAACTTCAGCAAAGTCTCAGGATACAAAATCAATGTGCAGAAATCACAAGCATTCCTATATACCAATAACAGACTTAAAGAGAGCCAAATCAAGAAGGAACTGTCATTTACAATTGCTACAAAGAGAATAAAATATCTCGGAATACAACTAACAAAGGATATAAAGGACCTCTTCAAGGAGAACTACAAAGCACTGCTCAATGAAATAAGAGAGGACACTAACAGATGGAGAAACATTCCATGGCCATGGTTAGGAAGAATCAATATCATGAAAATGGCCATACTGTCCAATGTAATTTATAGATTCAACATTATCCCCATCAAGCTACCTATGACGCTCTTCACAGAACTGAAAAAACCCACTTTAAACTTCATATGGAACAAAAAGAGAGCCCACATAGCCAAGTCAGTTCTAAGCAAAAAAAACAAAGCTGGAGGCATCAAGCTACCTGACTTCAAAATATACTACAAGATTACAGTAATCAAAACAGCACGGCACTAGTACCAAAACAGAGATACAGACCAATGAAACAAAACAGAAGCCTCGGAGGCAACACCACACATCTACAATCATCTGATCTTTGGCAAACCTCACAAAAACAAGCAATGGGGAAAGGGTGCCCTGTTTAATAAATGGTGTTTGGAAAACTGTCTAGCCAAGTGCAGAAAGCAGAAACTGGGCCCCTTTCTGACACCTTATGCTAAAATTAACTTCAGATGGATAAAAGACTTAAACATAAGACCTAACACCATAAAAACTCTAGAAGAAAACCTAGGCAAAACCATCCAGGACATAGGCATAGGCAAGGATTTCATGACTAAAATGCTAAAAGCATAGGCAACAAAAGCCAAAATAGACAAATGGGATCTAATTAAACTCCAGAGCTTCTGTACAGCAAAAGAAACAATCATTAGAGTGAACCAGCAACCAACAGAATGGGAAAAAATTTTTGTTATCTACCCATCTGACAAAGGGCTAATATCCAGAATCCACAAAGAACTAAAACAGATTTACAAGAAAAAAACAAACCCGATTGGTTAGGGAAGAATTAGGCTGCTAAAGCTTTCTATTAATACTCAGCTGATCAAATTGAGTATTCATGTGCTAATGTTTGTTATGTGTTTATTCATTTTAATGTCTATATGTTATAAAAATTTCTAGAATCCATTTCCTCATCTTTATAATTTTGCCCAATGTTTACTTTTGCATGCTCTGTTTTTTAAAAAATTTAGAACATTAAATAGACAAATGTTGTATGTATTCAAGATGTACAACATGACGATTTGTTACATATATACATTGTGTAATGATTATCACAACTAATGAACACATCTGTAACTACTCATCCTGTACATTAGGTCCCAATAATTTATTCATCTGATAACCAAAAGTTTGCACCCGGTGATCAGCCAAGTCAATTCCTGGTCTACTCTGTTTCTATGAGTTTATTTTAATGCCACATACAATTGTGTAGTCTTCTGAACACTGCTTTTGGAAATAATAGATTACTAAGGTTCATACATGTGTGTTTCTGTAGGCTGTGCAATGTCAGTAATCCAGTCTATGAATGGCCAGACATTTATTAAGCCAAGATTCTGTCCATAGATATTTGGGTTGCTTGCATTATTTTTTCTTATATTATAAAACAACATTGCTGTGAATATTTAAAAGAAACCCATTCAAAAGTAGGTGAAGGATATGAACAGATACTTTTGAAAAGAAGACATATATGAGGCCAAGAAACATATGAAAAAATGCTCATCATCACTAGTCATTAGAGAAAGGCAAATCAAAATTGAGATACCACCTCATGCCAGTTAGAATGGCGATCATTAAAAAATCTGGAGACAACAGATGCTGGAGAGGATGTGGAGAAATAGGAACACTTTTACATTGTTGGTGGGAGTGAAACCTAGTTCAACCATTGTGGAAGACAGTGTGGCAATTTCTCAAGGACCTAGAAATAGAATTCCATTTGACCCAGCAATCCCATTACTGGGTATATATCCAAAGGATTATAAATTGTTCTATGATAAAGACACATGCACACATATGTTCATTGTGGCACTGTTTACAATAGCAAAGACTTGGAACCAACCCAAATGCCCAACAATGATAGACTGGACAGGGAAAATGTGGCACATATACACCATGGAATACTATGCAGCCATAAAAAATGATGAGTTCATGTCCTTTGTAGGGAAATGGTTGAATCTGGAAACCATCATTCTCAGCAAACTGACACAAGAACAGAAAATCAAACACTGCATTTTCTCACTCATAAGTGGGTGTTGAACAATGAGAACACATGGTCACAGGGAGGGGAGCATCACACATTAGGGTTTTTGTGGGGGACTAGGGGAAGGACAGTGTGTGGTAGGGAGTTGAGGAGGGATAACATGGGGAGAAATGCCAGATATAGGTGATGGAGTTCGAGGCAGCAAACCACATTGCCATGTATGTACCTATTTAAAAACCCTGCATGTTCTTCACATGTACCCCAGAACCTAAAGTGCAATGAAAAAATAAAAGAATAGTAAAAAGAAGACAATGTTTAAACTATTTTTTCAACAAATATTTATGAAGCATCTATTATGAGAACTGTTTTCAGCTCTAGGAACATAGCAATGAACAACATAGAGAAAAATCCTTGCCCTCGTGGAACTTTCATTCCATTGAGAGGAGATAGACCAAAAGAAATGAATATTTCGTAAAACAACAACAACAAACAACTTCTCAGGACATTCAAACTTCTTATGCCAAAAGGAAAGTTAAGCCTGGAGAATGAGTCTTACAACACTGCCATCCTGGACATCTGTTACTTCCTAACCTTATGTCAAAGCATTACACATTTGTCAGACCTCCACAGAAAGGTAGAAGGCCTCATGTATCTTGAATGACTGCCTTCATAAACTGTTCATAAGTAAATCCTTTTCTGGCCTCAAAGCCTTTCAAGATATATATCTTTCCATAAAACAAGCACATTTCAATTTTAACTTTAGCTTTGCAGTTGAAGTCTAGCTCCTAAAATGGAAATCTGTTAGATTTCACACTGATAATGTTTATTACAACCTTATCTTCCCAGGTACAGAAAAAAGACAAGATAAGCTAAATGATTCCTTGACCTACCCTGAGACACCTGCATCATTAGTTCTTCTTTTACTTCCATTTTCTTTGAATGTTTACCTTACTTTATGTAAAACGTAGATTGACTGGGTACGAATTAAAGTCTCACAAAAATGTAGCCATTTGCTTCAATGCTTAACCATCTCTTCTCACGTGGCTTCTCCTCCTCAAAGAAATGTATAAATATGGAGCCTCTTGAAAACCTCTTCAGAGAGCACAGGCCACAGAAGCTCTGGCTCAATAAATCTTGACTGATTCCAACTCTTTCCTTATTCCTTCATTTTGGGCTAACATTTATAAAGGATGTAATAAGTGCTATGGAAAAAATAAAGACAGGAAGAAAGAACAGGAATATATGTGGGAAAGTTTGGCATTTAAAAAGGGGGGTTGGGGGAAGCCTCATTTAGAAATTGAGGAAAGACCTGAAGGAGTTGAGGGAGCCAGCCAAGGTTAAGCCTGGGGCAAGAATATTCTTGCCAGAGTCAACAGCAAGTACAGAGGCCCGGGGCTTTTACTTGAACTGGTTGGGGAGCATTAAAGGGTTTAAGCGGAGAAGAGATTTAGTGAGCTAAGTTTTTAAAACCTCAATTTAGCTGCTCTGTGAGAACAGACTTAGTAGGACAAAGATGAAGACAGGTAGACCAGTTATATAGCTCTTGATTAGGGCTGTAGCTTGGTGGCAAGTGCTTAGGCATCAGATGTTTATTGATGATAGGGCTGACAAGGATTCTAGAGGATCTGATATGGAGTGTGTGATTGAGCAAGAAGTGTTATGGCCACTGTTTGAATTGGCTCATATTAACCCACCTCTGCCTCTACCTACCTATACACAGAAAATTTTCAAGTCCCCAAGGCAAGGGAAAATGGAAAAATATAGAAGAGTTATATAATCAGTAGTGGTGAAGGCTCATAATCACCAATGATGTATATTAATCTTGCTAAGATGTACACCTCCCACAGGCAGCAGCAGAGGAGCAAATACAGACCTGTGTGGAGGAGCGTGTGGCTGTGGTTGGTGAGCCTTTCCAAGCCCTGCTCATTGCCATTTCTCTAAGAGCAGCAGAGTGATTTTATGTATTTTAAAATGGACAGAAAATGGAGCTTAAAACATCTCATTCTCTCTCAACTTTCTCTATTCAACACCTTTGTTCAAAGAGAAATATAGATAGACACCTTACCAAACAAATGAAAAAGAAGAAGAGAAAGTTTGCACAGAAAATGTAGAGGAAAAACCTCAGCTCTGATTCAACTCTTTGGTGAGCTGATATCAGAAATAGTATTTTATTTATGTTTCTTACATATTTTACACATATTGGAAACAAGATAATGAAGTAGCAATAAAATTTACTTAAGGAAAGAATCTCATCTACTACTTTATAATCCTGCATCTCACCCATGACCTATGCTGCTTTAATTTCACTTTCTTCTCTCTCTATGGGCTTTCTAGTCTTTCAAGAATGTGATTAGGTATGCCAAATAGTTTTCTAAAGTAGTAGATGTACATTTCTTCTTTTGAGTCTCTTCCCCATATCTGAATCACTTCGTATGTTTTTGTTTTACTCATCCTCAGATAAAAACAAATCTAGTAAGCCTGAGAATTCTCCAACAAAGAGGGTTTTTGCAGACAGAGTGCCAAGAATTTGTCTCAAGTCCCCTTATGTCTACTTGGATGAATTAATTCCCTACTCATTCTGCAGCTGGAAGGGAACTAAATGGGCTATCTCCTAGCTCAGGATCCAACAGTCTTTCATTTGTTTTAGCTTTATTGGATGAAAATAAGATAATATTCTACCTCTGCTATTTGCACAGATGCATAGATTGCCACAATTTCCAGTTTTCACTGCTACCAGATAGTTTCCATCTTTGCCTCAATGTACCATCTTCATTTGTGAGGACTATACATTCCACCTTGTAATGTACCACTATATGTCTTGCACATAATCTTACAAACTGTCATTTTTTCCAGGTATTACCATCTCCCAATGCATGTGGAAAGGTATCACAATCTCCCAGTGCAAGGTTCTGGGCCTTGACTATCTTAAAATGAATCTCCATGAGATAAAGGCACAGATACTGCAGTCTGGACTAACCACATTCTGAGTAAGTGAAACATTTGCCTCTGTTGCTATACTTCTGAGTCACTGAGATGAGACAGTGACCAGTAACAAGACTCCCTTCTTGATTAAATGAAATCAGTCTCTATCTTCCAAGTGCATCCTTGCCAGACCCGTATCACCTAGTTTTAGTGAAAATCTTGTTACAACAGTTTATAAAGAATCCCTACCCTGGTTATCTGACCGAATTCATCATTCTTACCATTCCCCAGGTGATACCTGATCCCCCTGGCCTGCCTTCAGCAACTTCTGTTAGGTCTGTTTAGCAAGAATCCTCCTTACTCCTGATATTTCCTTTTAGGGGTTATCTACCCACTGACCACCTAATCCTGTCTTTTGGCTGTATATCCCCACTCATTCAAGTGTGTTTAGAAGTAGCTGCTGACTAAAATCTTTCTTTACCACTCTAAAAAAAAAAAAAAAAAAAAAAGGCACAGATACTTTTCTTTTAGATGTTGGATGCTTTCCAAAGCTGTATGGCAGGTGTTGTTTTGCTGCTGGTGCTGACACTACCACAGACTTGAGCACCTATTTTTGCACATGCTTTTGACATAGCTACCACTTAAAAACTGAGTCAGAATGCCCTTCTAAGTGTGGGTAACTTTGATGATTGCATCAGTAAAATGTTACGGGGGCCAAACTGGTGAGAAGCCTACAGCAGCCCATCTGTCGCTTGTTCTTGACATCACCTGGCTCCAAATCACAGACCCCTGTAATACACAATCCTTAGAATTGTGTGTTAGACTATATGTGCAATTCACCAATCTATTTTTCTAACTAGCAACAGATTTGGCAGGGGCTAGGTCAGGGCTTCAGATGTTTTTTATCCTTCCTTGTCTTTTTCCCTAAAACGTACAATAACAACAATGCTAAATTTGAACAGCAGAAGCTCATGCTCTAAACGTCAGTGAAAGCCTTATACTCATACTCTAAACGTCAGTGAAAGCCAGGAAGTCTACTTTGTCTAATGTAGCCCTGTTTTGGCAACATTAGCTTCTTTCTGTCCAGCAGTTTTTTTTTTTTTTCTGTCAACTTTGCAATCAATGAATCTTAATCAGTTACCTGGTTTAGGGTGGTGCTATGAGGCTTCATCTTTTCTGGTGTCTTCCTAGTCCTCCAAAGCAAAAGGCTCCTCCGTGGTGACTTTCATTGCTCCAGAAGGGAATTAGGGTATCATATATGATGATTATACGATGATCAGGTTTTTAATGCACCCTTTCAGATTGACTGTACCTTGGATATGTTGGCGAACTTTCACTTCTGTCCAAGGGAACACTCTCTCTATTTCTAGGCGTTTTCTTCAGGTTAGAACGATTCTGCCTACACACAGCTGAATCTGATACTGTGATTTCATTTGCCTCTGGCAGATTTCAAGTATTTTTCTTTACTAAGTTATCTTTTCAGGAACACTTCTGTTTTGTTCGAAAATATCTCCTACCACGACTTCATTCTGTTCTCAAATTTTTCTACTCGATTGATCTTACATAAGTTAGTATACTCTTTTCTGCCATATGTTGAGACTTTCTAAGTTGGTTGAAATCACTACTCTTTTGTACTCCTAGCTTTTTAAAGTTAATGATCCTCAAAGCGTGGTCCTTCCATTAGCAGATTCAGTATCACCTGCCAATCTGTAAGACAAGCAAATTCTTAGGCCCTACCCCAAGCCTTCTAAATAAGAAATTCTGAAGGTGGGGTTCAGGCAATCTGTTTTTAAAAGTCTTTCAGGTGATTCTGATGCATGCTTTAAAAATTTTGTAAATGCTCATTCTCTCTGGAATGTTAGTTATGTTAGATGTATTAATAGAAAAAGAAAGAATGCCAGTGGAAAGAATAAACATAAAACAAATATGGTTTCAGATTGGCTGGGGGCTTGGTGCAGTGTCTGAGGCCTGTAATCCTGCACTCTAGGAGGACTTCTTGAAGCCAGGTGTTGAGGACTATCTTGGGTAACATAGTGAGATTCTGTTTCTAAAAGAAAAAAAAATCGCCTTAGAGTTTTTGATATTCTAGTCTTGTTTAAGAACTACTACTCCATTATACACCATGGAATACTATGCAGCCATAAAAAAGGACAAAATCATGTCCTTTGTAGCAACATGGACGCAGCTGGAGGTCATTAACTTGAGCAAACTAATGCAGAAACAGAAAACCAAGGACTGCATGCTCTCACTTACAAATGGGAACTAAACACTCAGTATACATGGACATAAAGATGAGAACAATAGACACTGGGGAATCCTGAAAAGGAAGGGGAGGGTGGGGTGCAAGGGCTGAAAAACTGTCTGTTGGATACTATACTCACTTTCTGGGTGTTGAGTTAAATCATACTCCAAACCTCAGTGTAACACAATACACATTTGTAAGAAACCTGCACACATAACCTGGAATCTAAAATTAAAGTTGAAAAAAAAAAAAAAAAAAAAAAAAAAAAACCCAACAAGTTTCCTTTTTTTTAGCTTTAAAATAACCTAATTCAACAACTGTCTTC
>NW_022437006.1:1863648-2167531 GCF_009761245.1 Sapajus apella
TCTGATTAAAATACTCCCCCAAACTCAATGGAACATTAAACACCATTTAAAAAAAAACCAACACAAAAAACCGAAAATTAAAAAAAAAATAAAAAAAAAAAAAAAAAAAAAAAAAGAACTACTCCAAACTGTTTCCCTTTTATCAGCTTTGAAACTAGCTCATATCACCAACTGTCTTCATTCTTAGTAACCATCTGTCAAATTGTGTCATTTGCATTTCAAAAGTATATTTTATACTGGATAGGTTTTCATTTACCAGGGAAACAGAAATTATGATACAACTACCATGAAATTTGGTGAGAGAAAATATTTTTGCACATAGTTTTCTCTCCTCTGTAAAATATGGGGACATTGGGCATTAGAGGCAGCACAAACCAAATTATATCTGGTTAACATCTGCTTTTGATTATTATGTAACCTAAAGATACAGAATTACAGAGAATTAACTTTACCTGCTGGTGGTTAGCCAGTCTTTGATACTTGCAATATTTCTGCTTGCTTTTGCAATGAAGACAAGCTAAATTGTCTTAAATCTCTTAATCTTCATAAAGATTTTTAGTGAATAAGGTAAGCCTTTTAAATTAAAAGTCTAAAAAGCATTCTTAATTAGAAATTTTAATTCTAATCACATGAAAAAAATTTTTTTGTGGCTGGTTGGTGAAGAACAACCTGTTCAGCCAGTTGGTTTTATGTTGATTGCACAAAGTGTGCAATTGTAACCCAGCAACACACACACAAAAGCCAGAAAATTGAACCAGTGGGTAAAAGAAGACAGCCCATTAGCCCAAGCTGAGTGCTCTGCATGCATGCCTTATATCTCTTTTCCACCTTTCCTGTTTTCTTTTTCTTACAGATTTTCTACCACCTGCAACATAATATCTTGAAACAGGAAAATAAAACACTTGCTCCCAAATATACTGTTTTTTATGCAATAGAAAAAATATATAAAAAATATTAAGTTGACGGTGCTTTAACAAAAGGTTCTGCAAAAGGATAGAAAGGCTTATAGGAATTTTCTAAGTCATCTGTATCTAGAACTACCAGGTAATTGTTGGATAACCTATAGCCTATCTCATAAAAAAGGTTTATTCATTTAGGGTTACATTTCATCTATTGAATTATTTCATCTATTGAAAAAGCTTTTATTTGCTAAAGGATGTACTATAAGCTATAGGGAAAGGATAATGGCTTGAAATTCAGATCTAAATGAAAGAATAAATAACTAGAAATATTGAGTAGGTAGATAACTATAAAAGAATATGCATCCTTCTTATAAATTACTTGAAAAACAATTGCTTATTTAAAGAAAAAATAATAATACCATAAAATAACATTTGTAATACATATGGAAGTAAAGGAACGATAAAGGGGATACCACCACAGATTCCACAGAACTACAAACCACCATCAGATATTACTACAAACAACTCTATGCACATAAACCAGTAAATTTGGAAGAAGTGGATAAATTCCTGGACACTTGCATCCTCCCAAGCCTAAACCAGGAATAAGTCGAAACCCTGAATAGACCAATAACAAGGGCTGAAGTTGAGGCAGCAATTAATAGCCTAACAACCCAAAAAAGCCCAGGTCCAGATGGGTTCACAGCCGAATTCTACCAGACATACAAAGAGGAGCTGGTACCACTCCTGAAACTATTCCAAGCAATCCAAAAAGAGAGAACCCTTCCCAAATTATTTTATGAGACCAACATCATCCTGATACCAAAACCTGGCAGAGACTCAACAAGAAAAGAAAACTTCAGGCCGACGTCCATGATGAACAACAATGCAAAAATCTTCAATAAAACACTGGCAAACTGATTGCAACAGCACATCAAAAAGCTTATCCATCATGATCAAGAAGGCTTCATCCTGGGGATGCAAGGCTGGTTCAACATACACAAGTCTATAAACATAATTCACTACATAAACGAACCAAAGACAAAAACCACATGATTATCTCAATAGATGCAGAGAAGGTCTATGACAAAATTCAACAGCCTTTATGTTAAACACTCTCAACAAACTAGGTATTGACAGGAAGTATCTCAAAATAATAAAAGCTATTTACAACAAACCCACAGCCAATATTATACTGAATGGGCAAAAACTGGAAGCATTCCCTTTGAAATCTGGCACTAGACAAGGATGCCCTCTCTCACCACTTCTATTAAATATACTATTGGAAGTTCTAGCCAGAGCAATCAGGCAAGAAAAAGAAATAAAGGGCATTCAAATAGGAAAGGAGGAAGTCAAATTGTCTCTATTTGCAGATGACATGATTGTATATTTAGAAGACCCCATCATCTCAGCCCCAAATCTCCTTAAATTGATAAGCAACTTCAGCAAAGTCTGAGGATACAAAATCAATGTGCAGAATCACAAACACTCCTATATACCAATAACAGACTTAAAGAGCACCAAATCAAGAATCAACTCCCATTTACAATTGCTACAAAGAGAATAAAATACCTAGGAATACAACTAAGGATGTAAAAGACCTCTTCAAGGAGAACTACAAACCACTGCTCAATGAAATAAGAGAGGACACTAACAGATGGAGAAACATCCCATGCTCATGGTTAGGAAGAATCAATATTGTGAAAATGGCTATACCAACCAAAGTAATTTATGGATTCAACACTATCCCCATCAAGCTTCTTCACAGATCTGGAAAAAACCACCATAAACATTATATGGAACCAAAAGAGAGCCCACATAGCCAAGTCAGTTCTAAGCAAAAAGAACAAAGCTGGAGGCATCAAGCTACCTGACTTCAAACTATACTACAAGGTTACAGCAATCAAAACAGCATGGTACTAGTACAAAAACAGATATATAGACTAATAGAACAGAACAGAGGCCTCAGAGACAATGCCACATATCCAAAACCATCTGATCTTTGACAAACCTGACAAAAACAAGCAATGAGGAAAGGATGCCCTGTTTAATAAATGATGTTGGGAAAACTGGCTAGCCATGTGCAGAAAGCAGAAACTGGACCTCTTTCTGACACCTTACACTAAAATTAACTCCAGATGGATAAAAGATTTAAACATAAGACCTAACACCATAAAAACCCTAGAAGAAAACCTAGGCAAAACCATCCAGGACATAGGCATAGGCAAGGACTTCATGACTAAAATACTAAAAGCATTGGCAACAAAAGCCAAAATAGACAAATGGGATCTAATTAAACTCCAGAGCTTCTGTACAGCAAAAGAAACAATCATTAGAGTGAGCCAGTAACCAAGAGAATGGAGAAAATTTTTTGCAATCTACCCATCTGACAAAGGGCTGATATTCAGGATCTACAAAGAACTAAAACAGATTTACAAGAAAAAAACAAACAAGCCCATTCAAAAGTGGGTGAAGGATATGAACAGACACTTTTCAAAAGAAGACATATATGAGGCCAACAAACATATGAAAAAATGCTCATCATCACTGGTCATTAGAGAAATGCAAACCAAAACTACGTTGAGATACCATCTCACGCCAGTTAGAATGGCGATCATTAAAAAATCTGGAGGCAACAGATGCTGGAGAGGATGTGGAGAAATAGGAACACTTTTACACTGTTGGTGGGAGTGTAAATTAGTTCAACCATTGTGGAAGACAGTGTGATGATTCCTCAAGAACCTAGACATAGAAATTCCATTTGACCCAGCAATCCCATTACTGGGTATATAACCAAAGGATTATAAATCATTCCATTATAAGGACACATGCACACGAATGTTCATTGCAGCACTGTTTACAATAGCAAAGACTTGTAACCAACACAAATACCCATCGATGATAGACTGGACATGGAAAATGTGGTACATATACACCATAGAATACTATGTGGCCATAAAATGATGAGTTTGTGTCCTTTGTGGGGACATGGATGAACCTGGAAACTATCATTCTCAGCAAACTGACACTAGAACAGAAAATCAAACACCTCATGTTCTCACTCATAGGCAGGTATTGAACAATGAGAACACATGGACACAGGGAGGGGAGCATTACACATTGGGGTTTTTGTGGGGGACTAGGGGAAGGACAGTGTGGGGTAGGGAGTTGAGGAGGGATAACATGGGGAGAAATGCCAGATATAGGTGATGGGGAGGAAGGCAGCAAACCACATTGCCATGTATGTACCTATGCAACAATCCTGCATGTTCTTCACATGTATCACAAAACCTCAAATGCAATAAAAAAAAGTAAAGGTTATAACAACAATTGCACAAAAATTGAATTTATGGCTAAATGAAAGTATACTCTTGTAATAGGTAACATTATTAAATTTGTGAAGTGAGGGGTGTAAAGTGTCATGATAGGCTGATTAATGGTCTCCTAGAGTTGCCTACATCCTAATCCATGAAATCCATGAATATGTTATCCTACAAGGGACTTTAAAGTTGTGATTCAGTTAAGAATTTTGATTTAGGGAAATTATTTTAGATTTTTTTGGGTGGGCCCAACGAAATCACAAGCGTTCTTAAATTCCTCCTTTTAATAATGCTGGTGATTTTTATCATTAATGGGCATTTGGGTTGGTTCCAGGTCTTTGCTATTGTAAACAGTGCCACAATGAACATAAGTGTGCATGTGTCTTTATAACAGAATGATTTATAATCCTTTGGGTGTATACCCAGTAATGGGATTGCTGGGTCAAATGGTATTTCTGGTTCTAGATCCTTGAGGAGTCGCCACACTATCTTCCACAATGGTTGAACTAATTTACACTCCCACCCAAAGTGTAAAAGTGTTTCTATTTCTCCATATCGTCTCCAGAATCTGTCATTTCCTTTTTAATGATTGCCATTCTAACTGGTGTGAGATGGTATCCCCTTCTGGTTTTGATTTCGTTTACATTTTCCTGGTAAATATTCCTCTATCATTTTATTTTGAGCCTATGTGTGTCTTTGCATGTGAGATGGGTCTCCTGAATATAGCACACCAATGGGTCTTGACTCTTTATCCAATTTGCCAGTCTGTGTCTTTTAATTGGGGCATTTAGCCGATTTACATTTAAGGTTAATATTGTTATGCATGAATTTTGTCCTGTCATTATAATGCTAGTTGGTTATTTTGCCCATTAGTTGACGTAGTTTCTTCATCGTGTTAATGGTCTTTACTATTTGGTATGTTTTTGCAGTGGCTGGTACTGGTTGTTCCTTTCCATGTTTACTGCTTCCTTCAGTAGCTCTTGTAAGGCATGCCTGGTGGTGACAAAATCTTTCCGCATTTGCTTATCTGTAAAGGATTTTATTTCTCCTTCACTTATGAAACTTAGTTTGGCTGGATATGAAATTCTGGGTTGAAAATTCTTTTCTTTAAGAATGCTGAATATTGGCCCCCACTCTCTTCTGGCCTGTAGGGTTTCTGTAGAGACATCCACTGAATCTGATGGGTTTCCCTTTGTGGGTAACCCGACCTTTCTCTCTGGCTGTCCTTAACAGTTTTTTCCTCTTTTCAATGTTGGTGAATCTGACAATTATGTGTCTTGGGGTTGCTCTTCTCAAGGAATATCTTTGTGGTATTCCCTATATTTCCTGAATTTGAATGTTGGCCTGCCTTGTTAGGTTGGGCAAGTTCTCCTGGATAATATTCTGAAGAGCGTTTTCCAACTTGGTTTCGTTCTCCCTGTCACTTTCAGGTACACCAATGAAATGTAGGTTTGGTCTTTGCCAATAGTTCCATATTTCTTGGGGGCTTTGTTTGTTCCTGTTCATTCTATTTTCTCTAATCTGGTCTTCAAACTTTGTTTCATTAAATTGATCTTCAATTCCTGATATCCTTTTTTCCACTTGATCAGTTCAGCTATTGATACTTGGGTATGCTTCATGAAGTTCTCATGTTGTGTTTTTCAGTTCCATCAGGTCATTTACATTCTTCTCTGAACGGGTTGTTCTAGTTAGCAATTTCTCTAACCTTTTTTTGAGGTTCTTAGCTTCATTGCATTGTGTTAGAACATGCTCCTTTAGCTCAGAGGAGTTTGTTATTATCTACCTTTTGAAGCCTACTTCTGCCCATTTGTCAAACTCATTCTCCATCCAGTTTTGTTCCCTTGCTGGCAAGTAGCTGCAATTCTTTGGAGGAAAAGAGGTGTCCTGGTTTTTTTTTTTTTTTTTTAATTTTCAGCCTTTTTTCACTGGTTTTTCCTCATCTTTGTGGATTTATCTACCTTTGTTCTGTGTTGTTGGTGACCTTCAGATGTGATTTATGTGTGTATGTCCTTTTTGTTGATGTTGATGTTATTTCTCTTTGTTAGTTTTCCTTCTAACCGTCAGGCCCCACTGCTGCAGGTCTGCTGGAGTTTGCTGGAGGTGCACTTCAGACCCTATTTGCCTGGGTATCACCAGTGGAGGCTGTAGAACAGCATAGATTGCTGCCTGTTCCTTCCTCTGGAAGCTTCACCCCAGAGGGGTACCCACTAGCTGCCAGCCAGAGCTCTCCTGTATGAGGTGTCTGTCGACCCCTACTCGGAAGCGTCTCCCAGTCAGGAGGCACAGGGGTCAGGGGCCCACTTGAGAGGGCAATGCATCCCTTAGCAGAGCTTGAGAGCTGTTCTGGGAGACCTGCTACTCTCTTTAGAGCCAGCAGACAGGAATGTTTAAGTTTGCTGAAGCTGCACCCATATCCCCCTCTTGCCCCAGGTTCTCTGTCCCAGGGAGATGGCAGTTTTATTTATAAGCCGCTGACTGGGCTGCTGCCTTTCTTTCAGAGATGCCCTGCCCAGTAAGGAGGGATCTAGAGAGGCATTCTGGCTACAGTAGCTTTTCCTCAATTTTTTTGGAATGGTTTCAGCGGGAATGGTTCCAGTTCTTCTTTGAACATCTGGTAGAATTCAGCTTTGCATCTATCTACTCCTGGTCTTTTTATGGTTGGTAGGCTATTTATTACTGCCTCATTTTCAGAGCTCATTATTTCAATTTCAGAGCTATTCAGGGATGTGCCTTGGGGTTGCCGTTCTTGAGGAATATCTTTGTGGTGTTCTCTGTATTTCCTGGATTTGAATGTTGGCCTGCCTTGCTAGGTTGAGGAAGTTCTCCTGGATGATATCCTGAAGAGTATTTTCCAACTTGGTTTCATTCTCCCTGACACATTCATGTACACTGACCAAACATAGATTAGGTCTTTTCACATAATTCCATGTTTCTTGGAGAGTTTGGTCTTTTCTTTTTACTCTTTTTTCTCTCTCTTACCTTCTCATTTTATTTCATTGAGTTGATCTTCAATCTCTGATATCCTTTCTTCTGCTTCATCAATTTGGCTATTGAAACTTGTGTATGCTACACAAAGTTCTTGTGCTGTGTTTTTAAGCTCCATCAAGTTGTTTATGTTCTTCTCCAAGTTGGTTTATTCTAGTTAGCATTTCATCTAACGTTTTGTTAAGGTTCTTAGTTTCTTTGCATTGGGTTAGAACTTGTTCCTTTAGCTCAGACAAGTTTGTTATTAATCACCTTCTGTAGCCTGCTTCTGTCAATTTATCAAACTCATTCTCCATCCAGTTTTGTTCCCTTGCTGGTGAGGACATATGATCCATTGGAGGAGAAGAGGTGCTCTGGTGTTTGGTGATTTCATCCTTTTTGCACTGGTTTCTTCCCATCTTCATGGATTTAACTACCTTTGGTCTTTGAAGCTGGTGACTTTTGGATGGGGTCTCTGAGTGGATGTCCTTTCTGTTGATGTTGAAGCTATTTCTCTCTGTTTTTAAATTTTTCTCCTAACAGTCAGGAGCCTCTGCTGCAGGTCTGCTGGAGTTTGCTTTAGGTCTACTCCAGACCCTGTTTGCCTGAGAATCACCCATGGAGGATGCAGAATAGCAAGGATTGTTGCTTGTTCCTCCTCTGGTAGCTTAATCCCAGAAAGGGACCCTCCAGATGTCAGCCAGAGCTCTCCTGTATGAGGTGTCTCTTTGGATATACGGTAGCCAGAGAGCCACTTGAGGAGGCCATCTGTCCCTTTTCAGAGCTCAAGTGCTGTGCTGAGAGCTCCATTGCTCCCTTCAGAGCTGTTAGACAGGGAAGTTTAGGTCTGCTGAAGTGGGACTCACAACTACCCCTTTTCCTAGGTGCTCTGACCCAGGAAGTTGGGACTTTATTTATAAATTCCTGACACGCTGCTGCCTTTTTTCAGAGATGCCCTGCCCAGAAAGAATGTCTAGTTACACTCTGCCTACAGAGGTCTTGCTGAGCTGCCTGAGGCTCTGCTCATCTCCTGTGTAAAGTTTCTTGTGATTTTTTTTCTTAGTTAGAACTGCCTCGGTAATGGCAGACACCTCTTCCCCCATCAAGCTCGACTGTATACTCAAGGACTGAGATAAAATTAAAAATAAAAATAGGCAGATGAGAACAGAGCAGAATAGATAAAAATGTATTGAGGGACCACAACTTTGATTCTCACTTTATCATTATTTATTGGTGTGGTTTACCTAAAAGCATTAATATATATAAAGATTTTGACTTAACATCTCTTCTCAATCTAAAATTTTATTGTTCACTTATTTTTTTCATTCATTCATTCACTCATTTATTTTGTAATTCAAGTCATGTGAAGGCACTGTGCTCATCATGAAGGGTACCAGGCAGGATGAGGTCATCGGGTTGTTCTTTGTGGAATTTATATTCTAGTCCTTCTTTCCTTTCTGGCCATTAAAAACAATAACAATAGGTGAACACATTGTGAAATAATTTGTTGTTTTTTATGAGAATCTATGAACTGGATGTAAAAGACAAGAACATTCTTAAACTTAGGGAGATTATTGTCCATACTTCTTAGGAATGATAGCTAGGGATCATTGACCCAGGGCAGACTGCCCACAGTACATCTTCCCCATTTTAATAATCTTCTGTGGCCCCTACATCCTGAGTCTAGTAGCTGTCTTCTTAGTTTTGAAAAGAAAGATAAACTATGAGATATTTTTCTCCCTCTTATGAATTCTAAATAAATGAAACCTGGGTGGATACCTTGCTATCCAAAGGGCATACATTCTGTCACATTCACATATTCACATGTAATGCTTCTATACATTTGTCCCAGCAATTTTCTCATAAATTTGTCAAGAAAAGTGAATAAGAAGGTATACAACTCCAACCTGTCATACATCAGAATTTCAAGGTAACTGTTCTAGAGAAATGGAAACAATGTTAAGCATCAAAATTTCAGAGTGGAAGACAAGTTAATTTAATTCCATGTCACTAAAGATAATGTTATTAACCATCAAACAGTTTTGCTAGCTGACTTTTAACACAGTTTTAAAGTTGAACTAACTCAATTCTATCAGAGTTTGGGGCAAGTTTATATAAAAGTCAAATCAAGGACAGACAGGCAGGTAGCAATATTCAAATACATGCAAAATATCAAGTGAAATTGATAATTGAGATTGAATATAGAAATGAACTTAGAATCATAGACCAGAAGGGGCTATTAGAGGTAATCTGATTCAATTTTTAGTGAAGCAGGCAAAAGATTCAAAAAACCATCTTTTCCATTAAGAAGACAATTCTACCCCACCCCCATACCCTGCCACCATCACCACAATTTGCACTAAAAAAAAAATGTAATTCTTAGTGTATAATTTTATATGTCAGAAATAAAAACAATGACTGTGGTTAAATAAAATACAGATATTAGGAAATTTAGTTGCTTAACTCTGCTATATTTTACTCTGCCTTTGTTAGAAAGATATAAGAAATCCTTGACTGTGTGGGCAGAAAGAAACATATTTCTGTATTCAGAGAAAGAGTTACAAATAGTAACTTTTTTGTTCACAAAAGAAACAAAGCACATGTTCATTTAATAATATTTGACAAAAAAGAAACATAGTGCCTCTGAGATGTGACCACTGAAACATTTGGTATGTTTCCTTTCACCTTTTTTCCCCCTATGTATCTATTTTATATAGTTGAACTCATACCATTTAAATTCTGCTTAGTATTAAGTTGGGAAGTGCAGGGTATGTGAGAGGTGACAGTCTATGAGAATGGACCATAGGCCACATAGCATGTCTAACAGGACAGATGATTTTGGCTTGGGTCAGACCACAGAGAAACTCAAACACCACACCACTGAGGAAACATTGTACAGTATCCTGAGGTATGCCTTAAATTGAGAAGATTGCAACATCTCTTCTGTTCTGCCCTGCTTTCTGAATGCTGACTTGGAGGCAAGGACTCTCTAGGGTCACCTATGCAGCAATCAATTATTAACCTATAGAGAAAGTGGGCTTGTAATATTACTTGTCTGCAGAGCTTGTTATACAATAGTTCATTCATTTACCCTGGCACAGGTTCCTGCATGATGGACCTCAAGATTATTCAAATAATGTTCTAGAGCAGAACTTCTATTTATTCCAAACTACATAAACTCTGCACTTCCTTTCCTAGGGCAAATACAATATGAGAGGGTATAGTGCTGTCATTTTTGGAGGCCTATTCAGTAGCCCAATAAAACGTGTCCTAATTTTCAGCAAAGTTCTTCAATGGGTCATTTTAAGGTTTTTTTCTCTCATAATCTGGCATACAATAATTCCCTAATAAATGCTTCTACCAAATGCAGAGAGATAATTAAATTATTAATGAAATTAGAATTTTAAAAAGTCATTACCATAGTTTTGTTTTGATTTTGAAAATAATCAGATTGAAAACTCTAACTGGTCACAATTACAAAACAATATTGTATGCACCATGTTCTTTACAAATTTCATTTGTTCCATTAAAGTTGTATTTAGGAGATATATTTTTGATATAGATTAATGGTTTCATTTAAGGTTGTTATGGCTTGATCTTTTTTATTATTATTATTTGTTTGTTTTGAGACAAGGTCTCACTCTGTCACCCAGGCTGGATGCAGTGGCAGAATCTTGACTCACCACAACCTCCACCTCCCAGGCTCAAGCGATTCTTCTACCTCAGCCTCCCAAGGAGATGGGACCATGGCATGTGCCACCATGCCTGGCTAATTTTTTTAATTTTTGGTACAGCCGGGGTTTCACCATGTTGCCCAAGCTACTTGAACTCCTGAGCTCAAAAAATTCACCTGCTTTGGCCTCCCAAAGTGCTGGGATTACAGGTGTGAGCCACTGTGCCTGGCCAGCTTGAGCATTTCTTATGCTTCTAAATATATCTGAGTCAACAAACAAAGCATATTTTACTTTCCATTATATTTGTATAAGTACTTTTCAGGAAAAGTCAGCAAGCTCTATCCTGACTACCTTCATCAATATGCAGGAAAAAGGCGCTCATAGGAGCACTTTTAAGTGAACAATAGAAGGAAGCTACTTACTGAAATAGAGAGGCTTAAATGAATGTAATGCTGCACAGAAGCTACTGTTACTTAAAGAATAGCATTTTTTCATGGTCCGAGGATACATAATATGTAATTTTTTACTGACATTTCAAGTACCAACTTTCCTGCATAATCAACTCAGTTTCATTCTTAAGCTGCAGCTAAGTCTATTATTAATATATATCATATGTATATGCAACAGAGTGGCTCTTAATTTGTTTTTTCCTGGTACAGATATATTCCTTCAGTGTTTTGTTGTAATATTCTCACATTGCCAACCAACCAATCAATTAAAAAAACCATTACTTGAGCTGTGTTTACTCCAGGGGGTCTGAATTGCTCTAAATCCTTTCTCTAGGGTGTCTTTGAAATCATCTTGCTATAAAATAGCTTTGGTTCTATTCAAAAAATAATTTTAGTTCCAGAAACTATTAATTGGCAGGAATCTACCCATCAAAGCTCTAAGACTTTCACAGGTGCTAGAACCAACCCACAGGATAAGAGTAAGATTGACATTTAATAGTAAAATTTCACAAATACTAATTCTATTTAGTAGTCCTTCTAGGGAGCCATTTATCATTTTATTTTTTAATCCTGGTAAATAGAGGGAAGCTACACACAAGATACAGATAAAAGCATCAGGAAGCCCAAATCAAATTGAGAAACTACATTCATTTCTACATTTTGCATGAAACTTAATTGGCAACACTCATCAATGAGAAGAATTATGTTGCAAGTTAGTTTTGATCATTACATGTTGAATCTGTAAGACTTGATAAATTATTCTTTTCTATTTTCATTTGATGCATCACATAATTAGGTTTAATTAAAAGGGCATCATGAATTTGAAGAGTTTTAATTACAGGTATTTTACTCTTCGAAAGAACAGAGCGTGGAGTTAGGAAAAATGAGTGGAAGTTATACAAAGTTGGACTTTTGTCTCAATGTAGAGAAATATCTTCTAACAATTACAGCTATTAAGAAAATGAATATAGACTGACTTCTAAGGAGTAAATTTCCTGAGTTTGGAAATGCCAATCAATGACCGGATGAACACTTACCAGTGATGTTGTGGGTGGAATTCTTACTTTGGAAAATCTAGTTAAATGGCTCCATGCACCCAGTGTTCCAGAAAGGCTAAGAAATATGCATAACCATAAACAAAATTGGTCATGTACTCTGTCTTGAATGCCCTTTTTT
The DNA here is from genome assembly GCF_009761245.1 of Sapajus apella. NCBI lineage: Eukaryota > Metazoa > Chordata > Mammalia > Primates > Cebidae > Sapajus > Sapajus apella. The sequence continues at coordinate 1,876,134 of NW_022437006.1, forward strand.
CTTGACCTTTTACTCTTCTATTAAGACCCAGTTTAATTGCACCCTTCCTTTTCAGTAAAGTGTTTTCTCTTTTGTATTTTTATAGAACTTTGATGAATACATATAAAATTCTTATTGAAAAAATTATATACTTGTACTGTCTCTCCTGCTAGACTTTGGAGCCCTGGAAAGTAGTGCCTACATTGTATGTGTGTCTGTATTTCTAACATTTAGCACAATGCTAGCATATCATTTGCACTTCATAATGGCTACCAACACAAAGCCACTGCAAATATAGTGCTAGGGCTATACATATTCTACAAAATTTTATATACATTTCTTGAGGTAGGTTTTCTTTGCATTTCATTGAGGAGAAAACTGAAGCTCAAATTTTGCCAAAATTACCACATTAAATAAATGGCAGGAGCCCTGGAATCTGAATTTAGGCAGACATAGTAGCTGAATTCCGATACCATTCATTATTTCCACTTCCAAAGCTAGCTTCATTAAACTACTCTCTGCTCTAAGATACTGTGAGTCTCACTTTGGGTTTTGATATAGTTTAAATATTTGTCCCCTCTGAATCTCATGTTGAAATGTGATTCCTGATGGAGATAGGGCTTGCTGTAAGACGTTTGGGTCATGGGGGTGGATCCCTCATGAATGGCTTGGTGCTCTCCCCATGGTAATGAATGAATTCTCTCTTTGAGTCAACACAAGAGCTAGTTGTTTTAAAGACTCCAGCAGCTCACCTCCTTCTCTCTTGCTCCCTCTCACTATGAGATATGCTTATTGCCTTCTGTCATGATTGTAAGCTTCCCAAGGGCTCACCAGAAGCCAAGCAGATGTTGATGCCATGCCTGTACACCCTGTAGAATCATGAGCCATATAAACCCCTTTTCTTTGTATTACCCAGCCACAGGTATTCCTTTATAGCAATGCAAATGGATTAATATAGATTTCAACTAATTAAAACTTTCAGAAACCTCATGAATCTTCTGGGGAGATCAAGTGAAACTGATCTGGAACAATTTGACTTTTGTATTTAATAAATGACTTATGCACTGAGGACAATAATCTATTCCCTTCAATGAAGAAAGTCTCATACTTTCCTTTGAAAAAGTAAACTTGCTTTACATAAGAGGCATTTAGAATGCCTTTAAGAAGTACTATGTGCTGTTTTTGTATTTTCTTGGAATTGGTAGAGCCTTTTAAACTTCAAATTAAGCTAAATGATTCAGGAAAGAGACATGGTTTTGTTGTAGCTTTTGAAGAAGACTTGTAAAGAATTTTGCACATTGGCCTAGGGAGGAAAGAAGACATGCACAGGAGGACCTAATACACCTGCTATTCTCAGAAGATACTGGATGGCATAATGGCTTGAGAGTCAAAATGTTACTCTCATCAGCAATACAAATGTAGATCACTTTAGAAGGGCAGATCATCCAGTTTTGATATTGCTGTTTTGGGACGGCAGGAGAATTGAAAACAAGTCTTGAATGTCATACATGTTGTTTTGAAATTTAGGGTTTAATATTTACAGGATTCTTATATGTCTTTATTTCTCCTTTCTGTTTATCAACATACACATGTAATTTCTTCAATTAATATTATTTTAGATAATGTAATTTTAATTTTCTATTGGCAGTCAAAGAATGCATATGCTAAACATACTTCTCTCTGTGAAATAATATTTTCATGCACTTACTCAGTAGTTGTATTTAATGTTTTTAATGTATTTAAGTTTCTATTAATTCATTCTTTGCATGGTTTACTTCCTGACTGCCTGGAAATTGCTATTACTAAAGTTTTAGGGAAATGTCCTCTGGATGCATCTAATGTAAACTGAATATTAGCAACTGATACTTTGGTTTAATTCTTTTTAATTGCCATCAGAATTGAACCGGAACATAGATGTTAGCCCATTCTAAGCCCAGTTTTTTGGGGCTTCGAAGAAAATTTCCATTTATTACATTTTAAATGTTTCTAGTCGTCCATGCAAAACTTTATAATGTATATTACATAACTTTGGTAATCATTATGAAAAATATGTCAGTTAATCATTCAGACTATTAAATTTCAATTATAAATGAAGTAATCCTATCTCTGTCTCTATTAACCGTCTATCTTTCTACCTATTAACTAGTGTTTTCATAAAATGACTGCAAAAATGGTGCTGTATAATGCTGAAGCTAGGTCACACCTGGTGATGCAACTTCCAACAAATTCACTGAAATAGTTGCATTCAGAGCCTTGGGCTGCCATATTAGAAGTCCAACTACTCTAAGGTTATAGGGGAGTCAAGCCATGTGGAGCAGCCATGTGGAAATAATCCTGTCAACAGCTCTAGGTGGGCTCCCAGCCAATAGCTAAGGTCAGCTTTCAGTCATATGAGTGACCCATCTTGGTCATTGCATCCAGTTGAGCCTTTGGAAGAGAAGACGAACTCTAAATCACTAGAGACTCTTTGTGATGGAAAAGGTATTGACTTAAATCTGCATGACAGTTGGTCATGTATGTGGCCTTGGGCAATTTGCCTATCTGTGCTACAGTTCCCTTATCTCTGAAACAAGTACTTGCATACTAGAGTTTTAAGGCTTAAGTAAAATGACATGTGAAGAAAATGTGCCAGCTTCAGGCACATTGTATGCTCTTAATAAATGCATACTAGGACCAAGATGGCCGAGAGAAGCCAGTGCCAGTATGCAGCTCACAATGAAAGAGATATAGAGGGCTGGAGGACTTCATGGTTCCAAATGAGGTGCTGGGTTCTTTTCTGTGGGACTGATAGGGCACTGGAATTGGGCCCAGGGAAGGAGCCTCAAGGTGACTGCCACCCAGGGGGGCAAATCAAGTTGGGATGAAATGTGCAGCCAGCTTGGAGGGTCGGGGGACTTAACCCCCTTGGTGCTCCATGTTGGATCCTGTGCTTGCCTCATCCCTTCTGCAACCCACGGTCCACGGGAAGGCCTGCCAGATGGTGGGGGGCTGTGGGTAGTCCATGCAAATCTGAGCAGTGGCTACCGCCCCAGCTCGGCAAGTTGTCACACGGACCTGGGGGGGAGTTTGGACTAACACAAGTGGGACAGACTGTCCCACTCTGGGAGAGATGCCATTTGGAAGGCGGGGCCAATCTCACCTGCAAACAAACTCCAGGGAAGGACCACCCACCCAACAACCTGACTGAACCCGAGAGAGCCCAGCAATACCCTCTACAGGCCAAAAAAGATACAGCTCCAACCTCAATGGAAAAAAAAATGGAGTCTTTCACTCAGAGACGCCTCCTGAAATCACCAACTTCAAAGATTAAAGGGAGATAAATCCATGAAGATGGAAATAAACCAGTGCAAAAAGGATGAAACCACCAAGGAACAGAACACCTCTTCTCCTCCCAGGGATCACAACTCGTCACAATCAAGGGAACAAAAAAAGACAGAGAATGAATCTGATGAATTGACAGAAGCAGGCTTCAGAAGGTGGGTAATAACAAACTTCTCTGAGTTAAAAGACCATGTCCTAACCCAATGCAAAGAAACTAAGAACCCTGAGAAAAAGTTAGACGAAATGCTAACTAGAATAACCAGCTTAGAGAAGAACATAAATGACTTGATGGAGCTGAAAAACACAGCACGAGAACTTCGCGAGGCATACACAAGTTTCAACAGCTGAATCAATCAAGCAGAAGAAAGGATATCAGAGATGGAAGATCAAATCAATGAGATAAAATGAGAAGGCAAGATTAGAGAAAAAAGAGTGAAAAGAAATGAACAAAGCCTCCAAGAACTATGGGATTATATGAAAACACCTAATCTACGCTTGATCTGTGTACCTGAATGTGACAGAGAGAATGAATCCAAGTTGGAAAACACTCTTCAAGATACTAGCCAAGAAAACTTTCCCAACCTAACAAGGCAGACCAACTTCAAATCCAGGAAATACAGAGAACACCACAAAGATATTCCTCAAGAAGAGCAACCCCAAGGCACGGAGTTGTCAAATTCACCAGAGTTGAAATGAAGGAAAAAATACTAAGGGCAGCCAGAGAGAAAGGTTGAGTCACCCACAAAGGAAAGACCATCAGACCCACAGTGGATCTCTCAGCAGAAACCCTGCAAGCTAGAAGAGAGTGGGGGTCAATATTCAACATCCTTAAAGCAAAGAACTTTCAACCCAGAATTTCATATCTGGCCAAACTAAGCTTCATAATGAGGAGAAATAAAATCCTTTACAGACAAGCAATTGCTGAGAGATTTCTTCGCTACAAGACGTGCCTTACAGGGGCTACTAAATGAAGTACTAAACAGGGAAAGGAACACCAGTACCAGCCACTGCAAAAACGTACCAAATGGTAAAGAATAACGAAGCAATGAACGAGCCATGTCAATTAATGGGCAAAACAACCAGCCAGTAACAAAATGGCAGATCAAATTTAAACATAACAATATTAACATTGAATGTAAATGGCCTAAACGCTCCAATCAAAAGACACAGACTGGCAAACTGGATAAAAAGTCAAGACCCATTGGTGTGGTGTATTCAGGAGACCCATCTCACATGCAAAGATTCACACAGACTCAAAATAAAGGGATGACAGAAGATTTACCATGCAAATGAGAGCAAAAAAAAAAAAAAAAGCAGGGGTAGCAATCCTTGTCTCTGATAAAACGGACTTTAAACCAACAAAGATCAAAAGAGACAAAGAAGGGCATTATATAATGGTAAAAGGATCAATGCAACAAGAAGAGCTAACTATCCTGAATATTTATGCACCCCATGCAGGATGATCCAGTTACATAAAGCAAGTTCTTAAAGACCTACAAAGAGTCTTAGACTCCCACACAATAATAGTGGGAGACTTTAACACTGCACTGACAATATTGGATAGATCAATGAGACAGAAAGTCAACAAGGATATCCAGGACTTGAATGCAGATTTGGACTGAGTGAACCTAATAGATATTTACAGGACACTCCACCCCAAATCTGCAGAATACACATTCTTCTCAGCACCACATTGCACTTACTCCAAAATTGACCACATAATTGGAAGTAAATCATTCCTCAGCAAATGCAAAAGAATGGAAATCATAACAAACAGTCTCTCAGACCACAGCACAATCAAATTAGAACTCAGGATTAAGAAAAGCACTCGAAACTGCACAAGCACATGGAAACTGAACAACTTGCTCCTGAATGATGGATGGCTAAACAATGAAATAAAAACAAGAAATAAAAATTTTCTTTGAAACCAATGAGAATGAAGACACAATGTACCAGATCCTATGGGACACATTAAAAGCAGTGTCTAGCACTTTGGGAGGCCGAGGTGGGCAGATCACAAGGTCAAGAGATCGAACCCATCCTGGCCAACATGGTGAAACCCCATCTCTACTAAAAATACAAGAATTAGCTGGGTGTGGTGGCGTACATCTGTAGTCCCAGCTACTTGGGAGGCCAAGGCAGGAGAATTGCTTGAACCCGGGAGGCAGATGTTGCAGTGAGCAAAGATCGCACCACTGCACTCCAGGCTGGTGACAGAGCGAGACTCCGTCTCAAAAAAAAAAAAAAAAAAAGCAGTGTCTAGAGGGAAATTTATAGCAATAAATGCTCACATGAGAAACAAGGAAAGTTCTAAAATTGACACTCTATCATCAAAGTTGAAAGAGCTACAGGAGCAAGATGAAAAAAACTCAAAAGCAAGCAGGAGACAAGAAATAAATAAGATCGGAGCAGAACTGAAGGAGATAGAGACACAAAAAAACCCTTTAAAAATCACTAAATCCAAGAGCTGGTTTTTTGAAAAGGTCAACAAAATAGACAGATCCCTAGCTAGACTAATAAAAAAGAAAAGAGAGAAGAATCAAATAGCTGCAATAAAAAACGATGAAGGGGAGATCACCACTGATTCCTTGGAAATACAAACTACCATCAGAGATTACTACAAACAACTCTATGCACATAAACCAGTAAATCTGGAAGAAATGGATAAATTCCTGGATACTTGCACACTCCCAAGACTAAGCCAAGAAGAAGTCAAAACCCTGAATAGACCAACAACAAGTCTGAAGTTGAGGCAGCAATTAACAACCTAACAACCAAAAAAACTCCAGGTCCAGATGGGTTCACAGCTGAATTCTACCAGTCATATAAAGAGGAGCTGGTACCATTCCTATTGAAACTATGCCAAACAATACAAAAAGAGGGAATCCTGCCTAACTCTATGAGACCAACATCATCCTGATACCAAAATCTGGCAGAGACACAACTAAAAAAGAAAACTACAGGCCAATATCCATGATGAACATTGATACAAAAATCTTCAATAAAATACTGGCAAACCAAATCCAACAACACATCAAAAAGCTTATCAAGTAGGTTTCACACCGGGATTGCAAGGCTGGTTCAACATACACAAATCTATAAATGTATTTCACCACATAAACAGAACCAAAGAAAAAAACCACATGATTATCTCAATAGATGAAGAGGCTTTTGGCAAAATTCAACTGGCCTTTATGCTAAAAACTCTCAATAAACTAGGTATCGATGGAAAGTATCTCAAAATAATAAAAGGTATTTATGACAAACCCACAGCCAATATCATACTGAATGGGCAAAAACCAGAAGCATTTCTTTTAAAAACTGGCACTAGACAAGGGTGCCCTCTCTCACCACTCCGATTCAATATAGCATTGGAAGCTCTAGCTAGAGCAATTAGGCAAGAAAAAGAAATAAAGGGCATTCAATTAGGAAAAGAAGTCAAACTGTCCCTATTTGCAGATGACATGATTGCATATTTAGAAGACCCCATCATCTCAGCTCGAAACCTCCTCAAGCTGATAAGCAACTTTGGCAAAGTCTCAGGATACAAAATCCATGTGTAGTAATCACAAGCATTCCTATACACCAATAACAGACAGAGAGCCAAATCATGAGCCAACTCCCATTTACAGTTGCTACAAAGAGAATAAAATACCTAGGAATACAACTAAAAAAGGAGGTAAAAGATCTCTTCAAGGAGAACTACAAACCACTGACAAAGGAAATAAGAGAGGAAACAGATGCAAAAACATTCCATGGTCATGGTTAGGAAGAATCAATATTGTGAAAATGGCCATACTGCCCAAAGTAATTTACAGATTCAATGCTATCCCCATCAAGCTACCATTGACCTTCTTCACAGAACTGGAAAAAACCACTTTAAGCTTGATATGGAATCAAAAGAGAGCCCACATAGCCAAGACAATCCTAACCAAAAAGAACAAAGGTGGAGGCATCATGCTACTTGACTTCAAACTATACTACAAGGCTACAGTAATCAAAACAGCATGGTACTCGTATCAAAACAGAGATATAGACCAATGGAACAGAACAGAAGCATCAGAAGCAACGCCACACATCTACAACCATCTGATCTTTGACAAACCTGACAAAAACAAGCAATGGTGAAAGGATTCCCTGTTCAATAAATGGTGTTAGGAAAACTGGCTAGCCATGTGCAGGAAGCTGAAACTGGACCCATTCCTTACGTGTTATACAAAAATTAACTCCAGATGGATTAAAGATTGAAGCATAAGAACTAAGACCATAAAACCCTAGAAGAAAACCTAGGCAAAACCATCCAGGACATAGGCACAGGCAAGGACCTCATGACTAAAACACCAAAAGCATGGCAACAAAAGCCAAAATAGACAAACGGGACCAAATTAAACTTAAAAGCTTCTGCACAGCAAAAGAAACAATTATTAGACTAAACTGGCAACCAATAGAATGGGAAAACATTTTTGCAATCTACCCCCTGACAAGGGCTAATATCCAGAATCTGCAAAGAACTAAAGCAGATTTACAGGAATAAAACAAACACACCCATTCAAAAGTGGGCCAAGGGTATGAACAGACACTTTACAAAAGAAGACATACATGAGGCGAACGAACACATGCAAAAATGCTCATCATCATTGGTCATTGGAGAAATGCAAATCAAAACCACATTGAGATACCATCTCACACCATTTAGAATGGTGATCATTAAAAAATCTGCAAACAACAGATGCTGGAAAGGATGCGGAGGAATAGCAACAATTTTACACTGTTGGTGGGAGTATAAACTAGTTCAACCATTGTGGAAGATAGTGTGGCGATTCCTCAAGGATCTAGAAATAGAAATTCCATTTGACCCAGCAATCCCATTACTGGGTATATACCCAAAGGATTATAAATTGTTCTATCATAAAGACACGTGCACACATATGTTCATTGTGGTGCTGTTTACAATAGCAAAGACCTGGAACCAACCCAAATGCCCATCAATGATATACTGGACAAAAAAAAAATGTGGCACATATACACCATGGAATACTATGCAGCCATGAAAAACGATGAGTTTGTGTCCTTTGTAGAGACATGGGTGAACCTGGAAACCATCATTTTTCAGCAAACTGACACAAGAACAGAAAATCAAACACTGAATGTTTTTACTTATAGATGGGTGATGAACGATGAGAACACTTGGGCACAGGGAAAGGAACAACATTCACAGGGCTAGGTGGGGGAGGTGGAGGGGAGGGGAGGGGAGGGGAGAACAGTGGGGAGAGTGGGGAGGAAAGGGAGGAATAATACTGGGAGAAATGCCTGATGTAGGCAACGTTGGGGAGGGGGGATGGATACAGCAAACCACCATGCATGTGTGTACCTATGCAACAATCCTGTAGGATGCAGGACGTGCACATGTACCCCAGAGCCCAATTACAATAAAAATAAATAAATAAATAAACAAATAAATAAATAAATGCATACTAGTAATATTTTTGAGATGCTTTGCTCATGAAATATCCATTCAAATGACTCATGTTCAGAAGCCCAGTCTGGACGAATAGTAAAATCAGTTTTTCTGATTGAAGTATATTTGGGAAACCCTTGAGATTGCTCTTAGAAACCCTCAAGATAACTCAGAGTTCATTGGAAAGCCACCAATTTACTATAATTTCAGTTTATCCACTTCACAGATTAGGAAAAAATCTTCCTTTCTGAGTTGCTTTCTGTCAGCTGTCCAGCTGAGACATGGCCAATTTCTATCCTCATCGTTGAGACAGAGATGAAGGCAAAGTTCAAATGACCTTAGTTCATATTCTTTAGTCTTTCATATTGCCACTATTCATGAATAAAGCCAGAAAAGAAGCCCATTCAGCTAGAACTGTTACCAGTGGAAAGTATCCAAGTTACCTCGAGTTGCTGGCAGAGAATCCATACGTGTTTGCAGCAACTTTCGTTCATGGCTCCTTAGAAGAAAGACTTCGGCTGAGGGGCATAAAGCAGGAGAGACCAAGGTAAGTTTCAGAGCAAGAAAGGAAGTTTACTTAAAAAGGCTTTTGAATAGGAAAGAATAAAGTTATGCTTGGAAAAAACTATGTGAACATTAAAAAGAGCATTTAACCTCGATCCTAGGGCTTTCTAGGCTCACCTCTTTCCCGTGATTCTTCTCTTAGGTAGGCTTCCCCCATGCGCAGTGCCCTCCTTACCCTTGGGAATTGAGCATGTGCAGTGCGTTTAGGAAGTTGGACTTATGCCCATCTGAGGCTTTCTTCTTTTTTTTCTGGTGGAGTGTCCCTGAGAGGTCATACTTCGCTATCTTGTTTCTTAATGCTCATGCCCAGAAAGTTTCTTCTTCCTGGCATCTGCATTCAGTTAACACTTTACTATTAAAAGCTGTGAAGCATCAGAAGATCGTCTTTCCCCGGCTTTAGAGAGGTAATGTGATAATTATCAAACCATCACCTGATATTCCTAGTGGGTATGGGAAGAGTGCTCTTCTTTCTGCCTTGCTCATGCCTATCTAACTACTTGTACAGAATGGCCCAGTACTTAATAGAAAGGGCATGCAGCTTGGAATTTAGATATGAGATCTTCTACAGATCTGCCATAGTCTGCTACATATCAGCTGAGTTAATCTGGGATGTCTAGATAACTCCTCTGGGTCTCAGTTTCCTGATTATGAAATAGGTTTAATGATGCTTTTGACACAGTGTTGTGAGAATGTGATAATACCAATATAATTACTGCTGGGCAAGGTGTCAAAGCCCCAGCATCAGGAAGTGGTACACTTGCAGGGGTTGGTAGGAAGAATTTACTGACAACAGTATAGGTCTGTATATGTCTGAAAAAGGAAACTTTCTTAGAAAGAAAGAACACTGCAAAAGGGTGCAGTGAGTGCCTCAGAGAGACAGGAGTGAGTGTGCCATGGTAGATATTCCTTAGGAGTGTTTATGGACCTTAAGGTGAAAGCTAAAGGGTAATTTTGAGCATGTTAGCCACATAGTTCATGATAAATGATTACATTTGTCGATATTTTGGTGCCTTAATATCAGCAAGGGTTGCACAATGAATTTTGGCATGGCATTCTAGAGATGTGCAGGAATTCTAGTTACTTATAATATTTATGTTGAAAAGTGGCCTGGAACCAGTTGCTGAATTTAGATACTAGAGAAGTTTAATTACTTCTAAATTCCCAGATAAAAAGTTTTGCCTTTGGATGGCCTGTTTTATGGTCACTGGGTGGTCTTTGGTCCCTTCTAAATTCTTCAAATAAGGAGTTTTTGTCTCCAGGGGCCTGTTTAATTGTCACCGGGTGACTTTTGCTCTCTTACCATACCTAAGGCAGTGCCTGGTATATAGACACTCAATAGATGCCAATAATGCTAATTTCTAATCTAGTTCTATTACGTCATGTGAAGCAGTGGATAAATTTTATTCCCTATATATTGGCTAGAGAATATATTCCCAGCTTCAGTTTGGCAGTCTCCAAAACATAAAATAGAAAAGTTGTACTAGGAAGCATATCAAGGAAATGAGATTGAACATAATGTATTGAAACTGTGTAAAATCTGAATTTGGAATAAACAGGAATGCTGTTCATATATAGTTAAAACTATGTGACTGTTCTCTATTTGCATGAAATTTTTATTTTCCTTAATTTTTGGTAAATCTATGGAAGAGCAGAGTCACATGTAATGTATTCTAAATGATACTTCCAAGGATGGTGCATTGACATGCTGAGTATGTTTAACTAAAGAAATAGCCTCAGAACCAAGGTCTCTCTGACCTTCTCCTGGCTCCCCATCTCTCATCCTCTGCTTCTCCCAAAGCACAGGAAGGGACTTTCTAGGATATTCTCTTATCTTACTAAGAAAAGTTCTTTCAGAAGGAAGGTGTGAGCACCCTCCATTAAATTTACATTAAGCATAGCTGACTGACTCCTTTTGAAGAGGAAACTAGAGTTCTCCACACCCAGGACACCATATCCAGATAGACTTTTTCACCCCTTCTTCTGTGGACCATTACCTGAGAGAAGACACTCTAGAGATTTAGTTTTTATTTGAAATCAGAAGACCTAGATTTTGTTGTTTCTTCAACCTTCCCTTCCACCATGATTGCAAATTTTCTGAGGCTTCCCCAGTCAGGCAGAACTGTGAGTCAATTAAACCTCTTTCCTTTGTAAATTACCCAGTCCCAGGCAATTCTTTATGACAGAGTGAGAATGGAGTAATACAGTAAATTGCCCCAAAGGGAGTGGGGTGCTATAAAGATACCCCAAAATGTGGAAGTGACTTTGGAACTGGGTGACAGGCAGAGGTTGGAACAATTTGGAGGGCTCAGAAGAAGACAGAAAAATGTAGGAAAGTTTGGAACATCCTAGAGACTTCTTGAATGGTTTGATCAAAATGCTGATAGTGAAAGTGGATAATGAAGTCCAGGCTGAGGTGGGCTCAGATGAAGATGAGGAACTTCTTGGGAAATGCAGCAAAGGTGACTCTTGCTATGCTTAGCAAAGAGACTGATGGCATTTTTTCCCTGTCCTAGAGATCTGTGGAACTTTGAACTTGAGAGATATGACTTAGGGTATCTGGCAGAAGAAATACCTAAGTGGCAAAGCATTAAAGAGGAGGCAGAGCTTTATGTTCAGAGTTTGGAAAACATGGAGCCTGACCATGAGAAAGAAAGGAAAAACCCATTTTCTGAGAAGAAATTCAAGCTGGCTGGAGAAGTTTGCTTATGTAATAAAGAGCCAAATGTCAATTGCCAAGACAAAGGGAAAAATGCCTCCAGGGCATGTCAGAGACCTTTGTGGCAGCCCCTCCCATCCGGGCCCAGAAGCCTGAGAGGGAAAAATGATTTCCTGGGCCAAACCCAGTGTCCCCTGCTCTATGCAGCCTTAGGACATGGTATACTGTGTCCCAGCTGCTTCAACTCCAGCCATGGGTAAAAGGGGCCAAGGAACATATTGGGCCATTGCTTCAGAGAGTGCAAGCCTCAAGCCTTGGTGGCTTACACATGGTGTTGGGCCTGTGGGTGCATAGAAACAAAAAAATAAGGTTTGGGAACCTCCACTCAGATTTCAGAAGATGTATGGAAATGCCTGGATGTTCAGGCAGAAGTTTGATACAGGGGCACAACCCTCATGAAGACCCTCTGCTAGGGCAGTGCAAAAGGGAAATGTGGGGTGGGAACCCCCACACAGAGTTCCCACTGGACACTGCCTAGTGAAGCTGTAGAAAAAGACCATCGTCCTCTAGACACCAAAATGGTAGATCCACCAACAGCTTGCACCATGTGCCTGGAAAACCTGCAGACACTCAACGCCAGCCTGTGAAAGCAACTGGGAGGGAGAATGTATTCTGCAAAGCTGCAGAGCTGCCTAAGGCCATGGGAGCCCATCTTTTGCATCACAGTGACTTGGATGCTTGACAAAGGAGATCATTTTGGAACTTTAAGATTTAATGATGGCACAGCTGGATTTCAGACTTGCATGGGACCTGTAGCCCCTTTGTTTGGTTAATTTCTCCCATTAGGAATGGGAACATTTACTCAATGCCAGTACTTCCATTGTATCTAGAAAGTAACTTGCCTTGACCCACATAAGACTTTGGGTTAATGCTGGAATGAGTTAAGACTTTGGGGTGCTGTTGGAAAGACATTATTGTGTTTGAAATGTGAGGACACGAGATTTGGGAGGGTCCACGGGTGAAATGATACGGTTTGGCTGTGACCCTACCCAAAATCTCACCTCGAATAGTAATTTGAGTTATAATCCCCATATGTTGGGGAAGGGACCTCTTGGGAGGTGATTGGATCATGGGAGTGGTTTCTCCATGCTGCTCTCACAATAATAAGTGAGTTCTCCTGTGATTTGGTGGTTTTATAAGGGACTTTCCCCCTTTGCTCTGCACTACTCTTTCCTGCCACCATGTGAAGAAGGATGTGTTTGCTTTCCCTTCTGCCATGATTGTAAATTTCCTCAGGCTTCCCCAGCCTGTGGAACTGTGAGTCAATTAAATCTCTTCCCTTTATAAATTATTGAGTCTCAGGCAATTCTTTATAGCAGCATGAGAAGGGACTAATATAGGGATCAAGGAGCTAAATTAACAAAAAGTTCTCTTTTTTCTCTTTTTTATTCTTTCCTTCCTCCTTCCTTCCTTCTCTCCTGATGTCTCTGCTTTTCTTTATATTTCCCTTGATTCTTTATTTTCTATAACCTGAATTATTTTATGTATTTAGTCTTCAAATAGTCATTCTGACCCTTAGCTATATACTGGTTTTTATAATTCTAAATACATAGAAAAAAATTAAATTCATTGTTTTCATTCTTCTTAAGGAAGTCAAAGTAAATTAGATTGCCTGCCAGAATATGGATAGCTTCTTTTGCATCTGGGGCCTAGATCTAAACAATAGTGCCTGGGAGAGCTGGGGATGGTAATATGATCTAGTGTTCAAGCAACTGGACCTGTGAATAAGAATAATTTCTCTGAATAAGAAATGTGGATAGGGCAAGGTATCAATCAGAGTTCTAGCAGAGAAACAGAATGAGTAGGAGTTATTATCTGTCTGTCTGTCTATCTATCTATCTATCTATCTATCTATCTATCTATCTGTCTATCACAAGGAAGTCTTTTATGCCATTTTGGAGAATGGCTGGGTAAATTTGAAATTCATAGGTCAGGCTATCAAAAAGGGCAGGTTGGAAATTCTCAGGCAGGGTTTCTACAGGTAGAATGTCTTGTCAGAGAAACCTCAGTTTGGTTCTTCAGCCCTCTCATCTGATTAGGTGAGGCACTCTTAGAATACTGAGGATAATTTCCTTTACTTAAAGTAATTGATGGGAGATGCTAATCACAACTGCAAAATACCTTCACAGCAACACCTAGTTTGTTTAGTGTTTGAATAACAGGGGACCATAGCTTAGCCAAGTTGGCACATAAAACTAACTGTCATAGGCAGGCACTCCAAAACATGCCTAATACATTGATTATGCAAGAAGATGGAAGTGCACTATAAGAAAAAATGTTGAGCTTGTTTTTGAACACATAGAGTTTTCAGTGTCCCTTAGTCATCGACATATTATCTTTGTGCATTTGTACAAAGAGTTTGTTCTAGATGATTTCTGAGGCTTCTTTCAGTTATAAAATAATTGCTGTTATTATCATGTGCAGAAACAATAGAGATGATTAATAAAAGGCAAATGTCATTGCAAAGAGAATGACCTTGCAGAATTCAAACTTTTGTTTATTTATCACCTCTTCCCAAAAGGAAGGTAACAGAATGAATTAATTATGGTTAAGAAATAAGGCATTCAGTTCGTCACTTACTCAGCACACCATAGGCCATATACTTGTTAGATGCTACAGATATGGATATGGAGAAACATGACTATAATCTAATGACTACAGGCAAATTGATCATTTCAGTACATGCTATGTTCTGTGAGAGAAATATGCATGGCACTGAGGAGTGGCATGTGAATCAGGCCAGAGGTTCAGGGAAGACTTCCTTGGAGACAGATATTTTGAACTAAACCTGAAGTCAGGATTTAGATAGGCAGAGGAGATGGCCACAGGGAAGGCAGCTGCTGGGAACAGAGAAATTTTGAGAAAAACCTCTGCTATAGGCTGGTAAGGACAGAAAAATCACAGACTTTAGTGGACTATTTAACTTTTTAAAAAGTGCTATAGGTTTGCAGGGAAAGAAATTAGCGTGTTTTGGGGCAGTGAGACAAGTTATGTATCTTGATCAGAACCTTGAGAGAAGAGAAAGAATTCCTAGGTGCACTGTGGTGATGAGGGTAGCTGGGACAGGCATGGCTGGAGGGGCATTTTACGCAGAAGGTAGAAGACAGTAGATTTAGGGGTGAGTAAGAGAGTGGATTACTCATTTACTTTTGGGTATGTTGTATCTCTCCAAACACTCCCATGGTAGAAATAGCCTTATTAGACAGATACTGGGTCAACTTTCAATATGTATTACATGACTGTCATTTTATGGTAATCATGTTATACACAAAAATTCTAAAGTGATAGATAATTCTTTCCCTAGATTTATTGATTAAGTTTCAAACAAAGTTGTATTAAAATTCTTTTGTCCATTTTCTTTTGTTTTCCCTCCATTTAGTTCCTTCATCTTTCAGTTTTCTGATTATATTAATGTCCACTTGGATATCAAATCTGTCCAATTTAGTTAGCAAACATAGCATAAAATTTCCAAATTGTGATTTGACTCCCATAATTCTCATTTATTCTTGTCATTTTAAATGCTGATTGAAAGCAGAAGATTTATATGCTGCTACATTAATGCATTTTGAAAGCTGACTTTGAAAATGTCATTCGTTTATTTATACAAACCTTAAACCATCCAAGGGCTTTTTGAATAAGAAGAATTTTATCTACTCAGGACATATTGCCATGTTGTTTTCATTTATGGAGCTGTGAACCATCATCAACCAGCACACCCTCAGAACACTGAGATGAAGTAGATGGTAAACTTTGTGGAGTTGTGCTTGTTTGTTTGTGATTCTTTGTGCATCTGTGTGTGTGTGTGCATGTGTTTTCTGTGGATTTGTCCAGTGAAGTAATATAGAGCCCCAGACAAATATTAGTACATGGTTTTCTCCTTATTTTGTGCTAAGTATTTTTTGTCCTGTGTAGGAAATAAGCTATGTGAATGTCCTTCGTATAGCTAATGCATCATATTATGGTGAAACACTGCTTCTTTGCATTATGTTGAAAAAATACTTCAGGCTGTGCACTTCTTATTGCAATAGAAATGTGCTCCGGCTTGAATGTGTCCCCTCCAAAATTCAGGTGTTCAAGCTTAATGGCCAAATGACTAATATAACACTATTAAGGGATGTGGCCCTTAAGAGGTAATTAGTTCATAAGGGCTCATCCCTTGTAAATGGGATTGGGTACCCCTATAAAAGGACTTAACAGAAGGATTTTGTCTTTTTTTAATCCTTTCACCTTATGCCAGAGAGGGCACAACATTCTTCTCCTCTGAGGAAAACAGTGTTCAAGGTGCCGTCTTGGAGGAGACCAGACTCTTACCAGATAATGAACCTGCCAGCATCTTGATCTTGGATTTCACAACCTCTGGAACTGTGAGAAATAACTTTATGTTCTTCACAAATTACCCAGACTGTGATATTTTGTTATGGCAGCACAGCCTAGTACAAAATTTATTTGTCCAAATTTAGTATTAAAATGTTTTAATATAACTCCTCTCTTTTTTAACTTTAATATCTTCCTTCCTTCCTTCCTTCCTTCCTTCCTTCCTTCCTTCCTTCCCTCCCCCCTTCCTTCCTTCCTCACTCCTTCCCTCCCTCCATCCTTCCTTTCTTCCCTCCTTCCTCTCTTCTTGCTTCCTTCTTTTTTTGCTTCTTTCTCTTGTCATTATTTCAGTGATTTCATTTCTCCTTTGCCTGCTCTGTCTTTTTAATAACTGCTACATACAAGGCTATACTCTTGACACTGCCAAGTTATAAAGATAAAATAAATACTACAAATAATTAAGTACTTTTGAGTACTATTATGGACCAGGCACTCTTTCATATGTTTTACATGTATTAATTTATATAATCTCCACAACAATTGTATGAAGCAAATACTGTTATCATCTCCATTTTACAGATGAGAAAACTAGGTCTTAAGGAAGTCGAGTAATTGCCCCAGGCCTCACAGGAGTTAAAAAGCAAAGATTTAAACCCATATTCTTAATCACATCCTCATTGTTTCATCTAACTAAAACCTAGCAGGAAAAGTGACAGCCACAAAAATACATAAAATATAAATAACGTAGGTACCATGAGTAACATTCACACAAAGTACTACAGAAGCTCAGAGGAGGGAAGAAGATGTGAGCATGTTAGCCATCGTCAGGGGCCTTGATGGATGGGGAGGATTTTGAGAGAGAATGGTAAACGGGACATTCCAGCAAGAGGGAATGATTTATCTCTGGGATCGGGCCATTGAGAACACAAAGGGGAACAGTCAGAACAAAGCCTGGAAGGGTGAGTTAGAGCCATGTTGTGTGAGGCTTTAAATACAAGAAGTTGGCATTTAACATGTTAGGCAGGAGGAAAACAGCTAAAGGTTTTAAGCAGGAGAGTGACAGTGATTTGTATAAAATCCTTAATTAAGATTCTGTAGGATGGATTAGCAAGAATGCGTTCAAAATGTGGGAGATTGGATTGAAGTTTGGTAAGAAAGACTAAAGGCTTGAATTCAAGTATTGGCTTTAGGCATGATCAGGGGAGAGTAAGAGGCCCTATAAATGCATACACAACTTAGTAAGCTTGTGGAGGAAGAGTGAGGTTTCCATGGTTTCTAAGGAAGCAGTACAGTTCTGGGAGAATGAGGGTACTGTTTACTTACACAGGAAGGCAGGTTTAAGGGGAGCAGAGTGGAGTTGCATTCATGTCTTGACCTATCAGTGTCCAAGACAATGTTCCACAATTAATAAGAAATAAATGTATAAAGTCAAGGGCAAGAACTTTTAAGGACCCATCAGTGCTCAGCCAGATTGTTTTGTCTGTCTCTTTCTCTCTCCCCTTTTGGTGTTATTTCACATTTGGCCTCCTGCTATTTGGGAAGTTTTCCAATGCCTGATGGACTGGCTGCTCACCATTTATCTCCTTCTGATTTCTCTCCATTGTCACAACCAAATTCATGAAAATGTATCTCTTAGTTGTTTACATCTGCTGATCTTTAACAAAAAATAAAAGCAAAATCATAGCTAAACCAAACCAAAACAGAACAAATAGGCATGCAACCTAGAGAGGAGAAACTGAAAACAAGGGAAACCAGGAAGCCATGCAGACATCAACCTAATAGAAAACAAGCAGAAACTGCCACAGAAACAACGCTGACTACATTTGTTTCCATGGATTTTATCTCAGGTTCTGCCAATGAAAACCTGAGAGTAGGTCTTTTACAATTACCTACATGGTCTGTGGTCAACAGATTAAATTGGATTAAACAAACAAACAACTCTTGAGTAAGGGAGAACAGAAAGCTTTGGTTTTCCGGACTAGGTAAGTAGAAGTTCCTTCATGGTGTGAAGAGAGGTCACAGCTAAGTTACTCAAAAGTAGAAACATGGAGACATTGTTTTGAAAGTTATATTGGCCGGGTGCAGTGGCTCATGCTTGTAATGTCAGCACTTTGGGAGGCCGAGGAAAGGAGACAGAGACCAACATGGCTAACACGGTGAAACTCCATCTCTACTAAAGATACAAAAAATTTGCCAAATGTGGTGGCACACGCCTGTAGTCCCAGCGGGAGGCTGAGGCAGGAGTATCGCTTGTATTTGGGAGGCAGAGGTTACAGTGAGGTGAGATTGCACCACTGCACTCCAGCCTAGGAAATAGAGCAAAATTCCTTTAAAAAAAAAAAAAAGGAAGGAAGGAAGTTATATTAAAGAATGCAAGTTTAGGATGCTTAGAAATAAGTTTATTATATCATATTCCTTCAGTCTCATTAGCTGCCCGCTAATGGCATTAACAGAAAGAAAAGTTTCTACTTTTAATTCTCTCAATCTATAAGAATTTGAATAAAATAACTTCCTGGCAAGTCTTTTGTTGAAAATCATAGCTAGTGAACAGACTTAAGATCAAGTTATTTTCTTTAATTAATGGGATTTACTTTGACATCTGTTTTGAGACATCACCAAGCTTTCTTTGCTTTTTTTTCTCTCCAGATGTGCTATAATTATGAACTGTTTGCCTTTTAGATTTCTTTCTGGTGTCTTCCAATTGCCTATTGATCTGCTTCTGTCTTCCACAATCATCTCTACACATTATTCTTCTGATCTTATTCTGTGTGCCTCTATTGGAAGTGTATCTACAAGTCATATTATCAATAGGTCCAAACTTCCAAATTGTCTCCTGGCACCCTCTTTATTTTAAGCTGTGAACTTCTCAAGCATAGGACTCTTGTCTTTAATCATATTACCATTCTCCCCTTCATAATAACTCTGCTTAGAAACTCAGAGCAATTATCACTGCTGCTGAGGTGGCTTCCATGACCTCCTTTCTTCTCTAGTTGAGTTAGGAACTCTTATTACACCTTGTAACCCTTTATCTCATTGAGTACAGAGGCTGTGTCATTCTCTCTCTCTCTCTCTGTCTGTCTGTCTCTCTCTTTCTCTTTCGCTCTCAATCTTTAAAGATTTGCATTGTTTTCAGCACACAATGGATTCCTCAGTTCGGACCTGTGGAGTGAAAAAACAAAGGAACTATTTATTTGTATCTGTTAAAAAAATGTGTGCCTACAAAATGGACTCAGATATAGCTATTGATATAGTTATAAATTAGGTTCATTTTTAGCCTTTTCCAAAATCCCCTTTCTGATGCATCTTCTTATACATTGGTCCACCTCCATTGGCACTAGTGCCTTGATGCCACCTTTGGGCATTGCTTGAGGCTCAAAAAGCATTAATATCTCCTCTTCCCATCATTATTTCTATTCTTCCATTCCTGTAATAGCTAGTTGTCAGCAAAAGAGAAGACTGTCTTTTAATTCTCATAAAATAACAAAGAACTAAGAATGTAATAATTGAGCTTTCTCAAATCTATTTGAATTTCAAAAGCAAGTGTTAATCCTGAAGAATCAATCTTTAGTGATAAGATTTAGAGTATCACCTGAAAAATATCTCATATCCTGCTTGTCTGTCTGTAAAACTCAGTCTGCACAACACTGGGACGTGGATACATTGGCACAGGGTAGTTATTTGTGGGGGTTGTGCATTAGGAGAATTAGGATATTCTTCTCATAGCTGTGATCTCTAGCTCCCCAGACACTGTGGGTTAGAGCTAAACTTATGTTAAGTGCTTACTGCAATCCCTGCAATGACTGGCTCATGGAAAGGGAGCCTGGTTTCTTTCCAGACTTGTTTATTGCCACTTTCCTCTGCACACTCTACACTCCAGTATGGTTGGCTTTTACTTAGTTTTATATGTATGGCCAAACTGTTTCTGGACTCAGAATATACTACTCTATCATTCAGGAAGGACATGTTCCTCGTCTTCACCTCGTTAACTTCTACTCATTCTACTCATCTCTCTGGTACTATATACTTTATATCACTTCAGGGTATATATCCAAAGGAAATGAAATCAGTATGTTGAAGAAGTATCATTATTCCCTCATTTATTGCAGCATTATTCACAATAACACTATTCATGATAGTCACAATGTTGAGCCAACCTAAGTGTTCATCAGTGTATGAATGGATGAAAGAAATGTGATATACAGGCACAATGGAATACTATTCAACCATAAGAAAGAATGAAATCTTGTCATTTGAGACAACATGGATGAGTTTGAAGGACATTATGAAAGGTGAAATAAGCCAGACCCAGAAAGATAAATACCACATAATCTCACTCATATGATGGAATCTAAAAAAGTTGATCTCATAGAAGTATAGTGTAGACCTCTGGTTATCGGAGGTTGAAGTGGTTAGGAGGGAGGAAAAATGGGGAGATATTAGTCAAAGGATACACAGGCCAATCTCAGAGATATTGTGGGATCAATTCCAGACCACTGCAATCAAATGAATATTGCAATAACATGAGTGACATGAATTTTTGGTTTCCCACTGCATATAAAAGTAAAGTTTATACCATACTGTAGTTTATTAAGTGTGCAATTGCATTATGTCTAAAAAAAGTACATATATAAAATAAAAAATATTTTATGGGCAGGCATGCTGGGTCATGCCTATAATCCCAGCATGTTGACAGGCTGAGGAGAGAGAATTGCTTAAGGCCTGGAGTTAGATGTACAGTAAGCTAAGATTGTGCTACTGCACTACAGCCTAGGTGACAGAGCAAGAGTCTATTTCCACAAAAAAAAGCCTCACAAAACTTTATTGCTAAAAAATGTTAATGAGCATCTGAGCCATCAATGAGTCATAATATTTTGGTAGTAAAGGGTCTTGCCTTGATGTTGATGGCTGCTGACTGATCAGGGTGAAGGCTGCAGAAGTTTACGGTGGTTGTTGCAATTTCTTAAAACAAGACAGTGATGAAATTTGTCACATCTCTGTAGCATGTGATGTTGCTTAATAGCATTTTAACCACAGTAGAACTTTTTTCAAAATTGGAATAAATCTTCTCAAACCTTGCTGCTGCTTTAGTAGCTAAGTTTATGCAAACTCTAAATTCATTTTTGTCATTAAACAATGTTCACAAATCTTTATTAGGAGTTAGATTCCATCTCAAAAATCCACTTTCTTTGCTCATCTATAAAAAGCAATTTTTCATTCCTTAACATTTTATCCCAACATTGTGGCAATCCAGTCACATCGTCAGGCTCCACTTTTAATTCTAGTTTTTGCCACTTTTAATTCTCTGTAACTTGAAAGTTACGGTGTAACTTGAAAGTTACAGAGACAGTGTCTTTCCTTAAATCTCATGAATGTATGCTAATGTCAAACTTTTCTTCCTCATCTCTTTCTGCCTTCAGATAATTTAAGAGAGTTAGAACTCTTCTCTGGGTTGAGCTTTGGCTTCAGGAAATACTATGGCTAATCTGACCTTGGATCCAGACTACTCAAACTTTTTCCATTCAGCAATAAAGCTGTTTTGCTTTTTTATGATTTGTGTGTTCATTGGAACAGCAATTTTAATTTCCTTTAAGGATTTTCCCTTTACATCCATAATTGGGCTGTTTGGCTCAAGAGACCAGCTTTTGGCCTGTCTTGGGTTCCAACATGCTTTCCTCACACAGCTTAATCATTTCTAGCTTCTGATTTAAAGTGACAGATCTATTATTTCTCAGCCTTTTGGCTAAGATCAAGTGGAAAGTGAGAGATGTGCAGCTCTTCTTTTCACTTGAACACTTAGAGACCATTGTAGAGTTAATTAGACTAATTTCAATATTGTCTTGTCTCAGAGAATAAGAAGGCCAAAGGAGACGGCGTGAGATAGAGGAACAGCTAGTGCGTGGAGTAGTTAGAAATACACAACATTTATCTACTAAATTTGCTGTCTTAAATGGGTGTGGTTCTTGGTGCCGAAAAATAGTTAAAATAGTACATTGAAGAATGCTAATTATCACAACAGATATATAATAAAGTTTGAACTATTGCAGGAGTTACTAAAATGTGACACAGAGACATGAAGTGAGCGTATGCTGTTGGAAAATGGTGCTGATAGATTTGTTCAATTCAGGGTTGTCACACATCAATTTGTGAAAACTCACCGCATCTGCACAGAACAATAAAGTGAAGCAAAATAGGATGAAGTATGCCTCACTCTACATATACTTAGATAGAATAATAAATTCAACAAATCTCTTCTACAGCACATTGACTAGAGTTAATGATATATTCTTGAAAAATGTAAAGATAGTGGATGATAAGTGTTTTCGCTACAAAATTATAGCTATATAAGGTAATGATTTTGCTACTTAACAAATTTACAGATTTAACTCTTTCACAATTTTTATATACTTCAAACATCATATTGTACATGATAAATACACAATAAAAATTAAAAAGAAATAATGAGCAACTACTGGGCTCAAAGCATTGTACGTTGTGACAAGAGAGTTACAAAAACAAGAAATAAGGTCTTTAGACTTTAAACAATGTGACTGATTCTCATTTATTCAGAGGTTTATAAGCACAGTGTGACCAAAATGCAGGTGCACGAGTCTGATGGCTCCTCTGAACCTTTCAATTCTGATGATTCTAAGGAGACTACAAATGTGTCTAGGGGCAGTGGTGGGAGGGACATTAGAAGGATGGGCAGGCAGAGTAATTTCCCCCTCTGTAGAATTTCACAACAAATTGTTTGCAGCAATACAACCCCTAGCAATAAACTGAAACAAACATCAAAGTGATTATTTCTTTTGCAGGAAAGAAAGCGAAGGACCTTGTAAACATGTGCTTTGAAATACCTCGTATTGTCTAGGTGAGTTTTTATGGAAAGGCTGACTGCCAAGTGGATGAGAAGAACAAAAGGAATGGAACAGTAATTATTACTTTATGTAAGGAATAAAGGCAATTTAGTTCTGCTGCTCCTTTTTGCTTACTTTCATAACAAAAAGCCATCAGGCCAGCAATGTGCAGAGGGCCAAAACCTGGGTTTAGAATGTTTAAACACACCTCAAATGCCAGTGCACTCAGTTTTTTCCAACGTCAGGGTTCTTGGTTGTCTCATCCCCTAGTTAATTATTTCTACTGGCTTCTAACACCACTTTCACCACTTTTACCACCACAACTGTACACTGACATGTCCCTAAATAGCTCCCCTGCTAAGGACATCCCCACAAATCTACCAACATAAGATTTGGGTAGAAGTTTCATATAAGAGATATCATAAGCATATTTTATTAGTAGTGTTAATGATTTATTTTTTCACTTGTAGCTGCCCAATAACTCTGTTTCCCTCACATTAAAGTACTAGTTATCTCTGGTGGAAAGGTTTTTGCCTAAGGCTATATTTTTGGATAACAAGAAATGATGAGAAATCAGGAGATAAAAAGAAGAAAAGAAAAAGAGGATGGGAAGAAAAGAGACAAAGGAGATGAATGTGAAAGAATTAGAAAGTCTTTGAAGAGAAATAAACAAGGAGGGTGTTGGATGGACACAACACACACACACACACACACACACACACACACACACACACACAAACACACAGACAGTAGGCCAGGTGCAGTAATCTCAGCAATTTGGGAGGCTGAGGTGGGAGGATTGCTTGAGACCAGACTGGGCAACAGTGTGAGACTGCCATAAAAAAATAAAAATAAAAAATTAGCTGGGCATGGTGGTGCACGCCTGTAGTCCCAGCTATTCTGGAAGCTGAGGATGGAGGATTGCTTGAGCCCAGGAGATTGAGGCAGCAGTGTGCTATGATCACCACACTTCATTCTATCTCAATAAATAAATAAATAAAAATGAAAACATAAAAATTGCAGAATAAGCCAATACACTAGGGAAGAATAAAGGGGGGAAAGAAGAAGAAGAAGTAAAAGTAGAAGCAGAAGCAGAAGCAGAAGCAGAAGCAGAAGAAGTAGAAGAAGAAATAAGAAGAAGAAGAAGAAACACAATTAAGCTGAGTTTTAATCTGTGACAAAGAGCTATGTGGAAATAGAAAAAAGAAGTTTCTGACCCATTTAATTTTTTTTAAAAAAACAAAGGTTAGGGTTAATGGAAACTTGGATTACTGTGGCATTTAAACTTAATTTCTAGAACAGAGTACTAATATCTTATTATTGTCATCTTCTGACTCCCTCTCTGATTCCCTATATTGTGAAGTCTGAAGGAGCTCTGTAACCTTAAGAAGTCTTTCAAAAGCACCGTTAGTAACATAAAAACCTGTTCAGGAAAATAAATAATATTTTAATTTCAGCTTTAGTAGGTTGTTCTTCAGATTTGCCCAGCTAAGTGAGGCAATGGAGTAATAACACCATTTCTATGTGTTTATTTATATTCCTATTCTGTATGGCTCAGCCAAAATGCCACTTCTTTATGAACATTTTCCCTGATCTTTCCCTTTTAGAGGGAATTTATCCTTCTGCCTTCATAGCATTTAACCATGATTATGATACTCTCTACAATTATTACAGCTATGGGTTTGTTATATTCTTCTGTAACCATCCATATATGTAAATCTTTGTATATAACCTACAATGGTAGGATTTGTGGAAACTCAAAAGTATTAATGAATAAACAAATGAATTTCTAATTTCTCCAAATGCAAGCCAGAGAGAATTTGTTGACATCTATTTTAAAAACCGCTGTTGTTTATGTAAAATCTAGCTTACTGAAAGTCTTAGTGTATTTTTCCATCTTTAGGAGAAGTGTAGATGTGTGTGTGTGCATACATGCATGCATTTCTATTTTAAATAGGTTTATCTGATTTGTAAAGAGTGAGTAATTTCAAATTCAAATTGAAATATTTCCATAATGCCAGCCTGCTTTCTCAAGGGAAGTATAGTTCTGCTCAAAGTGAAAATTTAAAAATGTCTGTATCTCATGGGAAATGGTGCTTCCTTTAAGGTAGTTTACTTTTCTGCTTGCAGGCAATATGAGAAAATGATTAAGATCTTAGGCTCTGGAGCAAGACAGAAGTCCATATCCTTTACTCTTTCACTTTGGATTACCCAATTTCGATAATCTTAGTTTCCTGTTGGCAAAATGGGGGAAATATTCATGATTATTTTATAGGATTGTTCTGAGGACTAAATGAGATGTAAAGTACTAAGCAAAATACATGGACCAGAAAAAACACTGTGTTAATGTTGATATAGTAACATCTACAGAGCCCTATGTGCAAATGCCTTCTTTTTGAAAACTTCTTTACACTCTAATGTGCATAGTTACTTCCTTATTTGTTCAATGTGTCCTTATCCTTTGGCCAAAGCCAACTGGCTAAAAAATGAACTTCATCCTAAGCTAGGTCAATATAAGTTTATTCTTTGGGAATGGGAATTTGACACCAAGAGAATAATTTTTTTTTTCTCATTTTGAATTGCTAGCCCTGTAATGTAGACATAGGAGCTATCATGCACATGGATTTTGCACAGTACCTAGAGAAAAAGAGAAAGCTAATCTTAAGCAACAGAGAGAAGAAAAAAAAAATGGCAAGTTATTAGGCCCTGGTTAAAGATAGTGGATTGAACATGCAGATTAACCCCCTCTTTCCCGAAACACTCAGAAAACACTGTAAAGGAGTTAAAAGAAGGCATTATGGACCTTCTACTTCCAGAACAAGATGATGGAGGTACATTTCTTCTCATTCCTTCCACTAAGTACAGATAAGTGCCCTTGACATTAGATATAAAACAAATGGAGAAGACTTTGAAAGGTGGAGAGAAGATAGACGGGTGAGGAATCTCAGGAATCTAGATAAGACACAGTGGTAAATTTCCTGGGTGTTCTTTTTGCCTTATATATGCTCATATTTCTGTGAAAAAGCCCGCAACAGGAAATATGAATAACAACAGACAAAAAGGAATATTTAAGAAAAGTCAGTTATTTTTTCTAGGCAAAAACAATTGTAAATACACTTGAAACAAATTTAAAAAAACAGTTGGCCATATACCAGGAAAGTTTTAGACAACAATTACTCTAGTGTAATCAAACATCATAGAGAAAAGTGTGGCCCCTCCTATACCTCCAACAACAAAGGCCTGGTGAGCAGCCTAGAATTCCTCCCTTGCTCCGTTGTGATGGTTCTCTCCCCAACTTGACGTGTTTGCAGTAGGCCAAGGGGAGCTGACACTTTAATCCCCAATTGGCCATGTCAGCAGGAAACATATGGGGAGCATGGACCTCCATTCCCACCCAGTGATAACAAACTACTCCTCCTTCTCCCTGACGTGGTGCTGTTACTGAAGGCAGTGCGGGAAACTGGGACCTTTACCTCCTTTCAGAGGTGACAAGGCCACACTATGGTATCAGTGGAGGCCATATAGAAGGAAGTAGTAAGTGCCCCTCACTCTCCATCCAGGACTATGTCAGCAGAGGCTTATTGAGAGCCAGAACTACCACCTGCACTCAGTGGCAGCAAGGAGCCCTTTTCCCTCTTTCCCAGGTATAAATTAAGGCTGAGTGGGAAACTCAAACTTCCACATTTCTTTTATTTTTCTCTTTTTTTTTTTTTTTTAAGACAATGTCTCACTCAGTCGCCCAGGCTGGAGTGCAGTGGCTCAATCCCAGCTCACTGTAACCTCTACCACCCAAACTCAAATGATCCTCCCACCCAGCCTCCTAGGTATCTGGGCTATAGGTATACACCACTACACTGACTAATTTTTTATTTTTATTTTTTGTAGAGCTGGGATCTCTCTATGTTGCCAGGCTGATCTTGAACTCCTGAGTTCAAGCAATCCATTTGCTTTGGCCTCCCACAGTGCTGGGATTACAGGTGTAAGCCACCATGCCTGGCCAAGAACTCCCACATTCTAACTCCACCTGGCAGTAATATGGTACAAGATCTAAAATTAAGGTCCAGTATTATATGTTGTTGTAACATTTTTTGAAATCAGAAGGGCCTCTTCTGGCCTAACCACAAGTTCCCCTCTGCCTGCTCCTGCAGATAAGACCCTCTAGCCCAACATTCCCCGCATCAAGTGGAGCAGGTAAAGTTCCTGCTTATCCCTGAGTAGTGGGTTGCAATTCCAGCCCTTGGAATTATTCAAACAAGTCAATCATATCCTCTCACAGGAACAAAAGGGCACCCCACTCTCATGATACTACCATAGTTTCCTTCTACAGTTCCCTGGTTGTTCATTCTGTCTTTGAGTGCAACCTCAGTGTGACCTGGTATGGTGTGGTATGTGGCATCCTCCTTCCTGGGCTGAGTACATGTGACTAATAAATGGCTATCAATTTAATCTGACTAGTGTTGGGTATGATGTGTTCAGTCATCTCTATGGCTCTAGGCAGGAATCTCTCCCTTATCAATAAGGTGAATAGGAAGTCATTAAAACAGGAACAAAACAGCATTATCCTACCCCAACTGGAACAAGGTGAAATGAAAGAGAGAGAAGGAAAGAAAGAGAGAGAGAGAGGGAGAAAGAAAGGAAGAACAGAAAAAAAAGCAGTTAAAAGAAAGTTTAAAAGAGTTCCCAAGTCTTATAACACACAAATATTCAGGTTTCAATAAAAAGCAAAGCACCATTCCAAAAACCAGGAAGATCACAAATAGAATGAAAAAGACAATTCATAAATGCCAACACTGTGATGACACAAATGTTAGAATTATCTGATAAGGTTTTAAAGTAGCCATCATAAAAATGTTACAGCAAACAGTTGTAAATACATTTGAAACAAATTTTAAAAACAGAAAATCTCAATGAAGAAATAAAAAATATAAAGAGGGAACAAATGGACATTCTAGAACTGTAAAAACAATACAATAAACAAATTAGAAGCTCAGTGACTAAGTTCCACAACAGAATGGAGAGAACAGTTTAAAAAAAATCAGTGAAACTTGAAATAACAATAAAAATTACCCAATATGGAACAGGGAAAAAATACACTTAAAAAAATAAGAAAAAGAAAACAGACTTTCAGGGAACTGAATCTCACACCTTAAACAAAAATTAACACACAGTGGACTATCCATTTAAATGTAAAATGTAAAACACTAAAACTTCTGGAAGAAAGTGTATGAGAAAATATTCAGGACTTAGGAACCAGCAAAGTTTTTAGATCTGACAACAGAAACATGACATACAGATGCAAAAAAATTGGTAAATTAGATTTCCCCAAAATTAAAATCTTTCTCTACAAAAGATCCTGTCAAGTGAATGAAAAATAAGATACAGATTGGGAGAATAGAATATATATATTACATTTTACATATCTTGATATCAAACTCCTATCTAGAGTATATAAAGAATTTTTAAAAGTTTACAATAAAACAATGACAACAAAAAATAACAATTCAATCAGAACATGGAAAAGAGACATGAACAGACATTTCATTGGAGGATGTATAAATAATAATCACAAGAAAAGATGTTTAACATCACTTGCTATGAAGGAAATGCAAATTAAGACTAATGAGATATCATTATACATGTGAAAATGATTAACATAAAGAATAGTGGCAATGCCAAATGCTATAAGCATTCAGGAAAGCAAAATGTTTCATACATTGCTGATGAGAGCGTAAAACGATACAGCCATTCTGGAAAATAGTTTAGCATTTTCTTATAAAATTAAACGTTCAACTACCATATGACTCAATACTCACAGTTGTAACTTAGCTCAGGTCTGGCCATTTATCACTTGAAAGCCAAAAATCAAGAGAAAAGCTTTGGTGAAAAGGAAAGTTAGCTCTACTTTGGAAGCTGGTAACCTGGGGGAGGCAGTGAACTCATGTTCAAACACCACTTCTCTGATTTGTGTCTCTGCATCAAGGGATTTTAAGAGAAATTGAGGGAAGTGCAAATGATAATCAAGCATTCTAGTAAAATGTGCACAATCTCAGGCAGGCAGTTAATTATTGCTTTTTAGGTTAATGTCTTGTAACCTTCTGCAGGCACCTCAGGGTTTTCTTATTAGGCCAGACAGCCTATTTGCAGAGTTTCTGGTCAGCATATTTTTAAAATCTCTGTTAAAGGTCCAGTTTTCCTAAGGCTGTTTTTAATGAATAATCTACAAACTCAAACAAAGCAGTAATTATATTCAAGCAAATGAGCTTTTCTCTAACACGGAGTCAGTACTGTTATACCCTTGCGGGCATTTATCACAGAGAAGTCAAGATTTATGTTATAAAAACCTATATAAGAATGGTTACAACAGCTTAATTTGTAATCACACTCAACTAGAAAATAAACCAAAATGTCCTTCAATAAGTATGTGGTTAATAAAACTGTAGCACATTCATAGCACAGAATAATTTTTTAATTTGTCTTTAGGCTGACACATATAAAAACCGAAGACTAAAGATGAGATATGAGATTAATTTGTTCTCTCTCATTACAAATAAACCTTTTAAGTTCTCTAACTCAAAATTTCACATTAAGTAGAAAAAATTCATTTTACATTACAAGACGACGTGGTGTTAACGAATCTGCCATCAAAATAGATAAAATTCTCATCCATTAAAATATATTACTGTGATTCAGGTCTATTAAATACTGTGAATAACTAGAAAAATGGTTTCCAGCCCTCCTTCTAGTCTTCAAGTAGTTAAAATGCATATCAAAATGTAAAACAATATCCAAAATCACACAAGAAATAAGTGGAAGAATGGGAATTGAGATCCCATTTATCTTGTTCCAGAGCCAAGATCTTAACTGCATTGTGCATAGAAAGCCTGCAACTTGAGACCTAAAGTACTCCAGAGAAGATTTTTCTTTGGTCCATTTTCATTTTGGGTAAAGCAAAGCAGTTACATCTTGTCTTCCTCTAATTTTCTCTAGTGCAAAATGAAAACAGCAACAACCCTGCTCTATTTTATTCATGAGCCCTATCTATAATATTTTACTCTTTGAAAGGTCATGGTAACTCTGTTTTATCAAATATAATAGCATGTTAAATGAAACTCTTCCTGCTGTCTCAGAAATTACTTATAACCCTCCAAAACCAAAAAGAAGTACCACTAAGGCATGGAGCAAGGAAGAGGTGAATCACAAATATGGTACAATACATACTGAGCGATTGTGAAGGCTGTTCTGCCAACCTCCACTTCTTGGCCACATCCAGATTACATAAGAAAGGTTGAAGAGGCTATTGTATTTTCCAAATGAAACATACAGAGGTTGATGTGGTATTTCAAGTTTGGAGGTCCAGGAGATTGAGGCCATGTGTGAATTTTGCCAGGAAATGTCCCAGGCAAAGCATCACTTGAGATGCCTGCCTGGTGACAGAGAAAGGGCTGCACAGAAAGTGAGATGTAATTCTTCATGTGGAAAAGGACCTATATTTGGGGTATTAGATGTTGACCTGGCAGACATGTGGGTTAATATTTGAAGGGACTCCACAAAAAAGACTCCAAAAGAGGGAGGAACCATTGGAAGATAGAAAACAGACATGAGTCCTAAGCGGACAATGGAAAAAACTC
This sequence comes from Sapajus apella, assembly GCF_009761245.1. Lineage (NCBI taxonomy): Eukaryota > Metazoa > Chordata > Mammalia > Primates > Cebidae > Sapajus > Sapajus apella. Next base: position 1,906,968 of record NW_022437006.1, read on the forward strand.
TGCCATCATCCTGGGAAGTTGACGGGTCTGAGGAAACCTCACAAGCAGCTGGCAGAGAAAAAAACTTTTCATCCACTCTGTTATATTCAGCATCTGGAGGCCTGTGATTTAAACTAGCAAAACACAAATTAATAGGAGAAAAGGTATACAATTTTTATTAATGTTTACATTCATGGGCGTTCACAGGGGAAAAAGTGAAACTTTAAAAGTGGTTAGACTCAGGGGCTTATGTCAAATGGTAATGTTAACAAAATAAAGGGACTCTGAACTTTGAAGGATGATGAATTGTGGAGAAGAGACTTGAAAACATATGAGAAAACTAATGGAAGATAAGAATTATTGGGGGGAGGATCCAAGATGGCCGTTTAGGAACAGCTCAGGGTTGCAGCTCCCAGTGAAAGCGCAGAGGGTGAGTGGATGCTGCATTTTTATTGTCCACAGACTAGGAAATTCCCAGGAAGAGGAGCTCCACAGGTCACCAGCGCAGCTATTTCAGCCAGCGCGGCTGTGCCAGCCGGCGCCACTGCTTTGCCCAGTGCGGCTGCTTTGTCGGCGCCCCGGAGCAGTGGTTCTCCAAACAAAATACACCGGTCCAGGTGCCCTTTTGGCTGGCGATTGGAGCCACGGGAAGTCGCCCATTCGTCTGTTTAAAAAGGGGACTGAGCAGGGAACCAGGACAGTAGATTCCAGGGCAAAAAAAAAAAAGCGCCACAAACCTCAGTGCTGCTGTTTAACCCAGCGCAGTGAGTGGCCGCAGGGGAAAACAAACAGACCCCCGGCGCCTCTTCAACAGGGGACTGGAACACCAACTTAAAAAAGGCTGAGGCAGGGAGCCAGGCGATCAGGCTCGGCTGGTCCCACCCCCACAAAAGACAGCAACCAGAAACTCTGGATTGAGACTTTCACAGCAAGTGCAGCTGAACCTGGGAAGGTCCAGCTCTGTGGGGGAGGGGCATCTGCCATTACCGAGGCAGCCTGCCATTCCCAAGGCAACCCGCCATTGCTGAGGCAGCCCGCCGTTGCCAAGGCAACCCGCCATAGCAGAGAGACTCCGCCTCAACAGAGGCGGGCCACCATCGCCAAAGCTGTTCTAACTACACCCATATAAACAGGACTGCAGGGAAGTTCACTCGGCAGCTGGGTGGAGCCCACAGCAGCTCAGCAAAGCCTCTACAGGCAGACAGTGACTAGGCTGCCTCCTTGCTGGGCAGGGCAGGTCTGAAGGAAAAAAAAAAGAAGGCAGCAGCATAACGGAAACTCATAAATAAAGCCCTAAATCCCCAGGATGGAGCACCTGGGAACAAAAAGCAGTTTATGAGTTCTGCTGCAGCAGACCTAAACGTACCTGCCCAGCAGCTCTGAATGAACAACAGAGCTCACAGCTCAGCATTTGAGCTCCTATAAAGAAGACACTGTCTCCTCAAGCAGCTCCCTGACCCCTATATATCCAAAGAGCCACCTCATAAAGGAGAGATCAGATTGACACTAGGCAGGTATCCTTCTGGGACAAAGATAGCAGAAGAAGAAAACTGGTAACAACCCTTACTGTTCAGCAGCTGCTGCAGGTGAACCCCAGACAAGCAGGGCCTGGAGTGAACCTCAGCAGACCTACAGCACAGGTGTCAGAAGGAAAACCAAGAAACAGAAATAACCTCACCATCAACAAACAGAACATCAATCTGAAAGATTTGAGACCCAATCTGAAAGCCAGCAACTACAAAGTCGACAGGTGAATAAAACCTTAAAGATGGGAAGAAACCAGCACAAAAAGGATGAAAACACCCAAAACCAGAACACCTCTTCTCCTACAAGGGATCACAACTCCTCACCAGCAAGGGAACAAGGTTGGAGGGAGAACAAGTGTGATGAAATGACAGAATCAGATTTCAGAAGGTGGGTAGTAAGAAACTTCTGTGAACTTAAAGAACATGTTCTAACCAAATGCAAAGAAACTAAGAACCTTGAAAAAAGATTTGAGGAAATGCTAACGAGAATGGACAAAATAGAAAGGAATATAAGTGAATTGATGGAGCTGAAAAATGCAACACGAGAACTTCGAGAAGCATGCACAAGTATCAACAGCCAAATTGACCAAGCAGAAGAAAGGATATCAGAGGTCGAAGATCAACTCAATGAAATAAAACGGGAAGGCAAGACTGAAGAAAAAAGGGTAAAAAGGAATGAACAAAATCTCCAAGAAATGTGGGACTATGTGAAAAGACCTAATCTACGTTTGATAGGCGTACCCGAATGCGACGAAGAGAATGAATCCAAGCTGGAAAATACTCTTCAGGATATTATCCAGGAAAACTTCCCCAACCTAGCAAGGCAGGCAAACATTCAAGTCCAGGAAATACAGAGAACACCACAAACATATTCGTCAAGAAGAGCAACCCCAAGGCACATAATCGTCAGATTCACCAGGGTCGAAATGAAGGAGAAAATACTAAGGGCAGCCAGAGAGAAAGGTCGGGTTACCCACAAAGGGAAGCCCATCAGACTCACAGCAGGTCCCTCAGCAGAAACACTACAAGCCAGAAGAGAGTGGGGGCCAATGTTCAACATCCTCAAAGAAAAGAACTTTCAACCCAGAATCTCCTATCCAGACAAACTAAGTTTCATAAGTGAAGGAAAAATAAAATCCTTTGGGAACATGCAAGTACTCAGAGATTTCGTCACCACCAGGCCAGCTCTACACATATAAAGGAACAACAAGTACCAGCTCAACTAAAGGGCAAAACACCCAGCTAGCACCAAAATGGCAGGATCAAATTTGCACATAACAATATTAACTCTAAATGTAAATGGACTAAATGCCCCAATAAAAAGACACAGACTGGCAAATTGGATAAAAAGACAAAACCCATCGGTATGCTGTATTCAGGAAACCCATCTCACATGCAAGGATACACAAAGGCTCAAAATAAAGGGATGGAGGAAGATTTACCAAGCAAATGGAGAGCAAAAAAAAAAGCAGGAGTTGCAATTCTCATCTCTGATAAATTAGACTTTAAAGCAACAAAGATCATAAGAGACAAAGAGGGACATTACATAATGGTAAAAGGATCAATGCAACAAGAAGAGCTAACGATCCTAAATATATATGCACCCAATACAGGAGCACCCAGATACATAAGGCAAGTTCTTAATGACTTACAAAGAGACTTAGACTCCCACACAATAATAGTGGGAGACTTTAACACCCCATTGTCAACATTAGACAGATCAACCAGACAGAAAATTAACAAGGATATCCAGGACTTGAACTCAGACGGAGACCAGGCCAACCTAATACACATTTACAGAACTCTCCACCCCAAATCCACAGAATATACATTCTTCTCAGCACCACATCACACCTACTCTAAAATTGACCACATAATTGGGAGTAAATCACTCCTCAGCAAATGCAATGGGAGTAAATCACTCCTCAGCAAATGCAAAAGAATGGAAATCGTAACAAACAGTCTCTCAGACCACAGTGCAATCAAGTTAGAACTCAGAGTTCAAAAACTAACCCAGAACCACACAGCTTCATGGAAACTGAACAACTTGCTCTTGGCTGTTGACTGGATAAACAATGAAATGAAGACAGAAATAAAGATGTTCTTCGAAACCAACGAGAATGAAGACACAACATACCAGAATCTCTGGGACACATTTAAAGCAGTCTCTAGAGGAAAATATATAGCAATAAGTGCCCACATGAGAAGCAAAGAGAGATCAAAAATTGACACCCTATTGTCAAAACTGAAAGAGCTAGAGGAGCAAGATCAAAAAACTCAAAGTCTAGCAGAAGACAAGAAATAGCTAAGATCAGAGCAGAACTGAAGGAGATAGAGACACAAAAAACCCTTCAAAAAATCAATAAATCCAGGAGCTGGTTTTTTGAAAAGATCAACAAAATAGACAGGCCACTAGCCAGATTAATAAAAAAGAAAAGAGAGAATAACCAAATTGACGCAATAAAAAATGATAAAGGGGATATCACCACAGATTCCACAGAAATTCAAACCATCATCAGAGATTATTACAAACAACTCTATGCACACAAACTAATAAACCTGGAAGAAATGGATAAATTCCTGGACACTTGCCTCCTGCCAAGCCTAAACCAGGAAGAAGCCGAAACCCTGAACAGACCCATAACAAGGTCTGAAGTTGAGGCAGCAATTAAGAGCTTACCACCCAAAAAAAGCCCAGGTCCAGACGGGTTCACAGCCGAATTCTACCAGACATACAAAGAGGAGCTGGTACCATTTCTTCTGAAACTATTCCAAACAATACAAAAAGAGGGAATTCTTCCCAAATCATTTTATGAGACCAACATCATCCTGATTCCAAAACCTGGCAGAGACTCAGGAAGAAAGAAAACTTCAGGCCAATATCCATGATGAACATAGATGCAAAAATCTTCAGTAAAATACTGACAAGCCGATTGCAACAGCACATCAAAAAGCTTATCTACCATGATCAAGTAGGCTTCATCCCGGGGATGCAAGGCTGGTACAACATACGCAAGTCTATAAACGTAATTCACCACATAAACAGAACCAAAGACAAAAACCACATGATTATCTCAATTGATGCAGAGAAGGCCTTTGACAAAATTCAACAGCCCTTTATGCTAAAAACCTTCACTAAGCTAGGTATTGATGGAACGTATCTCAAAATAATAAAAGCTATTTATGACAAACCAACAGCCAATATCATACTGAATGGGCAAAAACTGGAAGCATTCCCCTTGAAATGTGGCACCAGACAAGGATGCCCTCTCTCACCACTGCTATTCAATATAGTATTAGAAGTTCTAGCCAGAGCAATCAGGCAAGAAAAAGAAATAAAAGGTATTCAAATAGGAAAGGAGGAAGTCAAATTGTCTCTATCTGCAGACGACATGATTGTATATCTAGAAGACCCCATCCTCTCACCCAAAATCTCCTGAAACTGATAAGCAACTTCAGCAAAGTCTCAGGATACAAAATCAATGTGCAAAAATCACATGCATTCCTATACACCAATAACAAACTTAAAGAGAGCCAAATCAAGAACAAACTTCCATTCACAATTGCCACAAAGAGAATAAAATACCTAGGAATACAACTAACAAAGAACATAAAGGACCTCTTCAAGGAGAACTACAAGCCACTGCTCAACGAAATAAGAGAGGACACAAACAGATGGAGAAACATTCCATGTTCATGGTTAGGAAGAATCAATATCGTGAAAATGGCCATACTGCCCAAAGTAATTTGCAGATTCAATGCTATCCCCATTAAGCTACCAATGACCTTCTTCGCAGAACTGGAAAAAACCACCTTAAACTTCATATGGAACCAAAAGAGAGCCCACATAGCCAAGTCAATTCTAAGCAAAAAGAACAAAGCAGGAGGCATCACGCTACCGGACTTCAAACTATACTACAAGGCAACAGTAATCAAAACAGCATGGTACTGGTACCAAAACAGAGATATAGACCAATGGAACAGAACAGAGGTCTTGGAGGCAACACAACATATCCACAACCATCTGATCTTTGACAACCCAGACAAAAACAAACAATGGGGAAAGGATTCCCTGTTCAATAAATGGTGTTGGGAAAGCTGGCTAGTCATGTACAGAAAGCAGAAACTGGACCCCTTCCTGACATCTTACACTAAAATTAACTCCAGATGGATTAAAGACTTAAACATAAGACCTAACACCATAAAAACCCTAGAAAAGAATCTACGCAGGACCATTCAGGACATAGGCATAGAAAAGGACTTCATGACGAAAACACCAAAAGCATTGACAACAAAAGCCAAAACAGACAAATGGGACCTAATCAAACTCCACAGCTTCTGCACAGCAAAAGAAACAATCATTAGAGTTAATCGGCAACCAACAGAATGGGAAAACATTTTTGCAGTTTACCCATCTGACAAAGGGCCGATATCCAGAATTTACAAAGAACTAAAACAGATTTACAAGAAAAAAACTAACAAGCCCATTCAAAAGTGGGCAAAGGATATGAACAGACACTTTACAAAAGAAGACATACGTGAGGCCAACAAACATATGAAAAAATGCTCATCATCACTGGTCATCAGAGAAATGCAAATCAAAACAACATTGAGATACCATCTCACGCCAGTTGGAATGGCGATCATTAAAAAATCTGGAGACAACAGATGCTGGAGAGGATGTGGAGAAATAGGAACACTTTTACACTGTTGGTGGGAGTGTAAATTAGTTCAACCATTGTGGAAGACAGTGTGGCGATTCCTCAAGGACATAGAAATAGAAATTCCATTTGACCCAGCAATCCCATTACTGGGTATATATCCAAAGGATTACAAATCGTTCTACTATAAGGACACGTGCACACGAATGTTCATTGCAGCACTGTTTACAATAGCAAAGACCTGGAACCAACCCAAATTCCCATCGATGATGGACTGGATAGGGAAAATGTGGCACATATACACCATGGAATATTATGCAGCCATCAAAAACGATGAGTTTGGGTCCTTTGTAGGGACATGGATGAACCTGGAAACCATCATTCTCAGCAAACTGACAGAAGAGCAGAAGATCAAACACCGCATGTTCTCACTCATAGGCGGGTGTTGAACAATGAGAACACATGGACACAGGGAGGGGAGCACTACACACTGGGGTCAGTTGGGGGGAAATAGGGGAGGGAGGGTGGGGGGTGGGAAGCTGGGGAGAGATAGCAAGGGGAGAAATGCCAGATGTAGGTGATGGGGAGGAAGGCAGCAAATCACACTGACATGTGTGTACCTATGCAACAATTTTGCATGTTCTTCACATGTACCCCAAAACCTAAAATGCAATAAAATAAATAAATGGGGGAAAAAATTATTTTCACAGGATCTAGTTGTAAAGATTAGCCCCCTCCTAGTCACCTAATAGAAGAGTGTGAAAGAGGAATATTTCAACCAATATGTAGCATTAAATGAGATGATAAAGATATGATGAAAAAATTCCATATTGCAAAGATGATTAAAAAGGAATTTAGGCAGGTATTAGGGTATGGAAATCCTTGGTGAGGTTTTCTTTTCATGAAAAACAGCCCCCAAATAATTTTTTTTTTTCCTAACCAAAACCAGCCTATAAAATTGAGTTGCAGACGTAAACAAGGAAGCTGGAAGCTTGCACAGGTGAATGCTGGCAATTGCGCCAATAGGAAAAAATGCTACCAGGGACTAGGCATGATAAAAATGGTGACTCCATCTTCTCTTTGCCAGTAAAGAACAGACAAGATGGCGCTGACCAAGTGGAAGGCCCATTTGCAAAATAAGAGTAGGATGGGGTGACCAGCCTTCCCTGCCCTAAGTAAATGTAAACATCATATCTACTGGAACCAATCTGTAGGTCCTAGTAAATTAGACACTGCCTCCTCAACCCTGCCTATAAAATCTGCTGCAGTCTGCCAGTTTTCCCTTTTCAGATGTTTATCACAAGAGAGAGATTGTTGCTCTCTTCTCTCTTTTCTTCTGCCTGTTAAACTTTCCGCTCCTTACGCACTCCATGTTTGTGTGTCTGTGTTGTTAGACTTCTTGGCATGAGACAGTGAACCCTGGGTATTTACCCCAGACAATGATGTGGCTTCATTGGGCGTGTAAGAGGTCATGTTGTGGCTTTATGTTAAAATGACACTACTTATAGATAAGATAATTACAGCAAGAGGTAAATTATATGAGATTAATTTAGACTCTGGATAGAAGATGGGAACCATGTGTCTAATGCAGGCATAAAGAGATCATGGTGCAGATGAGTTGGTAGAGGGAATCCTTTGGGAATTTTAGAAGCAGAACAGTATACACTTCCAGATTCATTCAGAGCTGGCATGTAACCTCAACCCAAGTGAAAAAGATTACTTTTTCTTGGCCAAAGAAACTTGAAACTGGGTGTGGTGGCTCGTGATTATAATCCCACTGCTTTTGGAGGCCAAGGTGGGTAGACTACCTGAGTTCAGGAGTTTGAGATCAGCCTGGCCAACATAGTGAAACCCTATCTCTACTTTAAAAAACTACAAAAAATTAGCCAGGCATGGTGCTGGGCGCCTGTAGTCCCAGCTACTTGGGAGGCTGAGGCCTGAGAATTGCCTGAACGTGGCAGGCAGAGGTTGCAGTGAGCTGAGATTGTGCCACTGCACTCCAGGCTGGGTGACAGAGCAAGACTTGGTCTCACAAAAAAAAAAAAAAAAAAAAGAAAAAAGAAACTTGAGAACTCACTTTGAACTAAATACACATGTAGGTTGATTACAGAAGAAAATGCCAAATTTTAACTTAGAAACAGAGTGAATAAACAGATCTGTTAACAGGGTGGCCTTGACTGGGCTGACACAATTATAGTAAATTGCATTGCTGCTGTTGCCACATGGGTGGGGCTTAACACCCATCTGCTCACCCCCATACTTAAAGGTGATTTGAAGTTGAGGCTGATGACATCACACACACACCAAGAAAATGTCAAAAGATTCATTACTCATGTATGAGGCTTTCAGGGAAAACAAGGCAGACACCTAAGCTGATCTGAAATAGCTTGAGTAAAGGGAGAAGTGAGTGGCTTTGGTTTTTATTGTGATTAAGGGGTGGGGCAGGTTTTTTGTGGTTTGAACTTATCCCTGAGCTAAAACAGGGAGATGTAGCTTTCTCATCAGTCTTTCTAGAAGTAGGACAAGTCAGAAGAGGAGACAGCTAGGACTTAAAAACTTTCAGCAGGAAAACATCAAAAATGGAACCAGACTCTTTAATGATAACATCTGTCTCCTCATTTTCATACTTTTAAAGTTAAAAAAGTTTGCATTCAAGGTAATGGATCTGATAGTGTAATTTGAAGAAAGGAAAGTTTATAATATAAAATTATAACACTTGGAAAGAACCTTGAGCTCTTGGGTGGTTGTAATTAAGGTAGAGGGCTTGGTGTTTTAGGCTGAAGAGACAAAATTTGAATATCAAAGTCTTTTCCTATATTAAACATAATTTTTATACATTTACCTGTAAATTTTACTACTTTATAATTTTACAAACACTTCTTCTTATTTAATGAAGGTATCTTCCACAGAGTGCAACTTTCTTATGACTTAGGGCCAGAGGATTTACTAATTACCCGCTGCAGGTTTTCTAGTATTATTTATGACCCACATTGTTGGATGTCTCACACAAAGTGCTTTTGCCAAAGAGATCAAAGACAAAGGAAGTTAGTACTTCAAATTTATAAAGGTCTCATTTGTAATTTAAATCTGCCACTAAGTAGAAGAAATAATGTGATTAGAAATAGGTGATGGAAAACTAGAAAAAACAAAAAAACTGTGAACATTTTAAAGGAAGATTAGTTATATTTTCTGGCTGGCTTTTAAAAAAGTATGTAAATGGAATCTTAAGCAACTAGGATATGGTGTTTTATGGTAGGTGAAAGAAACTATAGCTTGCAGGCCAAATTCAGTTCACTGTCTACTTTTGTATACCTCACAAGCTAAGAATGGCATTGACATATTCAAATGATTATATTTTATGAGGTTATCTAAGTATCTATATATAGTCTCAATTTTACTTCTTGTCCTGTAGAGGCTAAAATATTTACTGTCGTGCTTTCTACTGAAATAAAATTTGCTGACCTCAGTTTAGGGGATAGATTCAATTCAGAGATCATAATGGGCTAGAATTTTGAGAAATAAGAAAAATGGTCAGAATTTAAGGACCAAAATAACGAGGGGGAAAATCTGCTTCAAGGTAGTACATATGTTTAGGACGTTTCCTTATAACACGTGAAATATTGTAATCTTAGTATTATCTCTTAGAGAATTGCAGTAGGCCATGCAGAGAATCTCACAGTTGTTTTTTTAACTGTTGTGGTCAGGGTCCAATGAGGTCTTTATAATATGGTACCATTGTCAAGGGACTAATGGATTATCATAGGAGTGGTACTGTTGGCTTCATAAGAAGATGGAGAGAGATCTGAGCTAGCACACTCAGCCCTCTTGCCATGTGATACCCTGTGCTACCATGGGACTCTACAGAGAGTCTCCAACAGTATGAAGGTTCTTAACATATATGTCCCTTTGACCTTAGACTTTCTAGCCTCCAGAACTGTAAGGAACTAATTCTGTTTCTTATAAATTACTGGGTTTCATTCAGGTATTCTGTTATAAGCAACAAAAACAGACTGAAATAATTGTTATTGGCTATACTCACTCTTTGTGCAACAGATCTCAAAAGTTATTTCTCCTGTTTAACTGAAACTTTGTACCCTTTGACTGACAACTTCCCATTTTCTCCCTTACTGCCTCTCCCACCTCTTTAAGCCTCTGTTAACCACCATTCTACTCTCTACTTCTGTGAGTTCAGATGTTTTCAGATTCTACATACAATTCTCATTTTTCAATTACAAATAATAATAATTTTTAAATATCATGGAGAATTGTCTCCTAAAGAAATCAAACCATCAAACATGAGTAAATTGATTGGTGAATGATTTCCCACAAAATTGAAAAGGACAATTTCAGTTATAAAAGGAAGGTATTGTGCTTGCTTTATTTGATTTATATAATTCCTTCCTCTGTTGAGATAGTTCAATATTTATTCTAGTTTACTTGATATGTAAGCTATGTTCTATCTACTGAGTTGTTACTGTGTGATATAGAATTTCTGATTAGAGGAGGATTAGGCATAGATATCAGTAAAGCCTGAATTCAGGACTGAAGGATATTATGCCTAGAAACTGACCTTGACTTCACCTACTCAAACAGAAAATTCTTGCCAGAAAGTTATAAGCTTATTTCTCACCAGACTGACAGCAGGCAGACACAATTTTGGAGTCTTGGGGAAGTTGGGGCAGTTGTATGAAACATTTGGGATGGGAGCAAGCAGAGGAATATAAACACCATATGAGAATGGCAAAGTGGGCTCTTGCCTTTGGAGAAATCCTCCATTCCTCTGTCACTCTATGCAGGTGCTAACATTTAAAGCTCTATTATCCTGCACCTCCTTCTCAGGATCTTTTCTGTTTTATTTAATCATCACTATAATTTCCATACTATTTGTCATTAATACAACTTTAAATGTCCCAGTTGTATTATACTGTCTTATTATTCAAGGAGTATTCCTCTTCTGTTGTGCTACACATTCACTCTCTATTTTAAACTATTTAGTTCCATATGTATTCCTTGCTATTTTATATCACCATGCCATTATTCACACAACACCCCATTTCTTCTACTTATCACTAGGATATAGTTTCATCTTTGAGATACTACCATTGCCATGGACTCCTTGAGAAATACAGGAGGGGACAAAGAATAGCAATGTACTTGTGTCACCCTTCCCCACCCCCAGCAAATGAAGCTAGCAGCAACAAAAGTGATCTCTTCCTTATGCTTGAGGAGAGGAGAGAGGAGAGTATGGAAGACTTCACCTTACACTTTAGATACCAGTTGCGCCACAGTAGCACAGGGCAACAGGCACAGTTATGAGGTCCCCATTCCAGGTCCTAGCCCACAGATAATATTTCTAGACACACTCTGGTCTGGAAGAGAACCCACTGCCTTGAAGGAAGGACCCAGTCCTGGCAGGATTCATCACCTGCTGACTAAAGGCCCTTGGGCTCTGAATAACCAATTGGGATACCCAGTAGGCTGTAGGTATTGGGTTCTGAGACATGCTGGCTTCAGGTGTGACCCAGCATATTCCCAGCTGTGGTGGCTACAGGGAGAGACTCCTGCTTGAGACAAGTCCCCTTTACTTTTTCTGTACCTTAGCTACAACCTTGGTCACAGTAGGATATAGCACTGACCCCATGTGATCTTATGGGATCCCTGAGTCTAGCCATAGGCTTTTAGACAGCATTTCTGGACCTGGCCTGGACTAGAGGGTGTCTACTGCCCTGAGAGGTGAGTCCCTCAGGGACTGGCAGCATTCACCACAAGCTGACTGAAGAGCCCTTGGGCTTTAAGTGAATATCAGCAGTGGCCTGTCAGAATCCCAGGTGGGCTGGTGGTGGTGGCAGCCACTCATCTGCCTGTGGAAAGGAGAAGAACAGGAAGGACTCTGTCTTGTGATTTGAGTGCCAATGTAGTCACGGAAGAATAGAATATCAGATGAATTTTTAATGCTTTTGATCCCAACCACTAGATCCCATATAGCATTTCTGAACTTGTCCAGGCTCTGGGTGAAATCATTGCCCCAAAAAGAAGAACACGAACCTGGTTAGTTTTACATCTTGTTAATCATAGAGTCCCGTTGCCTTGAGTAAACATATCTCAAAGAAATTCAAGATAACACAGAGAAGGAATTCAGAATTTCATCAGATAAATTTATGAAACAGATTGAGATTATTTAAAAGAATCAAGCAAAAGTTCTGGAGCTGAAAAATACAATTGACATACAGAAGAATGCATCAGTCTTTTACTAGCAGAACTGATCATACAGAAGAAAGAATTAGTGGGCTTGAAGACAGGCTATCTGAAAATATACACTTAGAGGAGACAAAAGAAAAAAGCATGTCCATAAGATCTGAAAATAGCTTCAAAAGGCAAATCTAAGCATTATTGGCCTTAAGGAAGAGGTAGAGAAAGAGATAATGGTAGAAAGTTTATTCAAAGGAATAATATTAGAAAAATACCCAAACCTAGAAAAAGATATCAATATTCAGGAACAAGAGGTTTATAGAACACTAAGAAGATAAAATTCAAATAAAATTACCTCAAGGCATTTAATAATCAAACTCCCAAAAGTGAAAGTTAAAGAAAGGATCCTACAAGCAACATGAGAAAAGAAACAAACAATATGCAACAGGGCTTCAATACATCTGACAGCAAACTTTTCAGCAGAAACTTTATAGGCCAGGAGAGAACAGCATGACGTATCTAACGTGCTGAAGGAAAAAACCTTCTACCCTGGAATAATATACCCAGTGAAAACATCCTTCAAAAAAAAGGGAGAAATAATGACTTTCTTAGACATACAAACGCTGAGAGATTGTATCAACACCAGACCTGTCCTACAAGAAATGCTAAAGGGAATACTTCAATATGAAGAGGACTTTAGTGAGAAATAACAAATCATGTGAAGGTACAAAACTCACTGGTAATAGCACACAGAAAAACACAGAATATAATAACATTGTAATTATGGTGTGTAAACTACTCTTAAGTAGAAAGATTAAATGATGAACCAATCAAAAATAATTACAACAACTTTTCAAGACATTGACCACACAATAAGACATACAAAGAAACAACAAAAAGTTAAAAAGTGCAGGGAGGAGGTTAAAGTGTAGAGTTTTTATTAGTTTTCTTTTTGCTTGTTTATGTAATCCATGTTAAGTTGTTATCAGTTTAAAATAATTGGTTATAAAACAGTATTTGCAATCCTCATAGTAACCTGAAATGAAAAAAGCATGCAATGGATACACAAACAAAAAGCAAGAAATTAAATCATACCACCAGAAAAAAATCATCTTCATTAAAATTTAGACAGAGAGGAAGAACAAAAGAGGAGAAGACAACAAAACAACCAGAAAGCAAATAATAAAATGGGAGGAGTAAGTACTTACTTATCAATAATAACATTGAATGTAAATGAACTAAACTCTCTAATTAAAAGATACAGAGCAGCTGAATGGATAAAAAAAGCAAGACCCAGTGATCTGTTGCCTACCAGAAGCACACTTCATCTACAAAGATACACATAAGTGATGGAACCAGAAAACGCCAAGTGTATCTTGTATCTGATACTTATATCAAACAAAATAGATTTCAAGCCTAAGCTGTAAGGAGAGACAAAGAAGGTCATTATATAATGACAAAGGAGTCAATTCAGCAAGAGGATACAATAATTGTCAATATATATGCACCCAATGCTGGAGCACCCATATATATAAAGCAAATATTATTACAGTTACAGAGAGAGAGAGACTGCAATACAGTAACAGCTGGAAACTTCAACACCCCTCTTTCAGCATTGGACAGATCATCCAGACAGAAAATCAACAAAGAAACATTGGCCTTAATTTGCACTACAGGACAAATGAACCTAATCAATATTCACAGAACATTTCATCCAATAGCTGTAGAATACACATTCTTTTCCTGAAAACATCGATCATTCTTAAGGATAAATCATACATTAGGTCACAAAACAATTCTTACTGCATTAAAAACAGTTGAATAATATCAAGCATCTTCTCTGACCACAATGGAATAAAACTAGAAATTAATAAGAGAAATTTTGAAAACTATACAAATATATGGAAGTTAATCAATATGTACCTGAATTGACCAGTGGATCAATGAAGAAATTAAGAAAATTGTTGGTGGCATGTGCCTGTAATCCAGCTACTTGGGAGGCTGAGGTAGGAGGGTCACCTGAGTTTGGGAGGTTAAGGCTGCAGTGATCCGAGATTGTGCCACTACACTCCAGCTAGGGTGACAGAGTGAGACACTGTTGAAAGAATGTTTCAGAGAGGCTCTCTCTTTTTTTTTTTTTTTTTCCTTTTCAAAAAGATTTTATTTTTCCTGAAATTTCAGAAATAAATTTATGGCAAGGAACTGATAAGCAGGGTTTTTGCCCATCCTGCATGAATCTATTTTCACAGTTTTCAAACCTCTTCTCAGCTTCCTTACCCTTGAAACTATTATTATGTAGCTTAACTCTTTTCCAAGTGTATAAACCTTGGGTCTTCATCTAGCTTCTAAACTCACTGAAGAACAGGGAGTTTATTACATTATACATGTATACATTATGGCCATGTTTTTAAACTTGAGATATAACATTAAAAAGGCAAAGGAGTTTAAGAATTTTGACTTCACTGGGTCCGCACAACACCTGCTGCTTGCTTACATATAGTGAGCATGCAAATCTCTTTTGCTGGAAAGCCCATCAGCTCCTGCAACTGCTTTACCCTTAGTTCACAGACTAATCAAAGTGAGTACACTCTGACAGTACACTAATCAGTGCTGTACACTAAAAATGGTTCTGAAAAAAAGGAGTCATAATAAATTCTCTCTCCAACTCTGTGTTTATTATGAAATACTGGGTCACATAATGAAATTTAATACACCCCATGTGCTATTTAAGACCTTTTCAATTATATGGTTTCAAAACTAAGTATTTTTCAACATGAATCTTCCACTCCACCCAGGTTGGTCTGTGTTTCCACAGTATGTTCTTTCCTAACAAGCACTTCTCACACAAAGCCCATGGAACTTAGAGCATTCTCCCTTTTTTTTTTTTTTTTTTCTTTTTTTTAAGAGAAAAGGTCTTATTATGTTGCCCAACCTGGTCTCCAACCCCTGTACTAAAGCTATCTTCCCACCTCAGCCTCCTGAGTAGCCTGGGACTATAGACAAGCACCATCACACCCAGCTTCTCGAAACTTTTTGAGTTTAACAAATATTATGTTCCTGTTATAGGCCTGTTTCCGATGGTACTTACACATTGGTCTTAAATTTATGCAGCTGGGGCGCTGGGTTTTCGGCTCGCATTTCTAGCACTTCCATGTAATGAGGCTTCTTCTGAGTCCCATTAGAAAGGCCTGTCAAGTTCGTAGCACTTGTGTTTTCTTCTGACTGTTGTTCACCTTCGTCTGCAATGGCAATCCCCTGTAACCTGTCAATCAACAGGTTGTCAAAGCTGCTGGAAGTATCTTCTGCTTGACTTGAAACACGATGCTGCGGCTGATGCTCACTAGCTTCAGATGAAGGCGGCACTCTGTCTCTGTTGCTGGAAGCTGGGCCCTTACTCACTGTGTACTCAGCCTCTGGAGTTTCTTCATCACCTTCATGAGTAGGATGTCCAAGTCCCTGGTTTTGTGAGGTTGTTTCAGATGACTCGATGTTATCTACAGAGGAACAGCCAGGAGCTAGTGATGAAGTGTCAAGTATCTGGTCAGAATTCTGGGCCTTATCTGTATCGACATCAACTTCCGCAGTTGCTTTTTGCCTTAGCTTACAGTCTAAACTAACAGGATGAAACAGTTCACTTTTTCTTCTAACTTCTTCACGTTCTGCAATGGCAGCTTTCAGTTTGGCAACAGAGTCAAAAATCTTTTCACCTTTGTCGGGCAATTTGCGAGTGAATTTTACCTTGCGCAAAAGTCTCTCCGGGCGCTTCAACATCTCCCGCAGCTCCACCAAACTGCGCTGCCCCAAGTCCTCCGGTGCTTGGGGCTCGAAGCCGCGGGGCAGGGAGGACATTCTGCGCAGGCTGAGGCTGGCGTGGCGGCAGGCACTCGGCTTCCTCAACAGGCCCCGCAGCTAGCGCCGGATCCGCGGCCGCGGCGACTCCGGGGAACGAGCGGGAGTCGCCATTTTCCCGGAAGCGGGGCTCTCTTATCATGAGAATGTTTCAGAGGGGCTCTCGTCTATTTAGGTGCAGCATCCTTTTGTCCAGTAGAGAACAGAAGGTCAGGTTTGAGTACAGGTTTATGGTACCTTTGAGTAGGAAAGAAAACGGAGTAGATCCAGTTTCCATGATTGGCATTATCCACACACAACGAGTCAGCAAAAAGCTGAACATTGAGAAGCGATTGTGCCATTGTATTTCTAAATTTTGAAAGGTAGGGGAAGTTGAGTGAGAAGTGTGGAAGAACACTGCAAGCTGGAGAGGCACCACACGGTGGACTTGGACTCAAGAGAGCTTTCAGTCTCAGGGGAGAGAGTGAAACAGAATTGGTATAGTGGAAAGCTAAAAGCAAGAACATTCTCAATTTTGTCTAGAGGTTTATTATCTTGCCACCTTGTGATTTAAGTCATTGATTTAATTACCACCATCTTTTTCTCTGGTGTTACAAAGGCTTGAGAGCATCTTGTCCTTACCTAATGCATATATTTTCCAGACATCTTTATTCTCATGTTGGCACTAAGCATAAAATGTTACTTAATGGGACTTTGTCTTCCAAATATTTCAATGCTTTTTCTGAATTTTCTGGCACCTGACATTTTATCAAATAGTGTGGAGGAAATATCTTTGCCTGTCAGTATAGCAAGCCAGGTGTCATATGTTCATATTTCTTTCAGGTAACTATACCCAAGAGAACAACACACTTGGCATTTGGGCAGTAGGGGCTGTAGGATCTGCACTGATTTGCAATAAGTACTGGGAACATTATCCTGGTGGAGACGCACTTGCTTCTGCTCCCTACTCTCATCCCTAAAAAGACAGTCAGTAGAAACCCAGTGGTTTTTGCTTCTTAGGGAATATGTGCCTTTAGACTGATCCATTTGATTAACTGCTAAAAAAATAGGGGTCCACAGTAATGACATATGCAGCACTTTGTGGTGTGAAAGAGGTGTCTCAGTCATCCTTCAAGAGACACCTAAAAATCAGTCATATTTTTATAAATAGCACATGAGTTACAGAGCTAATGTTTCATTTAATCTATAACCTAAAAATTGGTTGGTGCCTTATAGGCTCCTGACCTGTATTAGCTGTATCCCTGTCTGAGGCTTTATACTCTGAAGTGTTGTCCCTGTTTCAGCAGTCATTGCAAAGCAAAGGACACATGTTGCTCTCAGGAAGTACTTCCATGATGACAGCAGGTGATGAATGCCTTTTCTATAGGGATGACTAATATGGCTTTAGTTGGGGACCCTTGTTTATGAGGCACAAATAATGCAAAACATTCTAGGACACCTGATAGACTGAACTCCCACGTAAGTGAAATGACAAAATGGGTCCTATGATCTGGGAATTTGCCCAGGATTTAAAAAATAAATCAGAGAATTAGACTTTCTAATTCATCTTTTTTAATGTGCCTGTCTGGAGTCACATTATATGAGAGCTTAGCATATGCAGATTTTATGTCTCAACTTACCATATTATTATAAAAACAAGACTTCTACTTGCTGCAGAAACTTTCTCAGCTTCTAATGAAAATAAGAAAAGGGAAGAGAGAATAGAAGTATGGTGTAGGCCTCACATAAATAGAAGGAACATGGAAAACCCATCAACTAGAACTGCTGAGGCACTCTAGATAGGGTAAGCCCAGAATTCTTTCTCTTTTTTTTTTTTTTTTTTTGAGACGGAGTTTCGCTCTTGTTGCCCAGGCTGGAGTGCAATGGCGCGATCTCGGCTCACCGCAACCTCTGCCTCCTGGGTTCAGGCAATTCTCCTGCCTCAGCCTCCTGAGTAGCTGGGATTACAGGCACGCGCCACCATGCCCAGCTAATGTTTTGTATTTTTAGTAGAGACGGGGTTTCACCATGTTGACCAGGATGGTCTCGATCTCTTGACCTCGTGATCCACCCGCCTCGGCCTCCCAAAGTGCTGGGATTACAGGCGTGAGCCACCGCGCCCGGCCTCAGAATTCTTTCTCTATAGCCAACTACTTCTCTCACTTTCCCCAGAAACTGAAGAATAATATGGATCTATGGATTCCATAACACTTTTAAAAACATAGCTCAGAATGTTTTTTTCTTTTCTTTTTATTTATTTAGTTTTTGAGACAGAGTTTCACTTTTGTTGCTCCAGGCTGGAGTGCAATGGTGCCATCTTGGCTCAATGCAACCTCTGCCTCCCAGGTTCAAGTGATTCTCCTGCCTCAGCCTCCCAACTAGCTGGGATTACAGGTGTCCGCCACCACATCTAGCTAATTTTTGTGTTTGTAGTAGAGATGGGGTTTCACCATGTTAGCCAGGCTGGTCTTGAACTCCTCACTTCAGGTGATCCACCTGCCTTGGCCTCCCAAAGTGCTGGGATTACAGGCATGAGTCATCTGCATCCAGCCATAATCTGAAGAATTTTTATTTTAAATCATTTCTAATCTATAAGCATTTAGATAACCTAACATACCATACTAAGTTATGTTATTTCTTTTGTTTTAGTGACAAAGAAGGAAGGCTGCCCAGATATGCAATAGATGTGACTCCACTATTTATCTAGTGAAATGTTCAGTTTGATATTTTGGATATTTAAAGAAACAACAAAGTTTTCTGTGTAAAAGAGTTTCTATGATAAATAAGGATAGTTTATCATAAGAGACAGCTGTATCTGTTTCTGTTTCAAGATTATTCTAAGAAGGGAAAAAGAAAAAAAGGAACCGGTAATCTCTACCTATATATATGGCTGAAGTTCTTGTCTAATTGTCAGAGAAAGGCAAGGCTTTAAAAAGGGACTGATGGGAGCAGAGACATGCCGCCTCCTTCTCTGAGCATGGTGTGCTCTTTCTTCATGGCAGGGAGGGGCTCCACATCTCCATAGTGGCCAGGGGTTTCTTCTTGCTGATCTTTAGCTAGAGAGCACTGAAATGGTCTCACATCTGTGAGGTGCTTTGAACAGTGGCCAACACTCTACTATGCCCAGCACACAATACAGGGCTTGGAACATCATATAATTAGTACATATTTGTTAAATTAATCCTTCAGAAAATGCTGGGTTTGTGTCTCACAGATGTTCAAAATATCTGAGTCCTGGGTTGCAGATGTATAATCACGGAAATGAGCTAAGAAGTGGAATGGGTCAGATTTGTAACTGTTCACATATTGAGCTTGTAAAGAAAAAGAGAAAGGGGTAAATTAGGAGTTTAGAATCTCTCTGGGTTGGGAACTATAGCTCTATCTTGGAATAAGATAACAGAGATGCATATAAATGTGAAAGCAAAATAAATCTCACAACCCCTGAATCACTAAGCCAAAAAGAAAAGTCAAACTGGGAACTGTGTTGGACAAATCTGCCTCCCATTCTATTCCTAAATAAGATAGCTACAAAACAAACAAACAACAAACAAAGCTACATACCTCCCTCACCATTTGCCCACAAGAAAATTTCTGTGTACAAAGGACAGACAGAACTCAAATTCATCCCTCTGCTTTTGTGAGACAAATGCGTATCTGAATGTTTCCTTTGCCCTATTGTTTTGTTTAGTCAGACTAAGGCATTCCTAACGATTCCTGTAAACTGTGTATTCAGTGAAAGGCTAATCAGAAACTCAAACGAATGCAACTGTGTG
This sequence comes from Sapajus apella, assembly GCF_009761245.1. NCBI lineage: Eukaryota > Metazoa > Chordata > Mammalia > Primates > Cebidae > Sapajus > Sapajus apella. The sequence goes on from NW_022437006.1 coordinate 1,926,924, forward strand.
TCTCTTAGCTACCTATGACTTGGAAGTTCCTTTCTGCTTTAAGTTGTTCTGTCTTTCTGGATCAAATCAATGCACATTTTAAATATACTGATTGATGTCTCATGTCTCCCTAAAGTGTATAAAACCAAGCTGTGCCTCGATCACCTTGGGCACATGTCCTCAGGACCTCCTGAGGCTGTGTCACAGGCGTGTCTTTAACCTTGGCAAAATAAACTTTCTAATTTCCTGAGGCCTGTCTCAGATATTTTGGGTTCACATAACTAAGAAAATCTCTGAAACAGTAGTTAGACTATGTTGTAAACAATAGAACTCTAACTCCCTTTGACTAGACAGGTTAACAGTCTAGTTGAGAGATGTAAAAAGGAAGTAGAACAGTAGCTTCAAGATATGTACTGGGGCTCATAAGGTGATACTCTAAAGACTGGTGCTTTGACATGCTGAGAGGTCTTAGAATCTGCCTCAGGATAAAGGTAACTTTAACCTTGTCTTGTTATCCTACTTCCCCCAAACTCTTGAGGTGCAGGGAGGGACACTCTCTATAGTTTCCTTATCTGACCAAGAGAGCTTCTTTCCAAAAGAAATGTAAGTAGAGATTGGGAGCCATCTCTACCCAGACAGACTTTTTATTTTTTCTGAGGGTAGCTATAACAGATTACTTGGAAAACTTTATCTGCATAATAAGACAACCTTTGATCCTGTGCAGATGCACCCCTCACTGTCCCATTGGTACAAGAGCTAGAAAGAAATTATTTAGGCAGATAGTGAAGGTAAAGAAGTACTTAGCAAGACTTTTTTTTTAAACTAAAAGCAGCCCCTAAATCATTTCTTTTCTAATGAAGAGCAGCCAGAAAACCTGAGCCGCAGATATAGATAAGCAAGCTGGAAGCTTGCACAGGCAAATGTGAGCAGCTGTGCAAATAGAGGAGGGCTACCTGAGAGCCAGGCATGTTCAACATGGAGGCTCCATCTTCCCTTTACTTTGTCACTATGTGTATGGTAAAGGAAAAGGAAACATGGCATGACCAAGTAGAGAACCCATCTGCATAATAAAAGATTAGGATGGGGTGGCTAGCTTCTTAGCATGCTATGCAAATGACACATGTGGTCCAACCAATCTTTCATGGCCTACGTAAATCAGACACCACCTCCTAAAGCTCATCTATAAAACCTTCTGCATTTCATTGCAGAAGTGGCAACCCATTTTCTCTGGGATCCCTCCCTGCACAGAGATCTTCTCTTTCTTTTACCTCTTAAACTCCTGCTCTTAAACTCTGGTGTGTCCATGTCCTATTTTTCCATGGCTGTGAGACAACCAATCTCAGGTATTTACCCCAGACAACAACACCACTTCACCATAATATTTGCTTTCTACCTCCTGAGTCCATTTATTCTGCCTCATGATTTACTGCCCCTCAAATAATTGTCTACATTCCCCGTATCCCTGTTTCCATTTTAAAAAGGGCATATAAGGTTCTGTACCACACTGGGTTATTGAATTATCATTTTTCTGAAACTTGCCTGTGCTATGCATGCTAAAATAAAATGTGTATACCTTTTCTCCTATTGATCTACCTTTTGTCAGTTGATTTTCAGTGAAACTTCAGGGGGAAAAGAGGTCATTTTCCTTTGGTCCTTACATATATACATATAGTAATGTATACTGTGATATGCTCTGTATTTTTAGATGTTCTGAAAATGGTAAAATTTATTTATTATACAGAGTTTATGAAAGATTAGCAAATTGCTGTGGAAACAAAAAATGAAATATAGGTCAATATAATTAAAAGAAGGAAGTCTTGTTTCTTTTGAAGAAGTCAGAAAGTGATAAGACTTTAAAAATGCCAAATGAAGAGATTTCTTAAGGAAAAGGGTAAAATAAGGTTTAAAGAGCAAAACTTGATATTCAGCACTACAATCTCAATCTCAATTAAGTTATAGACTGAAGAACTATAGGCAAAGAAGTTGAGATAAAAATAGCAAAACCAAAGAACAAAAGATTAATTTTATAAATTGGCTTAAGGTTATGAAGATAACATGCCAAGAAAAACCCAAAATTCTTTTCACATAGACACAACGTTTGATAATTGTCTAGGAAAATTTTGGAAGGAATTAAAGTGTGGTAAAAACATTGATGTGTGAAAATAAAAATTGAACAAGAAAAATTTAAAATTAATGATGATATCTTTAAAAGGGGAAGTGAAATATAAGGAAAGAAGTGGTAGTGGTAGGAGGTAGATAAATCCTAGGCAGACAGGGCCAGGTCCCTGGTAAAACCTGACCTTGAAGCCCAAAACAGTTTAAAGCCTAGCTACAAGTCCCAGGTAAATCTAGACTGGATTGAGAACTTGTCTTCCCATTTGGCACTCTTTCCTCTGATTCATTCTCCACCCTTCACCTGTTCTACATATACCCATGCTTTCCTATTTTTTTTTACATTGTCATGCCCACCTTTGAGCGGTACCTTTGTTTTAGCCTTTTTTGCATACCCACAAGTCAATCAGCATGCACTCTCCATTCTAAGCCCATAAAAGCCTTGGACACCACCACATTGAGAGAAAAAGAGAGAGCACCCAACTTTCGGTGGAGCACCACCCTCATGTCCCCTCTAGACCAAGAACTGTTTTGTCACTCTAGAATTATCTTTCACTCTTCTCACCCTTTGATTGTCAGTGTAACCTCATTCTTCTTTGACATGAGACAAGAACTCAGAACACACCAAACATGGGTACAAAGAAGGCTCTAACACTGTGGCTTTCTGCCTTCTACCAGCAGAAGGCAGCCACCCCACATGATGGGAAGCAGTGATGAGGCTAAGCCAGTCTCAGAGCTGCAGCCTGGAGCAAGGCAACAGGGCTGACAGAGCTAATCATACATCACTGTCTGTTGGGCTGTGGACAGGACTAAAAGAGCTAATTAGCATGCTGTAATAGCCTCACTGGTATTTCAGGGTTACAGGCACTTCTGCTTGGGAGCCACTGTGTTTCCCTCATATGGACACCAGAGTCCACTGCAAGAGTTGCTTATGACTTGCCTGGTCTAACCACAAGCCCTGCATGGAGCCCACTCCTGTGCTGGCACTTGGAGTGGTCAGACCCCACACTAACCTGCTCACATACCCCATCTCAGCAGGGGCTGAGTGTGCAGTCATGGCAGCTTTGGGAGCTGCACCAAAGGGCAAGCCAGGTGCAGCTCATTGGGCCAAATAAATGAGGCATCTCCTGTGGCAAACTTGGGCCTGAGTGAGGCTGGGCAGGGGCATTATCAGCTGGAGGTCTCTGGCTGGTACAGTGATGCAGAAAAATCCTATATCAGAAGGAAAAAATGATTTTCCTTCTCTTCATACTTGTTATTTGGGGCAACACCTGCAACAAAACAAAAATAAGAGAAAAAGAAACAGAAGTTTAATAACATGTATTCTTCATGTACACATGTAGCTACCCAGAGAAATGAGTAAATCTTGAAGATTTAAATTCAGACTTAAATATCATTCAACTGATAAAAGGGTGTGTGGAAGCCCAGTAATGAGATCACTAGGAAAAGCATAGTAAACAGGGTAAGGTTTGTTACGCAGATTTAAGTTGATGACCTTCTTCACTGTTAAGAGTCTGTAGTGATTTAGTCATCTTTTATTTCTGGTACAGACAGAGACACTCACAAATGAAGACTTCCTCTATAGACATAAATTTTCCTTACAAAAGGGTAACTTCTCTGTTTTCAGAACTTCTCCTGTGTCTCCAGTTTCTCAAAATAATCAGCTCAAAATAATTCTTACGCCAAAGAAGTATTTTTTGGGATGGACTCTTCTGGTCCCTTTTAAGAGAATATTAAAAATTTAGCATGATTACAAGATTTTATTAAAAAATGCTTTTGTAAAGGTAAGAAAAAGCAGCCCAAATATGAACATCTAAGGTACCGCAATAGACTAAATGAATTATTTCCATGGGAACTTAAGCAAGATGGTTAAATAAGGTGGAGTTGGAGGGTGAGGGAAATATATATGTTTAGGTCATTGAGATGCTTCTGCTTTCAGAAATACAAATCAAAATTGTAATGAGATATTATCTCACACCAGTTACTTTGACTTTTATTTTAAAAAAGGCAATAACAAATGCTGAGGAAGATGTGGAGAAAGGGGAACACTCATACACTGTTGGTGAGAATATAAACTAGTATAGTTATTATGGAAAACAGTATGGTGGTTTCTCAAAAAACTAAAAGTGAAACTACCATGATCTAGGAATCACATTACTGGGTATATAGTCAAAAGAAAGGAGGGCAATATATCAAAGAGATATCTGCATTTCCATGTTTATTGTAGCAGTTTTCACCATGCCAATAGCCAAGATGTGGAATCAACCTAAGTGTCCATCCATGAAAGAATGGATAAAGACAGTGTGGTTCATATATACAATAAAATATTATTCAGCCATAAAAAGGAATGCAATCCTGTCATTTGCAACAACATTGATGGAATTGGAGAACATTATGTTAAGTAAAATAAGCCAGGAACAGAAAGACAAATACTTCATGTTCTCACTAATATGGGGTAACTAAACATATTTATGTAATGAAGATAGAATGATAGGTTCCAGAAGTTGGGAAGAGTATTAGAAAGAGGGGAGGATAAAGATGGATTGATTAAAAGGTACAATAATACAGTTAGATAGAAAAATTGATATGTAATCTTTGGTAGTGGAATAGGGTGACTATAGTTAACAATAGTATATTTTATATTTGAAAAGAACTAGAAGAGCAGAATTGGAATGTACCTAACACAAAGAAATGGTAAGTGCTTGACAATATGGATATACCTTGATTTGATCATTACACATTTTATGATTGTATCAAAATTTCTCATGTACCTTATAAATATGTATAATTATTACATATCCATAAAAATAAAAAATAAAATGCCCCTACTTTAATGTTTTTTATTTTTAAGATAATAGTAAGTCAGTTGTTTTAGCAGAATATGGGAATATTTTATTTAAAAAATTAATCAGCATCTACATAATGACACTTGTTAATTTCATAGGCAAGGTAACATAATGGAATAAGCACAGTTTTTGTTTTGACATACCTGTGTTCAACTCCTCCTTCTCCAATTTTTTTAGGGTATGTAAGTGAGTGACTATGTAACTTTAGGATAGTTAAATTTTTAAAAGCATTTCCTTTTTTTATCTGGATAAAGAGAAAAATAAAAATAATTCTTAAGATAATGAGAAACAGATTAAAAATGTAAAATAAGTAGCATAGGATCTATGCAAAGCATCAAATAATTCTTTCTTCTCTTCCAAATTGCATCTTTTTTTATACATATTTTCTGAAGTTTGATTATATCTTACAAATGTAAAAATAAAAAACTTGGTGCCCACCATGGCCAAGAGTTATGTTTTTATTGCTTTGCTTGTGAAAGCTCAGCGATATACAGAGATTCATGTTTTTAACTGTCACCTCAATAGAGATACCTGCATTGATAACTTCACAGGCAATAGAATTTTAAATTAACTTTGTATTCTTAATTTTTCCTTAAAATGTCTTTGAAAAGATTGCATTGTGATGCAGAGTTTAAATGTGAAGTTACATTGTGTATAGAAGACTGCTTAAGTCAAGTAATTTAAAGCTGGAAGAGATGGACAAATCTCTCAGAATAGAACATAAAATTTTTCAAAGCTAGGAGAGGTTGGAGTGACCAATTAGTATGTTACAAAGAACAGTATCACTCAGGTGCCCATCAGTGATCTGTCGAAAATTTCCAGGTGATTAAAAAGTAAAGTGTTTAACTTCCATTAATATATACTTCAGTTGGAGATGTAGAGGTGGAAAGGCATAATACCTTTCCTCATCCATCATAAGAATCAGGGCTGACATTCCTATAGCAAAAGATAGGTTTACAAGAGGAAAGCATAACAAATTTATTTAATCAAAATTTTACATGACAAATGAGCCTGCAGAAATAATCACTCAAAGGCCCAGGGAAAACCATTCATTTTTGTGCTTAAATTTGATGTAGAGTGGATAGCAGTGTAGAAATATAATAGGACAGAGATAGTACAATCTAATGGTAATAGACTGAGTTGGGGTGGGGAAGGAGCCCAGCATTGCCCATTTGTTCAGATTTTCCTTTGCCTCTCTGTGTAGCATTCCTTCCTCTGGGCATAGGGCAGGACTCCTGGAATGAGGGTCTAATGGTCTACAATCTGTAATGATAGGTCAGAGATTTCTTTACAGCCAGCTCCTACATAGAAAGGTGGGGGACAGTTAGAGTAACATTTTTAGATTTTATGACCCATTTTGGGAGAGGGAAATTCTGGTTTCTATGACTCTCTTTGGGGAAGAAAGAGGATTGTGAAACATGAGAAGATAAAACACTTTGCTTTTGAAGCAACTTCTGAGGCCTCCAATCTCATTTAGTTTAAAGTACTGAGCATGCGAAGCACCATACTTTTGTCATAACCCAATGGCTTCTTCTTGACTGTTGTCCAGAAAAGCCAATGTACTTAGAACAGCAGGTATTGCAGCAAACAAAAAGTTTAATGACCACAAGACCAGCCAAGCAGATGGATGTGAGGTATTTCTCAAATCTGCTTTCCCAAGAATTTGCAGGCTAGGGTGTTTAAGGGTACTGAGGCAGCTGGGGAACAGAAACAACTGATTGGCTGTGGATGAAATGACAAGAGTGTTTAAACTTCCCAGGAAGTGACTCAGCTGCTTGAAGATCTCAGGACGAGATGGTGTCCCTTGGTCTACCAAAATCCTAAATCTGAAAAATATCTCAAAATCCAGCTCTGTAGGTTACAATAGTGATGTTATCTATAGGAATAGTTGGGGAAGTTACAAATCTTGTGACCTGCAGTTACATGACTGAGACAGTAAGCAACTTACAGAAAAGCAAGCTAAGCAACGACAGGTTATTGTTTATGCTTATTCTTTAGCAAAGGTCAAGCCCCTACCATAATTCTAATCTCTAATGCAGCTTAAATCTCCAAACAAGGAAGCAAGTCATCTTTCCTTGCCTTAAAGATTATAGATTATAAACTAAGTTTAATTATAAACTGAATTTATCTTATAGTCATCTTGGCCTCCACACTAGAATAGACAAGAAACAATTTAGCCTGTAAGGTTAGAAGCAAGATGGAGTCAGTCATGTTAGATTCCTCTCATTATTTATAATTCTGCAAAGGTGATTTCACTTCAGGGTGTCATTTTCTCAGCCCCAACAAGATAAAAAATTGAAATCATTTAGTAGGAATTGCAGGAAAAATATCCTGTGTCTGGGTCTTTTTCTGTACAGAAATCTTAGTCTAAGTCTACTTTAACAGTTTCTGTCATAAGTATTCTTTACGTATTAATGGTTTAATTCTTACTACAAGCTCAGAAGTTTGATACATTTTTTTCAGAGCCACAGAAAGATGAGGTTAATTGTCTAAAAATGCGGCTGGGATTTGGACTTAGGTATCCTGGCTTCAGAGCATGCATGATTAAGCTTCCCTTAATCATTAGGCACATGCCTCTGAGTTGCAAAGCAACTTATGAAGAACTTGAATATACAATACAACTCATTATTCAATTACGTTCTTGTCCTTTCAGTTATAGGCACCAATTCCTTGCTATTCTATTCACTGTAGATCATTATATTAGTCTGTTCTCACACTGCTCTAAAGAGCTACCCGAGACTGAGTAATTTATAAATAAAACAGATTTAATTGACTCACAGTTCCATAGGCTGTGCAAGAGGGATGACTGGGGAGGCCTGAGGAAACTTACCATTATGGCAGAGTGCAAAAGGGAAGTGAATATGTCTTCACATGGTGACAGAAGAGTGAATGAGCAAAGGAGGAAGTACTATGTACTATTAAACAACCATATCTCATGGGAACTCACTATCATGAGAATAGCAAGGGGAAATCCACTTCCATGATCCAATCACCTCTTACCAGGTCCCTCCCCCAACATTGGGAATTATAATTGACATGAGATTTGGGCAGGGACACAGAGCCAAACCATGTCATTCTGCCCTTCCAAATCTCATGTTATTCTCACATTTAAAATGTAATCATGCTTTCCCAACAGTCCCCCAAAGTCAACTTATTCCAGCATTAACTCTAAAGTCCAAGTCCAAAATTTCATCTGACACAAGGCAAGTCCCTTCCATCATGAGCCTATAAAGTAAAAAACAATTTAGTTACTTTAAAGATACAATGGGGGCATGTGATCCCAAGGGAAAAGTTGGCAAAAACAAAGGGAATACAGGCCCTATGCAGGTGTAAAACCCAGCAGGGTAGTCATTAAATCTTAAAGCTTCCAAATAATCTGTTTTGACTCCATGTCTCACATCCAGGCCACACTGATACATAAGTTGGGCTCCTAAGGCTTTGGGGACCTTCACCTGTGTGGTTCTCCTTGGCTGCTTTCATGGACTGGCATTGAGTGCCTATAGCTTTTCTAGGTATATGATGCAAGCTATTGATGGATCTACCATTCTGGGGGCTGGAGGATGGTGACAAAGTCTTCTCACAGCTCCACTAGGCAGTGCCCCAGTGGGGACTCTGTGTGGGTGCTTAATCTCACATTTTCCTTCTGCACTAATGTAGTTGATATTCTCCAGGAGGGTTCTGCCCCTCTGGCAGACTTCTGCCTGGACATCTGGGGGTTTCCATATATCCTCTGACATCTAGACAGAGACTTCCAAACCTCAACTCTTTCCTTTTGCACACTTACAGGCCCAACACCATGTGAAAGCTGTCAAGGTTTGGGGAATGTACCCTCTGAAGCAATGGTTTGAGCTGTACCTTGGCCTCTTTTAGCTATAGCTAGAGCTGGAGCAGCTGGGAACACAGGGTTCCATGTCCCAAGGATGCACAGAGCAGCAGAGCCCTGGGCCTGGCCCATGAAATCATTTTTCCCTCCTAGGCCTCAGGGCCTGTGATGAAAGGGCCTGCTGTAAAGGTTTCTGAAATGCCCTGGAGACATTTAACCTATTGTCTTGGCTATTAATATTTGGTTCTTCTATACTTAACGTAGATTTCTGCAGCCTTGAATTCCTTTCCAGAAGATGGGTTTTCCTTTTCTACTACATGGTCAGGCTGCAAATTTTCCAAACTTTTATGCTCTGTTTCCCTTTTAAATATAAGCTCTAGTTTCAGGTTATTTCTTTGTTCATGCAAATGAGCATAGGATTTTAGAAGCAGACAGGCCACATCATGAACACTTTGCTGCTTAGAAACTTCTTTCATATACCTTAAATCTTCTCTCTCAAGTTCAAAGTTCCACAGATCTCTAGAAAAAGGCATAATGCTGTCAGTGTCTTTGCTAAACATAGCAAGAGTGACCTTTGCTGCAGTTCCCCAAAAGTTCCTCATCTCCATCTGAGACCATCTCAGCCTGGACTTCACTGTCCATATGACTATTAGCATTTTGGTCAGAATCATTCAGCAAGTCTCTAGGAAGTTCCAAACTTTCTCTCATATTTTTGTCTTCTTCTGATCCCTCTAAACTGTTCTAACCTCTGCCCATTACCCAGTTCCAAAGTAGCTTCCACAATTTCAGGTATCTTTATAGTGAGAATCCACTTCTTTGGTATCAATTTCCTGTATCAGTCCATTCACACACTGCTATAAAGAACTACCTGATATTGGGTAATTTATAGAGAATAGAGGTTTAATTAACACAGTTCTGCAGGCTATACAGGAGACATGGCTGGGGAAGCCTCAGGAAACTTACCATCATGGTGAAAGGGCAAAGGGGAAGCAAGCAGATCTTCACATGGTGGCAGGAGAGAGAGTGAGTGAAGGGGGAAGTGCTATACCCTTTAAAAAAAAAATCAGATCTTGTGAGAACTCACTCAATATCATGACAACAGCAAAGGAGAAATCCACCCCCATGATCCAATCATCTCCCACCAGGTGCCTCCCCAGCCATTGGGAATTACAATTTGACATGAGATTTGGGTGGGGACACAGAGTCAAACCATATCAATTATCCATATAAAAAAGATATTATTCAAAGATGGGGGTTGGGAGGAGAAGTGGGTATGAGAATTTTGGCAAAGTTCTTGAAGGTAAGTCTGACACACTGCTTTTTGGAGAACTTCAGATATAATCTGTTCCTTCTTCATCTGCATTGCTGGCTTTGATGATTATTTGATCAGAATATACTAGACTATTTTTCAGTAACAAATGCTGCTCAACTTATGATGGGGTTACATCCCTAAAAACCCATTGTAGTTTGAAAATATCATACAATGAAAATACATTTAATACACCTAACCTACTAGTCATTATAGCTTAGCCTAGCCTACCTTCGATGTGCTCAGAATACATATGATAGCCTATATTTGGGCAAAATAGTCTAACACAAAGCCTATTTTATAATAAAGTAATAAATATCTCATGTAAATTATGGACTATTGTACTGAAAGTGAAAAACAGGATGGTTGTATGGGTACTTGAAGTATGGTTTCCACTGAAAGTATATTGCTTTTACTCCATTATAAAGTTAAAAAAATGTAAGTTGAACAATTGTTAAATTGGGGTCAGTCTGCAAAATGATTACCTCCACATTTTAGAGGCTCAATACAACAAAGCGTTATTTCTTATTTATATCACAATTTGGTGAAGGCTAGGCTTTATCGTTAGAGCAATTTCCATCGGTGTTTTGAGTTTGATTTTTGCCAGGAAGCCATTTGTTAATTTTATCATCATGTACCACCTGGAGAGGCTAGGCAATTTTATGGCCAGCAACTCATTGCTTCTTTGTATTTAATAGTTCTTTTATCTCTTTCCTCCCACATTTTACTGTAAGAAGAAACCAGTGACACCTTCGATATTCTATCCGGAAATCTACCAAAACACATTACATTATCCCATTTATTTGGGCATATTTTCTACCTTCACATTACGGAAGGTAATGATGTTCCTAAACTTTCAGTGATATCAAACATCTCCTTTCTTCTACTTCTGAATAACATTTTCCTCACATTCCTTTAAGCCCTTGCCTGTAGCCTCTTTAACAGTTTATTCAAAGTTCTTCAGTCTTTTACTTGCTCTTTCTTTAAAGTTCTTCCATTTCCCACTTTCTGCCTGGTTCAAAAGTCACTCCCACATTTAATGATTTTCTTAAAGCAGCACCTTACTTCTAGTTATCAAAATCTGTATCTATTTGTTTTTTGAGACAGAATCTCACACTGTCACCCAGGCTAGAGTGCAATGGCAGGATCTCAGCTCACTGTGACCTTTACCTACCAGGTGCCAGTGATTCTCCTGCCTCAGTTTCCTGAGTAGCTAGGATTACAGGTGCCTGTCACTATGCCTGGCTACTTTTTTCCATTTCTAGTAGAGATGGGGTTTCACCATGTTGGTCAGGCTGGTCTCAAACTCCTACCTAGTGATCTGCCCACTGAGGCTGGTCTCAAACTCCTGACCTCATGGTTCACCCACCTCAGCCTCCCAAAGTGCTGGGACTATAGGTGTGAGCCACTGTGCCTGATTTTGTAATTATATTTTATTGTTGCATAATTACCTGAAAACTTAAACCAAATTTCTAGTATCTTGCTTCAAGTTGATAGATAAAAATTATCAAACCTGTGATATGACACCCTCCTTCTCTGCTTTTATGTCTTCTTTCTGTTATACCTTCACTTTTCTATTACAAAAGCTTCCAATATTTGTGTTTCGTTTTGCAACCCAAAGTGAGGCTTCAGTGCATTGTCCATGGGTTGACTTCAGAAGTTTAAAACTGAGAATTTGCTTTATTAATATGGTTTGCTGCTAGACCAAGTATACAGTGATGACTCAATATTTATTAAGAGCCTACTATGTGTCTGGGACTATTTTAGACACTGGAGATATAGGAGTAAACAGAAAAGACAAAAATCCATTCCCTTAGAATGCTTGTATTTTATACTCTATGGAGCCAATATCATTGCCACTTGCCTACTTGAAGGAGCATGTTTCTAACATGATGGTCTAAGAAATTTTAGTTATAGCCAATTAATTGCTTAAAATGCCATATTTTATTTACTATTTATTACAGAAATGGTGGGTAACTAATTTGACAATAATGTGGCAAGTGTTTTGCTAAATGTTTCATGTATATTATCTCAGTTTTCTAACAATATTCCTATGAGATGGCATTGGTACTATCATTACTCTGTAGATAAGGAAAAGGAAGTGAGAAAGGTTAAATGGTCCAGAAGGAACTATGAATAGTCACTAAATATTCACAGTCAAATATATGAAAAAACTATAAAGATATAAGGAAATATTTTCAGAAATACAATTATATAAAATATTTTTCAGGCTTTAAAAATAAATGTCAAAAATAGTTACAGAAAATATAGGAGCTAAACAATAAGAATTATTTGAAATATGTAAAGGAACTTATAATGCATTTATAGCAAGAATACATTTTCCAAGTAGCAGTGGAATAATTATTCATATTTTATATAGTTTAATGACTTAAAATGGTATACCACTACAATTTTATACATAAAAATGTACAAATTCCAAACATTCACATACTGAGGCCATATTTTTTCTCTTCTTGCCTTCTTTCCTGTCTAGAATATTTAAGTGATGACCAGTTGCTCCAATAACCATGTTGGAACATGAAGCAACCTTGAAGATGAAAGCTATGCACTTAGAACAATGAGTAGAAACTTAAACACTAAGGACCAAAAAACAGCAACACTAATCCTGAACTCTATTTCAGGACTCCTTTTAAACGAAAGAAAAACAATCTTCCATACATTTAGCCAGTATTATTTCGGATTCTGTTATTTTTGTTACACATAGCTATTGATATGGGAGTTAACAAGAAATTATTTAGACAGATAGTGAGGGTAAGGAAGTCATCAGTAAGGAAGTCATCATCCTTTCAATAAAAAGCAGTTCTAAATCATTTTCTTTTCCAACAAAGAGCAGCCTGTAAAATCAAGCTGCAGACACAGGCAAGCAAGCTGGGAGCCTGCATGAGTTAATGCTAGCCCCTGTGCCATTAGGAAAACGCCACCCGGGACTAGGCATGTTCAAAATGGCCGCTCAATGTTCTCTTCTCTTGGCCAGCCACGTGTACACTAAGGAGCAGACAACATAAGGCTGGCCAAGTGGAAAGTCCCTTTGCATAATAAGATTAGGGTGGGGTGGCCAGCCTTCCCTACTGGCTATGTATACATCACACCTAGCTGAACCAATCTGTGGGCTGCATGTAAATTAGACATTGCCTGCTCAAGCCTGACTATAAAATCTGGTGCTTTTTGCTGTGGGCCAGAATTTCCATTTGGGTGCCCCTCTCTCTCTCAAGAGAGAGTTATTCTCCTTTCTTTCTTTTGCCTATTAAGCCTCTGCTCTTAACTTTTTCTTCTTTCTTTTGCCTATTAAACCTCTGCTCCTAAACTCAATTCCTTGTGTGTGTTGGTGTCCTTAATTTTCTTGGCATGAGACAACGAACCTCAGGTATTTACCCCAGAGAATGACACTGCTTCACTGTCATTCTCACTGATAGATAGTATTGCTGCCACTTTGATCCTATTTCAAAGCTGACTAAAATGGTCTGAGGTGACATGTTCTATCAATGATACTGCTTGCTAAATAAGATCTCAATATAGGAAATGAGAGACTATTGCATATCCTTAACCACTCACTGCCTTGGGTAGATTTAGGAGGTAAACCATCTAAATCTTAGATATATTATCCTTCATTTTTGCTATTATACTTTTTCCACAGATATAAATACTGTTTCGACTTGACTTGGGCATTGCCACTTCTTTCTGGTGAGCTGTTTGAAGGGTGGAGACAATTAAATAATTATAAGTGAAAAGAACTCTAAGGAATCTCTGTGTGACTGGAAGTTATCTGATGTTTAATGTGATTTATAACTACAGAATACAAAATATAACTAGAATTTAAATAAACTGTTTAGATTTCTGTCAGAAGTTACATTTAATAAAAAAATATTTTTGAGAGGTAAATGAAAAAGAAATATAAATATTTATTCAGAACCCATGGGAGAGGGTTTGCATTACCATTGAGTACCAATGGGTATTTTGTTAATCATTAAAATAGTCTCAGTATTTATGAGAATTTAAATACTCTATCTGCAAGTACTCTTGTTTTTCACTTTAATAAAAGCAAATGTTACACAGATTGTTCATTTATACTATAAAAATATACATTTTACAGAATCTTTCTTCTATTTAACAAATTTAAACACACTACTGTGAGACAGATTTGAATGAAAATGATGAGAAATGAATAGATTTTTTGCTGTGATCTTTTTGACAGTGTTGCAATTAAGCTGCCAAAAGCAAAAGAAAGAGAGAGAGAGAGAGAGAGAACACATGCACATACTGTATTTGACTAAAAAACGGTTGACTAAAAAGAGCACATTTTGTACAAGAAACTCAAGGAAGCAATTAGCATATCTGACATACAATAGTTAGGTAAAGAGCGGTAAGCTATTATTCACTGGAAATAGCTGCACTAGAGCTTACTCACTTTGCATAGTTTGAAGTCTTGGCCCTTTGTGTCTGAAATGAATAAAAATATAAACACATCTCAATTAATTGATGATGTAATGAACGCTGCTTTAGAGAAAGTGAAGATTTGCACGTTTGCGTAACCTCCCTCTTAATTCTCATGCACCTCAATTTTGCATGGATAAGAACCTGAAGACTAAATTTCAGTTGACAGCTTTGGGTTCTCGAAGCAGCCACCTTTACTGGCAGGTTAACTGGTTCTCTTGCTTTCATATTAGCATCTTTGTGGACTCAGAGCTCAACAAATATTGCAAAAATGAAAATTTCAGTACAGATGTGTCTCAGTCCATTTTCTGTTGCTTATAAAAGAATACTTGAAACTGGGTAATTTATAAACAAAAGGAATTTGTTTTTACAGTTACGGAAGCTGAGAAGTGCAAGGTCAAGGAGCGACATTTGATGAGAGTCTTTTGGGGGTGGGGACTCTGAAGAGTTGGGAGGCAGAGCAGGGGATCATACAGTGAGAGAACTGAGTGTGCTAACTCAGGTATCTCTTCCTCTTCTTATAAAGCCACCAGTCCCACTCCCACAATAACCTATAAACCCAATAACTCATTAACCTATTAATCCATTAATCAATGAAGAGTCCTCATGACCCATTCAGCCCTTAAAGGCGTCACCTTTCAATACTGTCACATGAAGGATTAAGTTTCAATTTGAGTTTTGAAGGGAGCAAATATTCCAGCCATAGCATTTGTTATCTGAAAAGAATGCTTGGTCTATGTAGCTCATCTCCTGCAAATGTCCTTTACTATAAGCTCTAGATATGTAATATATATATTTAAATATGAATATATTAAGTATGTATTGTATTTAATATATAAAATATAATATGTAAATGTAATAAATAAATATATAATATAGATATTTAAGTATGTATGATACATATATATTTTTATATAAAATATAAATGAATATATATTTAATATATAAAAATAAGTAAATGATATAAATGTAAATATAATAATATAAATTATATAAATATAAATAAATATATAAGTATTTTATATACTATAGATATTTAAATATAAATATTAAATTTTATGGTCATTTTTATCTACTTTTTAATGTCAGTGGGAGAGCTAAAATCATAAAGGAAAATTCAATGATCTAAGGAATGACAATATAGACAAGAGCATTTATTTTCATATAGTCCTACCTTTTTAGAAAATATATGGATAATCTCAACAATAGGTTGTAGCATCAATAAATTCTTACCTTAGAGAGGCAGAAGAGTTGTAGGGGCTTGAGTTTCCTTAATTTGACTCATTTAGTTCAATTTAACTGAGGTAGATATATTACCATGTACTACTCAGGAATAAATCCTAAAGTCTCTCTCCCAAATCAGGTGTTAATAGACCTTATTAATTAAGATTCATGCCACCATCTTTCAGAACATAGCAGAATGCTTTAGCCTGGTTTTATCTTTCTTATCACCCCAGTCTTAGCTCTATCATAACTCTAATGATATAAAAATGTTATCTATAAATTTGAAGGTAACAATCTTTAGCTCTCTTCACAGAGTTAAATTTTTGAGTACGTAATAAATAAGAACATGAAAAGATGTTCAATATTATCAGCCATCAGAGAAATGCAAATTAAGACCACAATGAGTTGCCACTGCACTCCTACCAAAATGTCTAAAAGTTAAAAAATAATAAAACTGACAATAGTGAGCACTTCTCATATTGCTGGTGAAAATGCAAAAAAAGTACATCCAATTTAAAAACTGTTTGGTGACTTCTTTTTAAAAAAAATTACTTCCCTTAGAGCTCTGCAATCCCACGCCTGGTATTTATTGTTTCCCCTGAAATAAAACCTTACATTCATGCAAAAACCTGTTTGTAAGAATTTATGTCAACACTATTCATAATTGTCAAAAACTAGAAACAAATAAAATGTCCTTTTATGGGTGAATGATTAAAAAACTGTGGTAAATTCATATAATAACATACTCCTTAGCAGTAAAAAGAATGTACCACTGATACACACAATATGGAGATTTTGATACGGAGGGAGAGAAGGCGAGAGAGAGAGATTTTGTAACCAGGACCTAAGATATAAGTACAGAGACATTTACAAATAATGTCAAAGTAGGGCTATTGAAATTTTATTTGCACATGGAACCTAGGACATTGGTAATGTAAGAGATGTGACTAAAACAGAACCTACAACTAGAAGTCAAGACATCAGTTGAATTATTTATAAGCCAGGGTTAATGAGAAAAACAGCCTCTCAAAACATTGGAGAAAAAAACAATCATAGGTCTTCATAAACTCATATGAAACACATCATCCCTTGAACCAGAAAGGTAGAATTTGGGGCTACATTTCCCTGCTTTTTTTCTGGCTAAGTCATAAAAACTATTTCTTTGTCATTTGTGCATTTGTTTATTCACTTGCTCATTGATTTATTCTCTCATACATTTATTCATTTATTACATTTTGCAGCATAAAGAATTTGAAGTGGTTATTAAGAACATAAAAAAAGAAGTACATAAAACTAAAACAAAATTAAAATTGAATAATAAAGATAAGAGAGCAGGGGTGAGGGGAAATAAGAATAATTATTATAAGGTGGGAAGCAGTGGCTCATGCCTGTAATCCCAACACTTTGGGAGGCTGAGGCAGGTGGATTATCTGAGGTCAGGAGTTCAATATCAGCCCAGCCACCGTGGTGAAACCCAATCTCTACTAAAATTACAAAAATCAGCCTAGTTGTGGTGGTACGCACCTGTAATCTCAGCTACTCAGGAGGCTGAAGCAGGAGAATCGCTTGAACCTGGGAGGCAGAGGGTGCAGTGAGCTGAGATTGCACCACTGCACTCCAGCCTGGGTGACAGAGTGAGACTCCATATAGAAAAGAAAAAAAGAAATAATTCTTACAATAGAATTATGTCTTTCACCTTTCCAGTTGCCAAAGCAAAAAACAAAAACAGCAGAGTTAGTTATATGATTTGCATTGTCTGTGTAAAAGGAAAATACTAGTATTTCAGAAGTAAAATGTTTTCTTGCCTTAAGAAATGAAAGTAAACTCTTTTTGGGAATATTCACTTCAGAGGCACACTTAAGGACAACCCAACAGTAAACAGAATCATCTTTTCGGCACAGCAAGCTCTAAAAACATCCCTCAACCAGAGCTAAGAATGTTACAACAATGTATAAAAATGAGAAAGGAAATCTATGGGTGAACAAGAATATGTGATTTCAGGTCACAGTTTTCTGATATTCTAGGTGTATCACGTAAAAAACATTGTGTAAATTGTTAGAAACCAGGTCAAGACAGAGTGACCAACTAAAGAATATATAGCAAACTGTAAGTAGGAAATGCATTATGATGCTGGACTTTACCATATTCCCTGGACAAGTCAGACATTTTCAGTACTCTGAGCCTGATTATGCTAGTTCATCTGTCTGGAAAGGTCCAACTTTCCCAATTAACTTATCAAACTCCCAATTGTTCTTTTGTAAAGCGTGATGGCTTAGAGTGCTAAATTTCCCAACAAATAAACCTTGTTGGAGCTCTTGCCGTGTAATTTAGTAGCTTGTGACTCTGAACTTGCCAACCTCTATCATTGCATAAGTCAGTTTTGAAAAATAAATATCTGTCTATATACAAACTTATCTATGGGACACCTTATCTGTGTGACAGGTCTTAGCATTCTATGGGAATATGTTTTCATATGTATGTATTAACATCTTATTTGTTCTATTTCTCTGGAGAACTCTGACTAATACAGATATACTAACAACACCTTCCACAATGTCCCAAGAAATACTTTACATAATGCTTGGCATATGGTAAGGTTCAATAAATTCTAGCTTTTAATAGTATTTAAGAAAGTTTTTTGGCTAATTTATATAAAATATTTGGAAGATAAAATACATCTTGTAGAAAAGTGGGAATAAAATCAGTCTTATTTTAAAAGACTGCCTTTGATAAAACTTTGTTTCCTTTTGAAGTTTTTGCAGTTTTCTGAATCACATGCCACTCTAGTTTTGGCAGCATGTGACTGACTGCATTGACATATGTACAATGCCTTATTTTAGCAATGGGTCAGCAAAATAATTAAAAGATGTAAGCTTTCTTACTTCATAAGAGATGATCTTAAATTCTGAAGGTCTTGAGATTAAAGTAGCTAAACAGGCTGACTTTTCTTTTTTCCTCTTTTTGGAAAAGTAAGTATTTCATACTTTTTCATGTTTAGTTTCAGAGTCATCATTGATGATTGATGATATGAATGTGTGTGAACTGAACTAGTGACCATGTATTCTGACTATATTCTGACTACACTTAATGAATTTGACCAAAGGGGAACAATGGTAACTTCTTTAGGCACAATCTTTCCCCCAATATTTTCAGCTTCTCTTCTGAATTTAGCTTTCTGAAACTCCTTATACCACCTCCAACTTCCTGAATCTGATCCTGTATGCTCTCGAAATCAAAGCAAGTGGTTGGTCTCTGTCCTATTGAAAAGGAAACTGGACACCTGAATGCTCCATGACACTGTGGGAATAAAACCACTTTTTTGTATGTTTCACTTGTTACCTGGACCAATGTCATTTTCTCAGGCTTGTGGTTAATCTAGAAGTGTGTTTGGAGGTTGGGTGGTAAAAAGGAGACTTTCCCTGTACCACCAACCCATTTTTAGACCACCCTTATTCTTCTGTCTAGGAATTGAACCATTTTTCTTTTTTCCATGCTTTTTAGCTCCTGTAATTTTGACTTGATTAAATCCTTGGTCTTTTTTTTTTTCCCACCTCACTGTCCCAGAAATTTTATTCCAGAAATCCTAAAGACATTTATTTCAAAGAAATCTCTACTATTAAAATAAAATGCCTTAGCACATTAAGATATTATTACTCCCAGATAATACACTCTAGCTCACATTGATCTCTCCTTTGTCCAGCCTCAGGATTGATTAATTTTCTTGAAAGTCAGGTTTTGTCCATGGGGAAAATGATTTCTAGATTTCTAAATTTCCTTAAGCCTTTTTTACATGTCAAAGCAAATTTAGAGATATGGAAACAGATTTTTTTTTTTAAGTAAAATGAAATGACCGTGTCATTTAACATCTGAACTAGAACACTTTTGAGAGCAAAATGGCACACTAAATGTAATTAACAAATGTTAATAATTCTGTATCCAATGAAACCAGGAATTATAGTGAATTAGATACATTGTAAGAAGAATTCTTGTCAAACATTGCAGAAACTGTAAAGCCAGACTGATCCAACCCAATGAAAGTAGGAAGAAAAGAAAGAGGCAGAAGTCAGAGAGCTGTTGGACTCCAATGTCCTCCCAACCCTCACACACTACTGACTCTTCCCCTTCCACCCAATACACACACTTGGTGGCTCTTTGTGGAGTGGTGCTGTACAAACAGCCACATGAATTTAAGAGACCCAATAGATTTGGTGCTAGTAGCTTTCTTCCTGATGCAGAATCTGGAAAACTTATAGGCTTCTAAGAAAATCCTGGCATTTCCATCATTGGTGATTAGAGGTGGCTGGCTAAAGATGTCATAATACTGGTGCTTGCAGGTTACTGGGAGGCGGGTCCACAAGTTCCTTCAGGCTCTGATCAGTGGCCAGTGAAATGCCAAGATCAATGTACCCAGGAGGAATCAAGGTAGGGAAAAAAACCAGCATATTATACAGGAGCTTCGTGATTAGAGATAAAGGGCCAGGGCCGCAGACTTTAGTGTCAGGTACATGGAAATTCTCTGAATGCTGGGATGAGCAGTCCCATGTAAGTAAACATCAGTAGTGAACCTAACCTATCCCAGAACGTGGAAAATATTAGAAAGAAAGCATTTCTCTGACATCTCTTCTTCCATTCCTTCTTCCATCAACAACAGATTTCTTAAGCTCTTATATACATCCAGATGCCATTCTGGGGATCAGGAGAAGAAGAATATTAAAGAAAAAGTCTGAAAACTAGCATTTAACCAAACGAGATTGAGTTCCCTATAAAACTTTAAAAACTGAATCTATGCCCTATCACCTTCCACTTTCCCACCTGCCTTCCAAAGCGTTAGTGCTCATGAGAAAGATAAAGTCAGTTATGGAAAGTAAAATGAAACAAACAAACAAGCAAATAAAATGAAGATAATTCTTCTCCCAGAGATTTGGGTGACAATATATTTGTGAGTGTGCAACACAAGTAACACCAGCTATAGGCAAGTTGCTTGGACTCTCCAAACCTTAGTTTTTTTTGTAAAAAAATCTGGGGTCATATTAAATAAAGATATTTTCAAAAAATAAATGCCATAATTTTTCTTAGGACATTGCACAATTTCTAAAATCAACTTAGAAGTCAAAGATTCTTACCTTGTTTTTTCATATGATACAAGGGGAGCACAGAGAGATACATACCCTCACTGACATTGAAACATAAAACATCTTCGTTTACTGAGTTATTTATCAACTATTTAAGTAGCACCTAGCTGCCAGGTCCTGTCCTAGTAGAAAGGGATGTAACAGTGTACAAAACAAAAAACAAATAAATGCATATAAAAAAAGCATAGGAAGAGAATAAAGCAAGGAAGAGGAAAATAAATCAATGGTGACCTTTGTGTGTGTGTGCATGAATAACTGTGTGCAGATGTGTGCCTGTACGCCCATGAGTGCAAGAGAATGTGTAAATCCTGAAATGGTAATATTCAAACTATTTATCAAGGAAAGCAGCACAGATGGTGAATAATCAGAATGAATACCTGACCTGTAAGAAGAGGCTCTGAAGGGGAGGCTACATTTGTCTCTGATGGCAGCATACTGATGGGTGTGATATAATTCACATAAAGATGATCTGGAAAGAGTCTGAAAGGGAAATCATAAGACTTTCCTCATTGGAAGAAATGGATGAAACATTTAGGCTAGTGCCACATTTTAAACAACTATCTGTACCTTTGATAAAAAGGCATAAAGAGCTTTGATTTGTTTTAAAATTAAAGGTTAATTTTGAAGTGATACTTTCACATTGAGGTTCATGGTCTCTGTGACTCAAAATATCATTTTACACTAGCATGAAACTAACTCAGATATTTAACAACATTAAGAAAAAAAAAAGCATCATTGTTTCCTTCAGCCCTGCAAGAATTTTTCTTAAAGACTTTGTGTGGCAGGGACAATGCTGTGTGTTTACCAAATTCCATTTCACTTTCTTCCTTCTGGGCACATGAGAGTTTTCCAAGCTCCCTTAAATTTACATTATGGCCATGTGACTATGTCCTGGCCACTTGCCAAGCTAAATCACACCTAGGCCTGTCCATTAAAAACAACTCATGCAACAATTCTTTTCCTCTCTCTTCTTCTGAGGTGGGGACTATGGAAACCATATGCTACCGAGGTAGCTATGAGATGAGAGAGGGGTGCCAAATTTGTGCTGGACTTGATGTGAGCAAGAAATAAATCCTTACTGGATTAAATCACTAAAATTTCAGATTTATTGTTTTTCTTTTTACCAAAGTATAGCCTAGCATACCATGACTAATTCAACTTTCAACAAACACTGTATGGTAATTCTGTATAGAAGTCTATACAAAAAGGATGTATTAAGAATTTAAAAAATTTTGTACAAATGCATTTCACAACATGTCAATATTTTCTATAATACTCTTATGCCATCCCAAAATTTGATATTTTGTCAGATAAATGATAATGAATTAATGTCAGGAAGAACACAAATTGCTTATGAAACACTAAAATGCACATTGGAGTAGTTTAAATAAAGTGAATAAGGCAACATTAGCTGTGATTATATTTAATTATATGGTAACAATTTGGGGTTAACAAATTTGAGAACATAAATCTTTGGCAGTTGGGGCAGTTTTTAAAAAAAATATTTAACTAGCAGATGAAATGAATAATATTGCTAGATCTCAAAGTACTAATAGACTGAGAGGAATCTGAGGAATACTTCTAAACCTAATACAACTAAATTAATATAACTTTGATAGAAGTCATGATAACTAATTGATGGCATTGGTAATTTTCTTTTTTGTAGAAGTCATTTGCAGAGCTGGTAAACTAAAAAAAAATAAAATAAAAACCCTGAAGTATAAGCAATCAGGCACTTTAGTACACAGGTCACTCTGACATTACATGAAAAACAAGAAGCTACAAATCTTCTTGTAGCTACCAGAAGCTACTGCAATTAAAGATCATTGCCATCATCACAGTCAACTTTAGATACATTTAATATACATTAAGATCTTTGGGTAATTTGCAAAGTTGAAGGATTACAGATAAATTTTTCTAAAGAAAATTGAATGCTAGCCTGTCAAATTCATTCCTGTCAATTTGTAGGAATTGTACACTACATATGGTGCATGACATCAATTTTCAATGGACCAGATCAACTTTGAGTTGCATCACGATTATGCTATTGCCATTTACAGGCAACCAGCTTTGATTTCTGGCAGCTGTTAGAACAATGTGTACCACACCATAATGAACTAAGGATTGCTCAATTGTAGGGCCTTTTTTCCCACAACAGTAACATTTATGGTTTTTTGAAGTAAAAAAAATTAAAGACTAACACAATTATAGACAAAATATTCAAGGACCAATATAATGCATTCAAATTTGAGTACTGTATTCCCTTCAAAACTAAATTTTGCTGGCAGAACACTAATACTACAACATTATGAGTCAGGAATTTCTAAAATATATCCCCTTTTGGCCCTTTGCCCTTCTTATATTAGTTACTAAGGTATATATTTTTCATTGTTTTATATTGCCTAAAGAAGTAAAGAAAAAACAAGTGTAACAAATTACAGCCAAATGTTCAGACATTTGCCATGAAACTTCCCTTATGCAAAACAAAACAAAGAATTGTTAAATTTTAAGAACTGGAAAATATCTTTGAGATCATTAAATTTTTGCTAGGCTATCCCTATAAGTATTATTTTAAAGATGTGCCTCATATTTTCCAGGTTGACAGATTGAGATAGGCAACAGTATGCTTGATGATGGCTGTTGCCCACATAACTTGTACAATTGTATTAAGAAAAAATGCACAGATGCTGGAGAACAGACGGAGGTCTCTGATGAACCAGCCAGGGGAGACCAAATGATAAGCTCTTGGTTTTGTTCTATATGTACCACTTTCTAGATATCCATCAGAACTTCCTCAAGTTCCTCTCAGAATTAATATCACCTTTCTTTAAATGAGCCAATGAATATGCAGTGTTATGCGTAAATGTTGGCAAATAGTAGACATTCTACAAATGTTTATATCTGACACTATTGCATGGTGTACACTTAATAAACCTCTTAGGACATTCTGCTTGGTGTTAGCATTGGTAGAAGATTTGTCTCTGCTAGGAAATTGTCAACTTGTTCAGGCTGGGACTTGATTTTGTTTTCACACAACTCCTCCATTCTACACTGTTATGTCTCATATTCAGGCTGTCTTGCATAGATGCTTTTTTCTCCTCCACTAGATTATGAGTTCCAGGAGAACTAAACTGTGTCATCTTTATGTTCCTCACTGTACCTAACACTGCTTGGTACATAATGAGTCCTTAAAAACTGTGTTGAATTTGAATGTTATCTCCTCTGGGTAATTTTATTTTCAAAACATTCACTTTTGAATAGGACTTGTTTTATCACAGCAATTTATTTTGCAGATGAAGGAAGCTGAATGAAACTAGAAGACATAAAAAACTTTAAAATCCTGCTTCAAACTTCATTAGAGATTTAATAGGATCAGTACAGTACAGTAGAATGTACACATGTCATTTGATACTTAGTCATTTTCAGATTCTGTTTGCTCTGAGAAAGTCACACCCTACCTCATTGGGCTTTTAAAAAAATCGTATGTTATTGTGATAAGAACACTTAACATGAGAGCTTCCATATTAACATATTTAAAAATATACAATACATAGTGTGGACTATCAGTACAATGTTAGCAGATTGCTAGAGCTTATCCATCTTGCTTATCTGAAGCTTTATGCCTATTGATTAGTAATTCACCATTTCCTCCTTTCTTGGGGGCTTTTTAAAATATGAGACAAAGAAGCCTTAAATACCATATATAGTAAACAAAACAAAACAAAACAAAAAACCCCCACAGGTTCTTTGTAGTGATCAACTTAAATTTACTTACAAGAGAAAGGAACAGCTAGGAAGCTAAGCCAGACATTTCAATCAGTCAAATAACTGAGCTTTTTGAATTCTCAAAGAGAAATGTTTATTCATTTAATTGGTTTGCATATGGCTGATATCTGAAGCAGGAAACTTAACAGACAAAGGTGAAAGGAGAGTGGAAAAAGTTTTAAAAATTACGTGTTTCCTATTCTGTGACCCTCATTCCTAAAGAGTACCAATATTGAGTTCTAGAAAGATTTAAAAAATTGCCCACTTGTTACATAAAATAGGCTCACATATATACAGTATGTTTTTCTTAAGAAAGTTGGAACATGTGTTTTCAACAGACTCAATCTGCAGCACTCAATTTCTACAGTGGCTCAATCAAGGCTGTCTTAATTTCACTTCAGAGTTTAGCATTGATTTGTTTGATTATTCTATGAAGATAATAATTTGACATCATTGGAATGATAAAAATTATCCCATGAAGTTAGAAAGGATTGGGACTGAAACTGAAACAGGAGAGTTCCCTGACCTCCCTCTCAGGATGTCAGGGGTATGGCTCATTTGTTTGGCCACTGTGCACTAAAACCTCTTACTGGAGGAGAAGCACTTAGGCTGGTAGGTGCAGGAGCCAGGGCAAGTGCTTTTGGGCTCCAGCCACACAGTAACATCTAAGGGCGGGTGTCCGTGACTCCTGAAGCCCCAATGAGTACAGTGCTTTTTTCACTCTGCCTTCTACAGATGGCTTAAGTTTTAACCAGCTCCGTGCTCTTTTGGTACCTTGGTCCTTGTTTGGTGTCCAGGAAGAATCAGGTCATATGGACAAATTAAAGGATGGTAAATGCAGGAGATTGTATTGCCAGATGGAGGTGACTCTCAACAAGAAGGATGGAGAGCTGGAAAGGGGTGGAGTGGAAAGACGATCATTTTCTGGCATCCTGCTGCTGATCTCCTCTCTGACTATCCCCAGCTGAACTCTTGACGTTCAGATGCTTCTTCTCCTCTCTCCTCTGCCACATCACTCTTCTGCTCCTCTGCTCTTTTGCTCATACAGCCTGGGGTTTGGGGTTTATATGGGTACAGGCTATGGGAGTGTGGTGGGCCAAAAGGCAATATTTGGTGTGAAAACAGGAATACCTATTCTTATTTAGGGGTGTGGGTTTCCAGGCTTGAGGGAGAAGCCTTTGCCAGGGGAACTGCCCTCTTCTATCCAGTATTTCCTTGCCTCCTGCCTGTATCAAAACCTTGTCATTCATTGTCTCTGTAATCCAAAAATTAGCTAGTTTTCCAAAGATCAGAAAAGACCCAGCATAGAACACCCTCAGCAACTGATTCATTTAATCTCATATTGGAGATTTTTAGTGTTTGAATGTAACCAAAATACAAGTTAGTTACTCACTGCATGTAGAGTCCAACGAACAAGGCAGAGATCTGATGCAAAAAAAAGTGAATTTATTCTGAAGCTAACATGGGGGAAGGGGCACAAAGTATCCTGCCTTTAAGTGTGCCACTTCATCTTTGGAGCAGAAAGTGAATATTTTTATAAGGTAAGAGGAGTAATTGAGCCAGGGCAGGGGATCTGTCTGCTAGCTTGGTGACTTATCTACTGAACAGTTGAGTTGACACCTTCCTGGGAAGAAATAATTTGTAAAACTGACCAAGTGGGCATGCTTTTGATATGCCCTCCTGGTGAATGAAAGTCCCAAGGCAACCCTGGAAAGTATGTTTGAAGGCAAACCCCTGGAGGTGAGAGGTCCGTGGTGGGTATGCTTTGGTCTGTAAAGCGACTGTCAGCTCTCAAGGAGAGACCTGTCTTGGAGCACAGAGTCAGAACTTGCATTGCAGGAAATGTCTGGTGAGGGAGATGTGAAAGAATATATTCACATTTTTAAAGAGCTAAGTCGGAAATGGGGAACCAGATAACAAGAAAAGAGAAAGAAAATAATAATAATTAAGTCACCTCTTAGAAAAACGGGGGATATTCAGTTACATGAATAGGTTAAAATATTTGCAGTTTTCCCAAGGGCCATGAATAAAATTATAATTAGCAGCCAACAGTTAGCAGATCTCTTCCTTGAAGAATTCATTTAGGGAAAATCTAGTTATGAGATCCTACGGATATAGGCCAACTCTATCTTTGAAAAGGTACTTCTGTAATATCAAAATTAGACCTCATTCTACTCTGCTTATGGGTCTATCAAACATAATTTCTCATCTAAATGGAGACAGTTGAGAGTGAAGGGTGCCCTGTAGATAAACACGCAAAAATCACAGTCATATCCAAGGCATATATGATCATCATACCAATAGAAATTCTTATATTACACATGGTTCTATTACTATCTGTGTGAACCCAAAGTATCTGACAAGAGGTCTCAGTCAATTTACGAAGTTTATTTTGCTAAGGTTAAGGATGCGCCTGTGACACATCCTCAGGAGATTCAATGACATGTGCCCAAGGTGGTTGTGGTACAGCTTGGTTTTATACATTTTAGGGAGACAAAAGACAGCAGTCAATATGTGAAGATGTACTTTGGTTTGGTCCAAAAAGGCAGGACCACTGGAAGCTGGGCAGGGAGGTGATCCTTGCTTCCATGTCATACGTAGATAGGAGAAAAAAGGTTGTATTTTTTGGGGCTTTGATTAGCTTTCACTACATATACAATTTACATGCGAGAAAGGGGTAGAGTAATTAATAGTCACTTACATCTTAGTCTGGCTTAGTGAATCTGCATGAACAATAGGTCAGAGGAAGCAATGATATGCATTTGTCTCAGGTGAGCAGAGGGATGACTTTGAGTTCTATCCTTTGTCCCAAACCTGTAAAGATAAGCTATCAATTTACATCACCAGGGTGAAGTTCAGCAGAACTGTTTTAGGGTAAAGATCTTGAGGACCATAGGGAATTTCCTTGTGGGTTGTGAAAGATGTATGTAACTTTTTAAATCTTTGTAGCTATTTAGGAATAAAATGGGAAGCACATTTGCCTGGTGCAGTTTCCAGCTTGACTTTCCATTGGCCTTAGTGATTTTGGGGTCCTGAGGGTTATTGTCCTTTCACAACTGAATCCTTCTTCTTTACTTCTTTTCTCTTTTCCTCCTCCTTTTCTTCTTCCTTCTCCTTCTCTTTCTTCTCTTTTTGTCTCTCTTACTATTTCTCTCCTTTTGCTGCTTTTCTTGTCTAGAGGGTAGACTAGATGCCAGATTGGGAGGTTTTCAAAAAAGAAACTTTTTTTTTTTTTATCTGAAGAAACAGAATACTGTCTTTTACTAATTCCACATAAAAAAAAGTTATAGGAATAAAGGAAAATATATAATTGTTTTAAGTATTTTTCTTTCATTTCCACTTCTATTGCATCCCTGAACTCCTTCTCCCTTTTGCCCTGGGTTTCTAAGAAGAAAGAATCAGTCAGCTCACAATCCTTTCTTTGTGCCTCTAAGACCTTCAGTATGCTGAGTATAGCAGAAAAGAGACTGCAAGAATCTGAGGGTTTCTGATCATCAATATAAAAAATTGGCAAAAAGGGACTAGAGATTGGAAGAGCTTGGTCAGACAGGGGAAAGGGAAGTAAGAAGAAAGTCAGGCGTTCTGTTAAATTTTATAAATAGAAAGGTTTAAGAGCTGTAGGCAATCACTTTTTAAAGTGAAACTTTCAGGGAGTTTGGAAGGTTTTACTCTCTGACATGCAAATTAATTCTAATACATCTTTAGGTGAACTGCAATAAACGCCAGCAAGATTTTCATTGTTTTATGAGGCTGGACTTCTACATTTTTTTTTTGAATGTAAGAAGTAACACTAGTTTTACTTGTGTTATCCCTACTAAGCAAATAAGAAATAGCAATCACTCAATTTAAAGAAGTAATGTTGAATAAAGCATATGTAACAGATGATGCTTGTGGAATGAATAAACAATGAATACATAAATAAATGACCACACTTGAAAAGTCAGAAAGTTTTTCTCTTCTGAACAGTCTGAGGGCAAGTGACATACAACAGCCCTTTATCCCTAAATATTTTAATATGTATTTTGTCAGTGTAAAAAATCATGTGGTTTTAATTACTCTTTTAATCAATTTTATGGCTCTCTAGAGAGAATGTGGGGAGATTCAGAACTGGGTGGTTGCTACTGTTCTCCTGAGACTTGTTTATTAATAACGTGTTTTCTCATACAGATATGACCAGAACACCACCCTGGGCACACGCCTATGTGCCCCTTCCTTACCTCTCCAGAAATCACAATTTGCAGGAGATCAAGCTCTCACGTTCATCATGTTCTTTCAAATGTGGTAGTTGTATGAGGAGACCACGAAAATAGTTCACAAATTTTTGTTCCTCATGTATCATTAATAATAACAGTGGTTCCCTTCAAATCTCAACTCCTTCTAGCAGAAATATACTGTCAATAAGCTATTCTCTCCAAGTTAATTACCTCCTGTATCCAGTTCATCACAACTGCCACTCACTCCCATTAGCTCGCCCTAGTGTGTTCTCATGGGCCTGGGAATTCTGTTCTCTACTCTATTCCCCTGTCTTATACATGAGTCACTAGGATATTGCATGAGTATTGTTCTCCCTACATTTCTCATGTATTAACTTCTGTCACATTTTTTCAGTTTCCATTTTCCTGCGTTCCACCAATGTACTGCTTATTCCTTCACTTTCTTTGTTATCTCAGGTCTGATTTTGACTCTTGTTCATTCTCTTTTAGTTTTTCTTGCTTATGCTTACTGTAGTTCTCAAGAAAAGTGTTTAGCAATAAGTTCCTGAGGACACCAATGTATTGTTTACTGGCTCTTCTGAGAAGTTTTCCAAATCTTAGTAGACTCCGTTGGTGATTCAGGAAAACAGGAGGAGGCCTGGAAGGTTTTAAATTTGTGTGAGCTTCCAAAGTAGCTTAAGGGAGAATTTGCAAACTCATTACTGCAGGTCAATCCAAGCTGCAAGACTGACATTTCTTTCTTCTTCTTCTTTTTTTAAATTGGCCCACACAGTAATTTAAACAATTTCAATTAGTTGCCAGCATTTTCCAAAGAGATTTTGGCTTCTCTTTAAAATACATATGTGTAATTCTGCAGGGTAACAATAAGCTTCAGCTGAGTAGTTCCTAAACTCTTTAGATGGGGTATGTAATTCGGAGTTTGACACAGTCCCCATCAGACCCGTTTTAATCATTTCTATTCCCTTCCTGACCCCTGTAGTCAGTTGAGTTTTTCACATTTGTATTAAAGTCTTAGTAGCAGCCTGTTTTGAGAGGTGGAGAACAGTGTCCTATCCAGGCCATAATTGTCCTCCAAGGACACAAAGAACCCAGAGTATTTCCACTCTGCTCCTTTGCCTTGTTCCCTACTGTTTGGTGATATTTTGTCGAGAATGACTGACAGACTGATCAAGAATCATGGTGATACCATAATTTTATAAACCTCTGAAAAGTCAGCAGGCTTAATGTGGAATTTCCAATCCTTTCAGCCCTCAGCATGAAGAGTTGTGAGGAATGAAGCAGTGCTCTGGCTTAGGCACAGTATTCTCGTATGAGGCCAGGGCCAGACTCAAACATTTTGCTTTGTTTTGTTATTTCACTTGACAACGTTTCCATGTTCCTACTGTTATTGGATTGGCTATTTCTTAAAAGGAAGGTCATTAGGGGTTAGGAAGAAACACAGGAGTTACTGTAATTGGTCAAAAAGAAATTAACAGCTTCATGTTACAATCTGGACTAAAACACTTGTTTGGACTCTGGTTGCATTTGAGGAATGTCACAACTCCTTGTAGGTGCTCCCTGCTTCCTTGCTTCCCCCATTGTAGCTCCAGGATAATCTTGTACTACTCTCTCCCCTGCACTCCACTTCACGCAGACTTGCAGGCCTCCTTCAGATTTTTGGTACCTATGTAAAATGCTTGGAAGCAGCCTATTTGGGGACGTGGAGAACAGGGATATGTCAAGGTAATAATTTATCCTAATAGGAGACAGGCCCCAGAGCAGGTTCCTCTAGCACATCAGTCTTTTCTCTGCCTCAGGGACTGGTATTTGCTGTCTGTCTGCTTTCATTTTTAGCTTATCTCTTGAATTGTTCTTCTCATCTTTTAGGTCTCAGCTTAAATGTGTGGTCCTCAAAAAGATCCATGCTGCTTATTTTATTCAAAATGAGCCTACACATTTGCTCTTCATCAAATTACCTTATTTTCAACATAGCATTTATCATGATCTTTCATTATATTATTTATTTGTTTGTTTTTCTTCCTCAGACAGGAAAATAACCTGACCACAGTGACCTTGTCTGCCCACCTACTCATCTATTTCTACCACCTAAGCAGTGTCTGGCTCACAGAAGTCATTTGACAAGGATAATAGAATAACTAAATAAATGAGGACTGGCTGGGCATGGTGGCTGTCACTTGCAATCCCAATATTTTGAGAGGTTAAGGTGGGAGTATTGCTTAAGGTCAGGAGTTTGAGACCAGCCTGGGAAACACAGTGAGATGCCCCTCTCTACAAAAATTAAAATAATTAACTGGGCATGGTGGCATGTGCCTATAGTCCAAGCTACTGAATCCAGGAGTTCA
Organism: Sapajus apella; assembly: GCF_009761245.1. Lineage (NCBI taxonomy): Eukaryota > Metazoa > Chordata > Mammalia > Primates > Cebidae > Sapajus > Sapajus apella. Next base: position 1,958,122 of record NW_022437006.1, read on the forward strand.
AGGGTGCAGTGAGGTATGGTCATTCCACTGCACTACAGCCTGGGTGACAGAGCAAGACCCTAAACAAAAGTGGACCACATGTTGAATGCCTTTTATGCCTTTGCTATTTCTGCTTCCAGTAATATAGATTCTAGAGACAAATTATCCTATTAGAGTATATTAATTATTTTCACCATACATATAAATTAACTTGAGTGCCAAAGTATCAAAGAAGACTATAATTTACTCTAATCAAATAGTGTTATACTTTTCTTAAAATATGAATCAATAGTGCAATCTACTCCAATTTCTAGTAAACGTCTCCCTTGACTCCTTTCGGAGGTGTTAAAAAGTTTAAAAACGGGAGTACAGCCCTTCATGCAAAAAATAACTCAATAAATTAGGTATTGATGGAACATATCACAAAATATTAAGAGTTATTTATGATAAACCCACAGCTAATATCATACTGAATGGGCAAAAGGTAGAAGCATTTTCTTTGAAAACTGGCACAAGACAAGGATGCCCTCTGTCATGACTCCTATTCAATATAGTCTTGGAATTTCTGGCCAGGGCAATTAGGCAAGAGAAAGAAATAAAGGATATCCAAATAGGAAGAGAGGAAGTCAAATTTTCTCTGTTTGCAGATGACATGAATGACATGATTGTATGTTTAGAAAACCCCATGATCTCAGCCCATAAACTCCTTAAGCTGATAAGCAACTTCAGCAAATTGTGAATGCCCATTCACAGTTGCTACAAAGATAATAAAATACCTAGGAATACAACATACAAAGGATATGAAGGATCTCTTTAAGGAGAACTACAATCCACTGCTCAAGGAAATAAGAGAGGACACAAACAAATGGAAAAACATTCCATGGTCATGGATAGGAAAAACCAATATTATGAAAATGGCCATACTGCCCAAAGTGATTTACAGATTCAGTGCTACCAACAACCCTATCAAAAAGTGGGCAAAGGATATAAACAGACATTTCTCAAAAGGAGACATTTATGTGGCCAAAAGACATATGAAAAAAGCTCATCATCATTGATCTCTAGAGAAATACAAATCAAAACCACAATGAGATACCATCTCATGCCAGTTAGAACGGTGATCATTTAAAAGGAAATAACAGATGCTGGAGAGGATGGGGAGAAATAGGAATGCTTTTACACTTTTGGTGGGAGTGTAAATTAGTTCAACCATGGTGGAAGACAGTGTGGCGATTCCACAAGGATCGAGAACTAGAAATACCATTTGACCCAGCAATCCCATTACTGGGTATATACCCAAAGGATTATAAATCATTCTGCTACAAAGACACATGCACACATATGTTTATTGCAGCACTATTCACAATAGCAAAGACTTGGAACCAACCCAAATGTCCATCAATGATAGACTGGATAAAGAAAATGTGGCACATATTCACCATGCAGTCTTAAAAAAGAATGAGTTCATGTCCATTGCAGGGACACGGATGAAGCTGGAAGGCATCATTCTCTGAAAGCTAGCACAGGAATAGAAAACCAAGCACTGCATATTCTCACTCATAAGCGGGAGTTGAACAATAAGAACATATGGGTACAGGGAGGAAAACATCACACACTGGGGCCTGTCAGGGCATGGGGGGCTAGGGGAGGGATAGCATTAGGAGAAATACCTAATGTAGACGATGGGTTGATGGGTGCAACCACCATGGCTCATATATACCTATGTAACAAACCTGCATGTTCTGCACATGTATCCCAGAACTTAGAGCATATATATACATACATACATGTGTGTGTATATATATGTACACATGTATGTATGTATATATATATACACACACGTGTATATATATGTATACATATATACGCTTTAAGTTCTGGGATACATGTGCAGAATGTATATGTAGTTGTGTATATATATGTGTGTATATATATATATATATATATATACACTATATATATAAAGAATCTGACTAAAACCTACTGAAACCAAGATGGCAATGAGCGTGACCTTTGGTCATCCTCACTGCTACAGTCCTACCAGCGCCATGACAGTTTACAAATGCCATGGCAATATCAGGAAGTCAGCCTACATGGTCTAAAAGGGGAGGCACAAATTATCCACTCCTTGTTAGCATAGAATCAAGAAATATACACCATGGAATATTATGCAGCCATCAAAAACGATGAGTTTGGGTCCTTTGTAGGGACATGGATGAACCTGGAAACCATCATTCTCAGCAAACTGACAGAAGAGCAGAAGATCAAACACCGCATGTTCTCACTCATAGGCGGGTGTTGAACAATGAGAACACATGGACACAGGGAGGGGAGCACTACACACTGGGGTCAGTTGGGGGGAAATAGGGGAGGGACAGTGTCAGGTGGGGAGTTGGGGAGAGATAGCAGGGGGAGAGATGCCAGATGTAGGTGATGGGGAGGAAGGCAGCAAATCACACTGCCACATGTGTACCTATGCAACAATCTTGCATGTTCTTCACATGTACCCCAAAACCTAAAATGCAATAAAATAAATAAATGGAAAAAAAAAAGTGGGCCACCAATGGCCCTCAGGGCTGCTCTGCCTATGGAGTAGCCATTTTTTATTCCTTTACTTTCTTAATAAACTTGCTTTCACTTAAAAAGATAAATAAATATTGCCATCTTCCAAAGTTTTTGTCCCATTGAAAACACTTAGAGAAAGAAGTATAAAATTGGGATATTTTACTTTCTTAATAAACTTGCTTTCACTTAAAAAGATAAATAAATATTGCCATCTTCCAAAGTTTTTGTCCCACTGAAAACACTTAGAGAAAGAACTATAAAATTGGGATATTTTAATTTCAAAAATTTATTATCGGCTTTAAATTTCTTTAAAAAATTTTTTCCCTTACTGTTTCTGCCTGAATTTTAATATGCCAGAATTCCTAGAGAATTATATAGTTAGAAAAATCCATTCATGTTCTAGACTTAGAAACAAAAGATGAAAAAATAATATATGCTGGCCATATATCTGTACATAGGTATATATTTCACCTTATCTGTGATTTTTATTATTTCTTTGCCTTAATAAAAGTCATTGGTATAAAAAACAAACAGAAGAATAAACTTTTTGGATAAGGTTATATCAAGGCAATTTAATTTTAGGCATATTTATTTGAGCCATATGATAACTGTGTTAATCACATGAACTGTATGATTATCAAATAGTTTTTAATATCAAACAAATTATTTTTAACTCAATGTACTCTTTGTGATAATAGTGCCTTATTTCCTTGTTTTCACAGGGATTTTTCACTCTATAATTCTCACTTATTTATTTATTTAAAAAAAACTAGCCAATTTGACTTTCAGAGAATGTAGTGGCTCTTGGAATTTACATATTTATATTTCTTTAAGCATAAATTCTGAAGTCATTCAATGCCTGCTGGAGGTGTAGGCATAGTCCAAATTTAAGTATAAATCCTAGCATAAGGCAAAAGAAATGTGTGAATCCAAGTATATTAGGCCATTTTTGCATTGCTATAAAGAAATACTTGAGATTGGGTAATTTTTAAGAAGAGATTTAACTGGCTTAACGTTCTGGAGGCTGGATAAGAAGCATAGTGCTGGCAACTGCTTCTGGGGAGGCCTCTGGAAGCTTACCATCATGATGGAAGGGGAAAGGGGAGCAGGCATCTCACATGGCAGGAGCAGGAGCAAGCAGTGGGGGAGATGCCACACATTTTTAAACAACCAGATCTTCTGTGAACTCAAAGCAAGAACTCACTCATCACCAACGGGATGGTGACAAGCCATTCATGAGGGATCTGCCCCTATGATTCAAACACCTCCCACCAGGCCCCACCTTCAATACTAGAGACCACATTTCAACATGAGATTTGGAGAGGACACATATTCAAACCATATCATCATGCAGTTGCATAACCACTCAGTAAGCCCAGAGATTCCCAACCACAGTGATGAACTTTGCTGCCCATGAGGCCATAGAGCACGTCTGTAGTCAGTCAGGCTCTTATGGGCTGTTAGCCTTTTTGGACCCTCCATTTATTGCTTTCCCCACCATTGTTCTAGATCTTGTCCTTTACTCTCGTTTATATTAATGTACACCTTATTCTATCCCCCTCTGGACATGCACCATGTATATGAGAAAGATTGGTTCTAAACACATTGGTCCTTCATTGGTTTCATGTGATTTTAGTCACTGTATCATGCTTTGAATTACTTTTACAAATAAACCCTAATGAAAAATATGGATATCATTGCATTTATATGATTCACTTTGATTTTTTAGTCTCATTTAAAAATAGAGCATGGAAATTTTTAGGCATTCTTATTTTGAGTACAGTTGTCTTGGTGAGTTACTACACGGTTACCTCACCTCTTATTGAGTTATCCTTCTCGTTTCTAATTTTCTTAGGCCCACAAAAATGTCATTAGTATCTTTATTTATACTCACAGCATTGTCCAGTACCAGTTCCACAGGGAATCTGATCTAAAATCCAGCCAAATGCCGGTGATATCTTATCTCAAACTATCCATTTCCCCTTACTTCGTTATGATTACCTTTGATTTCCAGTTTTAGCAAATCTCTATTCTCTGTGATGGTGCTGACTACCAAGCTGAGAGGGTTATTTCTGTGATTAAAATTCCATGGTTTCTTGCAACTAAATTCTTTGCTAGAGAGAACATTGAATATTCCCTGGAGGAAAAAAAAACAGCATAACAATTTTTTTGTTGCAGAAATTTACCATTACAAATTCTAGGGAGTGCCTTTTCATTAGTTTTCTCCAGGAGAAATCAAATAATGGTAATAAGCTGCGCAACAAGAATCAAGTTTTGACAATTTATGTTTATAATAATAAAATAATACATTTTACATATACAGAATAATTTTTATCCATATTTTAATTTCCAAAACCAAATAGAAATAAAAGATTTGAAACAATTAAAACAAGAATATACTATGAAAAATTGAGTCCTACATTATGCTATTTCTGGTCCCTCTATGATTTAGTGACCCTGCTATTATAATCATGTTTTTTTAGCATTAAAAAATAAGCCGTACATTTTGTGCAATTAAGAATTCAGAGGGATATTATTAATTGTACTGACAATTCTCAATATCAAATCAAGCAAAAAGAATTTGTTATAATCCTGATGTGTGGCTAGTGCTATATTATATATTATAAAGGAATACATGGCCTTTGTTGCTGCAAGTTTTATAATTTTGCAGGAAAGCAAGTAGATAGAGAAGTCATACACACACATATAATAAAATTCTTGTTTTATAGTATAAAAATGGCAAAATTAAAGATATTTTGCACGTTGGAATCTTATAGAGGCATTAATGGAGGGGTGTGATATTTTGATTGCCCTTAGAGTATAGGAGTTAAATTAATGGGTAAAGAAGGAAGAGCAGAGCATCCAGTAGAGGAGAGGGTATAATATCCATCAAAACGTATGCCAACTCCTTTCCCATAGGACCGTAGATTTTTGTTTAGCCCTCAAATTTTGTTGGACAAACCCTCTGTAATAAGTATAGTGTTCTCTTGAGAGCTGTAGGATTTTAAGTTTCTTGTTTTTCTTAGAAATGGACAGGGTTGCTGAGGTGATTTGTACCAAGTGAAATACCAAGTTCAGTGATGTTCAATTTTGCCATATGTGTAGACGCAGTCATAGCTATGGAAGCTATTTAGATTTGTGTCAATAACAGGAGGTTAACAGGTAAGGTCACTTTGTGATTCAAAACAGAAAGACAAAATGTTCTGAACTAGATAATAAAACAGCTGGACATGGGACAAGATTGTTCTCAGTACTGGTATCTAAAACATTTGTAATTTTGGGGAAAAGCAACAACATAACATGGAGAACTATGCCACAGGTAAGAATTAACATCTTATGTTGCCATCATCTGTTTATAGCATGCATCTGACTTCAAGAAGCTGCAAAGAAGAGGAGATTTTTGGAATTAAACAGAAATATTACAGATCCAGTGTCTTCTGGGTAGTCAGAAAACCAATTATTTCAGGCTCTTGAATTTTGCTTTTTTTTAAACCAAAATTTCAGAAGCTATAGATCCTTCCTGGTGTTGTAGTGCAGATAAGAAAAAAAATACAAAATAGGAAGAGATACAAAGAGGATGGAGCTAGAGACAGACAGAGATGTAAACATAGAGAAACAGGGAGAACAAGACCAAGGGAGAGACTGGATGATATGTATGTATGGGCTGTCTGCTCCCTTCCTGAACCTAAACCCAATAGTTCTATGAACTGAATTGAGTTCCCTCTCCCCTAAATTCACATGTTGAGGAATTCTAAAGCAAAGAATCCTGCTGATGGAGCATTTTATCCAAGGACCTGGCAGTAGGGGAAGACTGCCCTTCCCAAAACTCTTCCAAGCGCCCTGCCCATCACTCATTCACAGAAGTTAAGCTTCAGGCTGGTTAGAGGGCTCCCCTTAGATCACAGCCAACTCTAAATTTTTAGAGTTACTCTTCACCCAACAGGCAATGCTTTCTGCCTATGCTGTACTGCTTCTTGGACCTCTACTGATATCATTAACTGTAGTCACCATGATGTACAGTAGATCTCTTCAATTTATTCCTCCTGTTTAAGTGAAACTTTGTATCCTTTCACTAACCTCTCCACCATTCCCGAAACCCTAGCCTGTGATAATCATCATTCTACTCTACTTCTGTAAATTTGGCTATTTTGTATTCCAAATACATGTGAGATCATGTGATCTTTGCCCTTCTGTGCCTGGCTTGTTTCACTCAACATAATGTCCTCTAGACTCATCCATGTTGTCACAAATGACAGGATTTACTTTTTTTAAGGATAGACAGTATTTCATCGTGAATATATAGCATTAAAAAATCTGTCCAACCATTGAAGGATACTTTGGTGGCTTCCATGTCTTGGCTATTGTGAATAATGCTACAATGAACATGGGAGTGCAGATATCTCTTCAACATACCAATTCCAATTCTTTCATATATGTATACCAGAAGTGGGATTGCTGCATCACATGGTAATTCTATTTTTAGTTTTTTGGGGACCCTCCATACTGTTTTCCACAATGGAGGCACTAATTTACACTCTCACCAACAGGATATAAGAGTTCCTTTTTCTCCACATCTTTGTCAAAACTTCTCTTTCGTCTTTTTGATAACAGTCATTCTAACAATTGTGAAGTGATATATCTCACTGTGGTTTTAACTTGCATATTCTGATTAGTGATGTTGAGCATTTTTTTCATATGCCTGTTGTCCATCTGCAAATCTTCTCTTGAGAAATGTCTATTTAGGATCTTTGCCCATTTTTAAATTGGGTTTTTTGTTTTCTTGCTATCGAGTTATTGAGTTCCTTACATATTAACCCTTTATCAGATGTATGGTTTGCAAATATTTTCTTTCATTCAGTAGTTTGTGACTTTACTTTGTTGATTATTTCCGTGGCTGAGCAGAAGCTTTTTAGTTTGATGTAGTCCAACTTGACTATTTTTGCTTTTGTTGTCTGTGTTTTTGGGACCATGTCCAAAATTATTGCCCTGACTAATGTCATAGAGCTCTCCCTCCTATATTTTCTTCTAATAGTTTTACAGTTTCAGGTTTTAAGTCTTTAATTAGTTTTGAGTTAATGTTTATATATGCTGTGTGATAAGGCTCTAAATTGTCTCAATCTATTGGCCAAGGTACAAATGAGGCAGAGGTTTCGGGCAGAAGTTCAGTTAAGTAATTAACATGTGGCTGAAGATTTTTTTTGTTGCTGCTTCCCTTGAGTACTCAAAGTATAGCCTTTGCATGGCACCCTCCACACACACGTTAGCAGTAATCTAACCACCTAACTCATATAACTTTTCTTATCCAGAAGCGAAAAAACTCACATTATATAAAGTGACTTTGAAGTGTTTAGTCATTGCTTTTATGATATAGGTACAACTTATGAGAGTATGAACATGATTCATTTAGCCAAAATGGATTGTACAAATTGACTTTTATCTAAAACAACTTTCAATAAGAGAATGGGCTAATGGAAGACTGTATGATACCTCAGCTGAAGAGTCTCCATTTATGGTGGAGGTACATACCACTTTATCCAATGTTAAGTGAAATCAAGTAGCAGAAAATGAAAATTCATACTTTACATTGGAGATTTTGATTTTTAGATCTGCCCACAGGACACAGGAGTAGTCTTTGGGGATGAGGTGACTCATGCTTCCAATCATAACTAAAAGCTATTAATTTTTCTTCTTTTCCAGAAAACTGTTAACTTTTTTAGAGAATTAAAGTGCAATTCAACTTGTTGGATTGGTTACAAGAAAAGCTTCCCAGGAGCTTCCCACAGCTGTCACCCCAAGAGATCAAGAAAGCATGCTCCCTGCCTTATCACAAAGAGCCAGACTTCCTTTCCAGACTTTAGCAGCCCTGGGGAACTGAGAGCTCACCACCCTCCAGAATCTACTGAGGTAAAATCTTGGCACTCCTTCTACTCTCAGACCTATAGTCATCCAACCACTCCCAAGTGTTTCTCATAATGTCCTGGGGCTCCTCTCCACTGATCTGTTTTCTTACTCTTCTTACACTCCCCTGAACCCTTTCACTGTGCTATTTGGTATTCCTCATCTATGAACAGCAAATTATTACAAAGTCTCACCTTTTTCCACCTATTTGCCTTAACCAGACCTCCTGCGGCAGCATTCTCAAGCAGAAAAGTTGCTCACTTACTCACCTCTGGGCCAGATCATGTGAACCATGTAGGGTACTAATGCCTTGACCACTTGCCTCAAATGGTGTTCTCCCATCTACCTGACATTCTCGGTTCCATGGGTGTGTCTTGTACCTTTTCTCACCCCAAACTGTTCCATCTTAAAATCCCCAATGCATTTCATTGAAAGACTAAACTGCCTATATTTCTTGTTGGCTTAAATAGCCTATTGGCATAATTGTTTCATTTTTATCCTATACCTTCTCAGCACCAATCTTGTGTAGCTTTCTCATAACTACTTCTGAAGTTTACTCTCTGTTCTTAAAGGCCTAATCCCTTCCTGACTTTCCTTCTTACTCTTAGCAAATGATTTGGGTTTTGATATTTATCTACTTGACATAGGCATTTAGATAACTCAGTCACTTCAAACTCAGTATATGGAAAAACAAGTTCTGAACTCTCTTCCTCCATCAAAAATGCCCCTCCTATCCTTTGAGCCCAGGAGTTAGAGGCTGGCTGCAGTGAGCTATGATCATGCTACTGCCCTCCAGCCAGGTCGACAGAGTGAGACCTTGTCTCTATAGATAAACAAATACACCTCTTTCAGTGTTCTCTGTCTGTCTTTCACTTTTGCACAGCTCCAATCTGGTCACTCAAAACTTTAAAATTGTAAACTTGAAATGTTCCTGTCCGCAAGCAACCCATTGCCCCTATTGGAAAGGCCATTTTAGTAGTCCTATCCCTACATAGGCTAACTCCTACCACCTCTTTCCAGCTCACCTTGTGCTAGTTTCTCCTCACTCTGCAAATCTTTTTGTTCCACTCATAATTACCACTTTCATTTCTACTAATGCACTCGGCATCTTCGCACAGGCAGCTTTCTCTCTTTTCATTCTTCATGTCCCTGCTAAAATTCCCTTTCCTCCAATAAAACCTCCACTGATCAAGCTCTCTACAAGACTAGGTGAAGTCTTCCTGTAATATAATATAATAGGTTGCATATCTCAATTAGAATGATTATTAATATTTATTTCCTACCCTTAAAGTAAGCTTCATAATAGCAGGGTCTGGGGCCATTGTGTTCTCCTATATAGATTTTCAATAACATCCATGGAAAAAATGAACAGATGACTATGAATCAGTCTGTTCACTGTATTTCACAAAGTGTAAGCATGATGTCTTTATAGCGACTCACAGTGGTATAGTTTCTCTCCTAAATGCAACCTCTCTGTCATCTCAATTTCAAGCACTTTACTCTTGGATCACTACCTCCTGTGTTTCCAGCTCAGTTCCTCTTTCTCTTCTATTCCAAAATTTTGTGCCAGTACCCCTGGAGCTAAGCATGGCAGAAGAAAAAAATACAACTATACTGACTGTTTCCACTTTAAATTCATTCCATAAGCCTAAAAAGAGACCCTTAGTTCTGCCTAGCAGGAGAGCGCCTTCCCCTTGGTTGTTCAACCTCATTCTCCAGGAAGATTTTCCTACCCCTTCCTTTCTCATCCTTGGAATCCTTTCCCTGCAACCTTCCTTCTCAACCAGCGACCTTCCTTCTCCACTGAGAACACTGAAGCACTCAGAAAGAGAGAAATCAGAATGGGAAAAGCAGCATCATGCTTGTATGCTGTTGGGAATAAAAGTGAAATAAGGACAGTATAATGATATGAGGAAGAGGGGACAGAATTTCTGGAGCAATGTCTTTACATGAGTGAGCTTACAAGCATGATGTTGTTTTTCCCATCCCAATATCTCTTAAAAATTTATAAAATAATATCCTGATAACAATTATTTTCTGAAATGTGATTTTTAAAATGCAGTGGTTCATAATTTCTTGGCAAAATTATACTGTCGAAAATTTATACGGTATATTTAAGAGCATTTGCTATAAATATGGGAGGTTTTTTACTTCTTTTGATTATCTTAACTAATATTTAATCCTATATTACCTTTTTATGTAATGTACTGTTTTTAGTGGTTTCTTGTTGTTTTGCTTCTATGTGTTTTTATTTTTGCAATCTAGACTACTTTGTTTTTAACCTCTATTAGTATATTCATTATTTTCATTGTAGATATATGCTTTTAGGTAAATATAGTATAACTATTATTTTTTAAAAATATTAGTGTCTATTAGCCACCCCTGTATTATAATAAATTCAACCCCCTGTCTTCCATCTCTTCACTCATTTCATTTCATATCTACGTTTTAGGTGAGGAAATCTAAAATTTTAGTTCATGTTATCATTTTATACTTTTCATATCACATTTTCAAGATTCTTCTACTATATTTTTTAGTAAATTAATATTCAAGCAATTTTCTATTTCAGTAGTTTTATTTCATGGAGACAATTTCTTTATACTATGACATTTCTATTATTAAAATCTTTGAGTTTTTTATTCTTTTCTCATTTTGTTGAATTACTTCTTCAAATATCTTGTATTTAGTGTATGGTTATGCTATATTCTGAACACTTGCACATTAAAAAAATTTTTTTATTCTTATAGTTGAATGCAAATTTAGCCGTGTATAGAGTTCTTTCATTATGTTTTTCACAATACAAAAAAATTGAAAAATTTAAGAATAGATGACATGACTATATTAGAAATTATTGTAATTAAGGACTAATTGCCAATTTCATAATAAAACTGTTACTAATAATTACAATTATATAATTATAATTAAAATTAAATTATCTAATCACTTACAACAGGTTAGGCAAATAGAACACACCTGAAATTGATAGCAAAATATATTTATTCAGTCAAGCATGTTTATATTTAAGAAAGATAGGTCAGATGTGGTGGATCAAGGCTGTGATCCCAGCACTTTGGGAAGCTAAGGCGTGGGGATTGCTTGAGCCTAGGAGTTTGAGACTAGCCTGAGCAATATGGTAAGACCACATCTATACAATTTTTCTTTTTTAATTAGTAAGGCATGGTGGCACCTGCCTGAAGTCTCAGCTACTTGGGAGGCTGAGGCAGAAGTGAGTTGTGGTTGTGTCACTGCACTCCAGCCTGAGCAACATAGCAAGACCCTGTCTCAAAAGAAAAATATAGTGTATTTTATTGTGAATACCATCCATAAAAGGATAGTTTTTCAATATATTAGTTTGTAAGATGTTCCTACAAAATCGTGCAAATTCAAAATAGGATTATAAGAATTAGAATGCCATATGACATTGGTAACTATATTCCTGTTGGCTTATTTAGTAGTTTCTGATGGAAATATTGATGTACAAATAAATGACAGCTGTCACTTCATGTAAGACAGCTGAATATCAAAATTTATTTAAAAAAGGATTCGTAAATTTTATTGTTGTTGAAAAGACAGCTGAAAATAGTATCAATAGTCTCTTAGAATGAATCTTTAACAAATCAACATTCATTTGAAGTAAAATCTGTGCTTATATTTAAGGCATTTACACAGGTTTGCATTTTAGTAGGGGTGTAGAAAATATATGTTTTGGATTGAACAATGGTGAGGCTTTGTAAGGAGTAAAATAATTCCAAATGTTCCAGACTTTAAATATTTTTATATAACACTATGCATCTGAGATATGGCAGGCATTTTGTTTCCCAAAATATCTGCGAAAAAGGCAAGTGTGTACCACGTAGAAAATGACATTGTTGAAAACACATATTGAATTGTATATGGTGGATTACATAAAACAATGATGCAAAAATGAAGCTTAACTAACCTTTGGAGTGGTTTGCTGAAATTGGCTTTCAGATTTGAATTTCATGTTTTCCTTGAAACTTCTATATCACATATGAGGGGGTTGTAATTTTGCCGTAGAAGTGCCAAAGTGAAAGTATTGTCTTTCCTTTCTTTCCTTCCAACCGTAGAAGCCTTAAAGAGAAGCAAACACACTTAGGAGAGTAAGGAGAAGTTTCACAAAGCCAAAAACCAAACCCCAAACAACCCAAAAGGTAAACTTAAAACTGATATTTCAAAGTTACAAGAATTATCAATAACAAAATAAAAATTTTAAAATTAGATATTTTGTGAGATTACTTAAAACAATGTTATGTAATCTAATAACACTCTTCCCAATCTCTACTCCACCACCAGTCTTTATGTGTCAGCTTTTAGCCAACATTGTTTCTATCACTGCTCTTTTTTTCCCTTTCCCCATAGTCTGTATCATGATTGAGACTATAGTGGTAAATGAAAATGAACCAGGTAGATTTAAAATAAAATATAAATACAGGGTAGATAGGAACAGTCAGGGAATTAACACAGATGCAGTTTGTTTTTACCTTGGTTGAGTGAGATTTTAGAGATTAATGCCATTCATTTTTTAAGTAGTAAAAGTACATTTTTCTCTCTCTGTTCTTTTTTTTTTTTTTTTTTTTTTTTGACAGAGTATTACTCTGTCATCAAGCTGAAGTGCAGTGGTGGGATCTCGGCACATTGTAACCCCACTTCCCAGGGTCAAGCGATTCTCCTGCCTCCACCTCCTGAATAGCTGGGACTACAGGTGTGCACCACCATGCCCAGCTAATTTTTGTATTTTTAGTAGAGATGGGGCTTCACCATGTTGGCCAGGATGGTTTTGATCTCTTGACCTCGTGATCTGCCCGCCTTGGCCTCCCAAAGTGCTGGGATTACAGGTGTGTGTCACTGTGCCTGGCCCATTTTTTTTCTCTTTAACAGAATTAACTACATTTGATTTAGTGATCTGGTTTTGTATACTGAGATTGATTCATAAAATATAACAAGGTAGATGTTAATTATATTAAAAATGAACCTGTTTTATAGAATTGTGTTCATCATAATGTTTGGTTTGTAGACAAATTATTTTCATTGGTTCATGTAAAGAAAGTCCTCTTTTATTTTATGTTAACAGATAAGGGTGTATGTATGTGTTTGTTAATATAAAGAGCAGCCATGAACTCAAATCTTAATAAATAACTATACTGTGGCACATGCCTGTAATCCCAGCTACTTGGGAGGCTGAGGCACGAGAATCGTTTGACCTTGGGAGGCGGAGGTTGCAGTGAGCCAAGATCGTGCCACTGCACTCCAGCTTGGTGACAAAGCAAGACTCTGTCTCAAAATAATAATAATAATAATAAACTAGACCATTCTAGTTACGTATATGAGTTTACTTATTCATCTTCTTTCTATCGTTCCAGCTACCACCTCCAAATAAACTCTCCCCTTAATTTTATGTCTATTATTTTCTTGCCCCGTTTTTTGATAACCCCATTATTCAAATATAATTTGTATAGCGAACAATTTACCCACATATATAAAATTTAATGTTTTTAGTGTTGTATTCATGTGGTTATACAACCATCACCACAATCAATTTTAGAACATTTTTATCACCTCAAAAGGTAACTCTATATTCTTTGCAGTCGTCCTCAGTCTTCTCATCTACGACAGCCCAGGCAACCACAAATCTACATTCCATCTCAATGGATTTGCCTATTCTGTACATCATATTTCATATAAATACAATCCTAAAATATGTTGTCTTTTGTCACCAGTTTCTTTCACTCAGCATAATGTTTTCAAGCTTTGTGGTGAGCCAGAATCGCACCACTACACTCCAGCCTGGGTGACAGAGTGAGACTTTGTCTCAAAAAAAAAGTTTAAATTAAGATTTATCCATGTTGTAGGTAGAAATAATTAAGTTATTCCACTACTGTTTAATATTTTGTTGTTGAATATACCACACTTTATCCACCACTGTTTTTATTGGCATGTGAGTCACTCCTCTCCCCTCCTCCATTTTGTACTGTTTTCCTATTAAAATTTGGTATGTATCTCCTGAGTCCACATGGTTGAAGGTTTCTCTGGGTATAGTCTTAGGAGTGGAATTGCTCCATCCCATACATGTGAATGTTTAATAGATACTTCCAAATTGTTTTCTTAATATCACTCTCCTATTAGAAACATATTAGAAATTCTATTGGTTTACCACCTCTTTGGAGTTAGTGTTGTAAGACTGTGACATTGTCAATTGTTACATATTTTTGTCATTATAACCCTTATTTGCATTTCTTTAATTATTAATGAGGTGGAGTACTTCTTTATGTGTTTACTGCCCATAAGCTTTTCCTCCTCCATTAAAACCTTTCATGTTTTTTGCTCACTTTATACTGGGTTACTTAAGTTCTTCTTATTGACTTGTAAGATTTGTTTACATAACATGCTATGGACTCTTTATTAGTTATATATGTTGTTAATATCTTATCCTCAATTTGTAGCTTGTTTTCACTCTTGTTTTTTAATTTTTTAATTTTTTTAGAGATGGGGATCTTGATCTATTGCCCAGGCTGGAGTGCACTGGCATGATCATAGCTCTCTGCATCCTTCAACTCCTGGGCTCAAGCAATCCTCTCGCTTCAGCCTACTGAGTAGCTGGGACTACAGGCCTAAGCCACCACATCTGGCTGCATTTTTACTCTTTAAATATTTGTTTTGATAATTATAAGTTGTTTATTTAATGTAATAGTATTCATCATCTTTTTCAATGTAGAGCATATTTTGTGTCTTAAGAAAACCATTTCCTCTTTCTAAATTACTTAAACTTTACAACAGAATTTTGAAATTTTTCATTTGACATTTGAATGCCACTTGAAGTTGAATTTAGTATGTAAATTGAAAAGAGGTTCCATGTTTATATTTTTCCATTTTTAAAACCTGCAGTTATTAGTTTCATTGTTTTCTCGCAGCTTAATATGTCCTTTCTGTTATATATCTAATTTCCTTATCTATGTGGCATAGTTTTACTCTGTTTTGTCAATTTCCTTAACTTCATGCTGTACCATATTGTTTTGATGATTATAGCTTCAGGATGAGGATGATTTTTTTTTTTTATTAGGTGAAATCTCAACTCTTTTCTTTTCAGCAGAATGTCTGTTCACAGACCTTTGTTTATCCATATGCATTTAAGAATCAGCTTGTCAGTTTCCATTGAAACAAAAACAAACAAACAGAAAACTTGCTGCAGTTTTGATTAGAGTTGCTTCGAAACTCTGAGTTGCTTTGCTGGTCCATTTGGAGGAAATTTAAACCTTTACTTTCGTGTGTTTCTATAATTGTCTTTGGTCATTCTAAGACACTAGAAAGCTTTGGCCAGGTGTGCCTACTCCAGGGTCACAAAGATATCCTGCTTGGTCTTCCAGAAGAATTATAGGTTTAAGGTATCCATTTAGTTGTGACGTAGATGAAATTAATTTATGTATGATATGAGGTTTTTCTTTTGGATTTCCAGTTGTTCCACTACCACTCTTTTTTTCTTCTTAAGATCCATGTAGGGTTTTTAAGTAAAGGTATGGGATGCTCAGCCATGCATTTTCTGGAGATGGAGCTGTATAGTGGAGAGTGAGTGTTCTCTACAGACTGTTTTTAGTTGAATATGATTAACAGGAGTCTATAGAACTTGAGCCTATTGACTAGGCTCCTTTTCTACTCTACTCTTCATGGCTTTTTTTTTTTTTTCTTTCAGGTCAGGGTCAATTTGGCATTTACTCCCTTCTTAGCCACTCCATCTGCACAAACACCTTACCTTAGGCTTTTAAAAATATCCCATACATGGATTCTTCCTATTAATGATGGGAATGATGTTGGTGCAAAAACTAGTACCTACTATTTGCAGAATATTTTACATATTACAAGATGGCACATGCATTAACTAAGTGGTAGATCAGGCAGAAAAAACTAATCTCAATTTATAGATGAGTAAAGTGGTAATGAGGTTAATATGACTTTCATCTAAGTGATTTACCTAAAGAGGCAAAATACCTTTAAGTCTTACTTTGTTTCATGGTATGAAGGCAACTAGAAAAGCAACAGGACATAAAATGTACATGTAGTTGGAGGGCCGAAGACCTAGATTTGAGGCCCAGCTCTATAGTCTACTACAAGACCTTGGGTTTTCATTTGATCTCTGTTGACCACAATTAGCTTCTCTGTCAAATGGGGGTGATGAAATCCACATGCCTTGTGGTAAGAATTAAGAAAGAGTATATGTGAAACTGTTTTAAAATTGTATCAATGTTAGTTGTTATATCTCATGTCTTGTAGAGAATAAAAGCCCTGATTTAGGAATGAGTTAGCCATGTTTGCAAGGTTGTGCTCTGCCATGGAATATTACGCAGCCATCAAAAACGATGAGTTTGTGTCCTTTGTAGGGACATGGATGAACCTGGAAACCATCATTCTCAGCAAACTGACAGAAGAGCAGAAGATCAAACACCGCATGTTCTCACTCATAGGCGGGTGTTGAACAATGAGAACACATTCAGGGAGGGGAGCACTACACACTGGGGTCAGTTGGGGGGAAATAGGGGAGGGACGGTGGGGGGTGAGGAGTTGGGGAGGGATAGCAGGGGGAGAGATGCCAGATATAGGTGATGGGGAGGAAGGCAGCAAATCACACTGCCACGTGTGTACCTATGCAACAATCTTGCATGTTCTCCACATGTACCCCAAAACCTAAAATGCAATAAAATAAATGGAAGAAAAAAAAAAAACTATGGGTGTATCCACTTACTCAATCTGAGCCTCAATTCCACCATCTTTAAAATGGTCACAATAATAAATTACAGAGATTTTGTACACAGAGATTAGGAATATGGTAGTTAATGAACACAGTGCTTGGTGCATAGCACATATTCTGTATGTTTTAGGTAACATGTCCATTAGAAAAAAAATCTCCTCTTTAATTCTCAACTTCAGCTTTCAACTTTAGCTTCTGTTTGAGTTAACTCTGTACCTATTAGCACTACTTATGCCTTGTTATTTACTAATTTGAGGTGGTCAGAGTTGCGTGTTCCTGGAAGCACCATTTATACAGATCACAGGCTGTTCTAGTCGTCCTGGACTGTGCAATTTGTGGCCTGTTTGTACCTTGTGTTCTGTGTGATTTTTATCTATTGGCTCCTTCACTTTCTGGCTTGAGTTTCTGTTACTGACTCAGGTCTAGCTTCCCATTTAAGGTAAGGTTTTTACTCATCTATGTTCTAAAATTAATAAATTACTTGCTCATGAAAATGCATACAACCTAATCAGACTCACTAAACAGATTCATAATGGGGATTCATTTCTGTTCACATATTTTATATTTATAGTTGAAAGTTGGATTTTTTTCACCTGGAGAAAATTTTTTTTTAAAAAAATTCTAACTGCAGCATGAAAATGGAAACTATTTGTGAAGGGTCCTATTTGTGGCTTCTGTTTAATTTTTGGTCTTATTCTCTGTGGACATTAATGGATACAACTTTACTCCATTCTGTGTCACTGTACGAGTAGATGATAGAATAAAAACTATTCAAATTTGGCACAAAAAGGATTTGTTTTCCAAGGGATTTTAAAACAATAGCATAAATAATGGGTTATCCATGAAAAGAATTTTTTCTACTTCTTTCAGACACACTGGTGGGTGACGGCCTGACATCACCCTGGAGATTTTCAAGGATAAGAGCTCATGAGCTTCAAGAGAGGCTAACTTTTGTTTAAACTTTGCTTTACATTTCCTCAACTTGTATTTCAATATGTTTTTTTTTATGTATGTTGTATAAACATCCTTTATAGATTATAGCCTAATATTATGACATCTCCTTTGAAGAACAATTAGTTTGAGATATGGTGATATGAAAAAATTTATCTGCATTCAAAACTGAAATAAAAACCTCTAAAAATAAATAAGGAAGAAAATCCCAATGGAAGAATGGGAAAAGACTTAATAAAATCCAAATTGCCAATCATTATGTAAAATTTGACAAATCCTGCTAGAAAAAAGGAAATAGAAATTAAAGCATTTTTCTCAAATTCACATTGGCAGATTCAAATAATAATTCCAGGCTCAAGTGATTCTCCTGCCTCAGCCTCCCGAGTAGCTGAGAATACAGGTATCTGCCACCCTGCCTGGCTAAATTTTTGTATTTTTAGCAGAGATGGGGTTTCATCATGTTGGTCAGGCTGGTCTTGAACTCCTAATCTCAGGTGATCCACTTGTCTCGGTCTCCCAAATTGCTGGGATTACAGGTGTGAACCACCACACCTGGCCATATATATATATATTATATACAAATTACTCTAGGTATAGAACATCCAATTTATCAACAGTTACAATTTTATTTGAGTCAATGCCCTGTTTACTGTCTAAAACTGTTGCTATATCTATATACATGAAAATATTTTGAAAATTGGAGGCAACACACAAGCAAACAAATAACCCAGCAAATATCTGGTACACCCCAACTGCTGAATCACCTGCTAACGTATTTCTAGGGGCTTGGAATATTTTTGGAAGGTAAAAGAAATTTAGCTAATGTGTATAAATAGCATTTACCTGTTTTAACACTTGGCACATGATTGTTTCATTGCTTCTTAATGGAAATAATCCAGGAATTTAAATTAATACTTTTGTGACAAATAGACTGTATTACAGAAGACCTTTAACATATATTCAGTACCTGAATTATTATTGGATTATTGATAAATAAATCATTCTGCACTACTAATGAGTGCGACAAATAGTGTCTATTAAAGAAAACCTTAAAGGTCACAAAATTAAATCTGGAAAAGATATTTTCTATAAACACAGACAAAATAATTTATAATCACTTTATTTCTTTTTCAAAATACATATGAAACAGTAAAATTATATTTCAAATGCTTTCCATTTTCTTTTACAAAAGTAATCATAAACTGTATACTTCGTAACAGCTTTGAGGTTTAATTGTTACGTAATTCATCTGAACCTGACAAATATATTCACACATTCTAAAGAAGACATTGTAAAAATATTGCATTGTGCAATATCTTTTAAAGGTGGTTGCAAAAACATTTGTTCTAAGTAATACAATTATATGCTGTCAAGTTTCACAAATGACTGTTTACCATACAAAAGCCAGAAACATGAATTTCAAGAGATTTTAAAATTTCCATTCTATAATGTGGAAGCCAAAGATATTGATTTGAACAATGGCCAAGTATTAAATCACGAACTTCAGCTGAAAAGTCACCTTATCAACAAGGACTGAAGGTTCAAAAAATCCGATAGAATGGATCCAAATAATTTGAGGCTATATGTGAAATGATGAATTTTAGTGATTCCTGCCAGTTTAGAATAATTGGCAACATCTTGGACTATTTATTAGTGGACTCATCAGATTTACAACGTGAGGCAGTTCTTTTCAACTTTGGCTTCTTTATCCTGAAATAAAGGTTTCGCTTCATTGTCCATAATGTCTCCATATTTTCAGGTGAAACTGATCACTTCTTTCAGTTGGAAAGGTCAACAGTAAGTTAATGTGAATTACACCAACTTGGGCTGGACTTTTTGTCTATAAGACAAACTATAAATGCAAATATTTTGTATATTAGAGTTGGTTTACCTGCTTCTTATTTATACAGTGATAAAATTTATGAAGCTATTCACACTGGAGATTACTATGTTCTTTAAAAGGAAAACTTCAGGGTATTTTTAAAGACAAAAATTGTAATAAAACTCACAAAATGATCTATATAGATATAAACAGAACAAATCATGCATTTTTTTTGTACAGAATAATTCAATGATGAGTTTCTACATAGCCTTAGGGATTACAGGTTGTTTTGGGTCCACAAACTTTATTCTATGGAAAAATCATAGCTGAATATAATTCATATATTGGTGTTCAGAATAGGAAAATTAAAAAGAAAAATTTGAAAGGGAAGATGAAATAAACATCTAATGCATTAAATTTTCAATATCAAGATTTATTTATCTTTACACTTTTGACTTATATCTATAATATTCATTAATATCTAATAAATTATTTTTGAGGGAACAAAAACATGAAATTGAATAACTAAAACCCACCCACCCTGTGCAGTAAATAATGGGATCTGTATACATACAACAGATAACACTTACAGCAAAATTTCAGGAGAAAATGGCTTATTTTTACCCTCTGGTGACAAGATTAGGCATAAATTTGCTCTTTGGAGACGCTTCTCTTGATCCAGGTGAGTTTAGAAGAAATTATTGTCAGTTTGAGATAAAAATATTTCCATAGAAATGTATCTATCAATAGCATGTCATTTCTAGTGTCTCAGTATAGAATAATTCTAATCAATTCCTCCTGGCAGGAGTATGTTTAAATCATTCCAGACATGAAAAAGGCTATCCTTTCTCTTAAACATCTTCTACTTATTTTTCAGTCACCACATCTAGCATTCGAAATGTTTGCATTCAATAAACCGTTAAGTCCCACTTCCACTTCAGCCTTTAATTTAGTGCTTTCTTTTCTGAAGTCTCTGTAGCCATGATGTTGTCATGCCACCAAATCACATCCTGGTTTCTTATGTTCATGATAACAGGGTGAAAGTGAAAATAATTTTTTACTTTGATGAGAAGACACTTGAACTGAATATTAATGAACTGCCACTGTTCAAATACATATCTTTTTGGTTAACTGTTAATGGTAGATGACAACTAATTACTAATACATCTTTTATTAAATTACCATTCATTTTAATTAATAAAATATTGAGTAAATATAGAAGTCTTTTTAATAAAACACAAAATTCTTACCTAAAAGGGTATCGCTGAATAACGTATTGGAGACAACATTTAGTTTAATTAGCTGTTTCCCATACAAAATATAAACTCATTCTTTTCTTCGAAATAATGGGTCTTTACAGCAGGTTCAGATGAATCATATCCTGAGCCATGTCACTGAGTTAATGATTAAATGCTCTGTCATAGGGTTTTTGGGAACAATGTTAAAGCATATACATTTCTCTAAAAGTTAAAACATAACAAGTTTTTGATTTTGCATCTCAATATCAAATTTCCATAGGCTTTAACTTCTTTGCTCAACCATCATTTAATTACTTTATTTTATGTTCATTCTTTGAATCATTTCTCATGATTTTTAGCCTAAAGCTTATAAAAGTTTGGATCAAGTAGAGTACCTCAAAACAACTGGAGTTGCTTCAAGAACAAGTGAAGAAAAATCTGCATTTTCTTTTTATTTAGTAGAGGTGAAATGACGTTCTCAAATCCTTATCCACTTCAGGTGTTTTTTATTATCAGGCAGTTAAATTACCTGGTCATTATTACAACTAAGGTGGCACAAAAAATCAGACTAAATTCTATAAAAATATACGTTCTTAAACAATATCAAGCACTCTTTTTGAGGAGGTAAAGAAATTACCACATGTTCAATGTTAAGATTTCATGTCCCTTTATTTGTAATAGTCTTTGGCTCTTTTGATAACTGATCCTAAAATAAGTTATATTTTGTTTTATGGAAAGTAAAAGTTGATCACAGGGGTGGAAGTTTAGCTTTTTCAATTTTGCAGTAATTAATCACTAAATGAAGGCTTTAGGAGATGGATAGCTCTTTACTGAGTTGCAAAAAATTTAAAATAATAAACACTGGTGGAGAATAAACACAGTTGAGAATGTCAATTAAATATTACCACAAAATAGGTTCAAATATATTTGCTTTTATTTATCAAAAACCTGAGTCAGTATTGATCAGTTGTGATTTCCCTGCAATAACTACAACATGCACACACTTCCCAAAACTGCATAAGAAAGTGAGTGCTTGGCTCTGCTCTCCTGTCTGTGTTCCCCAGGCACTAGTCCTAATGTTATATGTTGCTGAACCATGAATATATTCAATATAGAAATTCTTACATGTTAATGAAGTCTCAGAAACACAGGGTTGGCCTGACAAAAACAATTGTTGGGGAAAATATTATTAGGAAACCAGTGTGAAAAAAACAATGTTCTGAGTTTTATGAAAAGATATACTCCACAAACATGAATGTTCTTTTCCTATTCAATTCCCTCATTCCCCTGCTTTCTTGGTGAAACAGGTAAAGCAAACAACAAATCCCTCCCTCAAAACTAAGAATATCAGTATTGTTTGCTAATGAATTAAGTTACTGTTTTCCTAGACTTATATTTGGTAAGTCCCTGAAATTAGACATTCATTATGTATCTGAACTACAACTTCATAATGTGTTGGTACTGTCATTAAAATGTGATGTCCCACACAAGGAGATTTCTAACATCAAAACTTATTTTAAATATTGAAACTCAAAACATTTCATCTTCAATTACAAGCAGAAAGGTAAGTTATGTGTATATGAATGTGTGGGCTGTGTCGAGTGAGGGTGTGTTGTATTAAAAGTGTTAGGATTACATTTTTATAATATGAACTGTCATTTTTAACAATCATACCTTATCAATCTGTGTATAAACCTTCCTCCTGAATTACATGAAAGATGAGCTGCTGTGGTGAATTTCCTCTGCTTGATCTCTTTCTCAGGATTAACACATATCCTTGTATGACGAGTTTATTCTAACTCCAAGCAAACATTTAAAAATTATTTAAAAAACATTGTAATCTACAATTTCCATATTAGAATCTTCTGATTCGTCAATGGTTCACATTTTTACATCAGAAGCACTGGCTTTTTCTCCTTAGAAAGTAAAGACAAGCATGAGTTTCTAAGAATCAATAAAAAGTCCTTGAAATATGTTTTTGGGTGAAAATAATTATTATACTCACTTAGGAAACGTAATTGCTAATTTACTTTAAGCTGCAGTTATATCTACTAATAAAACAATTGTCTCCAAAAATGTCATTCTATTAATAGTATAACCTTTTGTCTTCCCATTTGAAAAGTTTTATTTCCCAATAAAACAAAGAGTTTCAGAATGCAAGTGTCATCTTTCATTTTACCTATAGCAAATAATTCTTTTTGGCTTGACAAGGTAGCCAAGTGTTTTCAAACAGCTTTCTTTTATTATTTTCAATGAGAAAATGTTAGCTACGAGTACCTGTTTTCCTTAGGGTAGTATAAGCATTTTTGAAAAATCTAAGGCAGAACTGTTTTTGCCTTTAAAATGTTAATGTGCAAAATATTTACCTCTTAATTAATAGTAATGACATCATTATAAGAGATGGCAACAAAATATCAAGGCTTTAATTTTTTTTAATATTTAGAGATAATGGGATTTTACAAAATTAAAAATTTCATAACTGCTGAAATATTTTTCTCATCCAAGTAAGTATGTTCTCTTGCCTTTTTTTTTTTTAAAACACACCAATTTTGAAATAATCTTGAAATAGGCACTATCTATACCACACATCTCAAAAGTAAGGTTGGGGTAATTCCGTATAGATACCTTCCAATAGGGCCTGAAAATGAGACCAAATATGTTGGCCTCATTTAAAAGAAAGGTCTGTCTTGTAAAAACGTTTGCATAGTTTTTACATCTAGTGGCCTGAGCCTTGACGCTTATGAAGGCAAATGCCTTTCATGCAAGGACTGGAGTCCTAGCCTTTAGAATTAATTTGTTTATTATTAAGTATTGACATTGTATTATTAATATTTATGGCATATTTCTATATTTTGCTGGAAATAAATTATCCTTTCTTTCAGAAAATACCCAATTTCAATGATTTGCTTCTGACTGGGTGTGAAGAGTCACCACTACTGTGTACAATCTAAACGATGATGAACACAGAGAATGTTGTTCTTTTGGTGTCTGTTAGCATGGTCTATCATAAACACAGGATCTATATCATAGCTTCAAGTCACAAAAAATACATGTCACAAAAAATACATGTCACAGTACTTGAGAACCTTACAATCACTTAAAAAATTAACTTCTGATTCTTTACACTTAGAAATACTTGTACTACATTTGAGATGAAGATTATTAGAATTTAAAAAATATCAGTTAAACAGTGCAACAGATATTTGAGCTAACATAACAGTAAAACAGTATAAAATGGTAGCCATAATGGCCCAACCTCCATTTTTCAGCCAGTAAGTATTACTTCTTAAATTTATATTCAAAACGATTCTTTAAATTTATAGTTTTGTCTGTGTGTTTTAAAGAACAAGCTTGAGAGACAAAGTTTTGAGTTTAGCAGAGCCAAATCTCACCAAGAAAGCAATTTTATGAGACTGAAAGAAAAGTATTATCAGATAAGTAATATTAATTTGATTGTGCAAGGATTTAATGTTGTGTAAGTTAAGTTCAAAATGTCCTTTGAAGTTTATATTGAACCATGTGCACAATTGGAAAAACACACTATAACAAAACCAAATCCATACATATGTGACATGTGCTACTTTATATAATAGCAGCATAAACCATATTTAATTTTAGATAAGTATGCACTGTTTAAATAAACATTTCTTTGCTTATGCAAAGAATTACAACATATTCAACACTCTTTGTGCTAACAGGCATTTGACATGAAGGACAAAATGCCTTAAGCAACTAAGGACTATATGTATTCAAGTAAAATGTATTAAGATGTTCAAGGTTAAAAAATCGGCAATAAAAGTAAATAAAAAATTACATGTCAAGTTTGTTCATTACTATGAATATATTTTAAATGAGGAAATCAAACCTTCCACTTTTTCTTTTTTGATTCAATGAGCACATGGTCCTAGGTTCTTAATATCATGGTATCTTACTTTGGAGGCATTATGGTGTGGAAGGTGGTTTGGGAGAGGGGCAGGATCCTTGACTATCAAAACTGGTTGCCCGGCCAGGTAACTGAAAGACAGTAATTTCATAATATATGATTTAGTACAGAAATATAATACAGTGGTTATTGTTGCTCCCTTCAAATAGTGTTGCTCACTTCAAATAGTGATTATTCAACCACAATATGCAAATCTCTGAAGAAAAGAAATACATGACTCCCTTTGCCCTTCAGAACTTACCTTCTCTGCTACCATGAAGAGGCACAGATTATCTCCTAGAATGTAGGCAGAGCACGGTACACAGATGAACATGAAGCAGCACTATGTGGATAACTATTTATGACTGCAGAATAATTTCAAATTTTACGACAGGTTTTTGGCTCTTTTCTATAAAAAATAAATGGTTTACTTTAGTGAGGGGCAATTGCTAGGAAAGAGCAGTAAGAGGTTCTAAACACAAGAGACTGCACTCCACTTGCTCTGAGGCAGGAGGTGATCACGGAGGCAGTTAATGAGATGAGAAGAACTGCATTTGGCAGATGGGAGCCCCAAGTGACAGAGATATGTTCTTACAATCCTTAAATGCCTATGTGTATTTAAAAAGTTTAATTACAACAAAACAAACAATTATCTAGATAAAAAGAACCAGATTTTCTGCATGATACTTTAGTCTCTGTTGTACCAACAGACCCAACTCTCGAATAACTGTTCCCTTCTCACATTTATGCCTTCTGTGACAAGAACATGTATAATTATATACTTATTTTTCCCAAAATGCACAATCCAGCCAGTTCTTAGGTCCCTAGTCCATATATTCTGTTTGACCAATGAATGCAGGAGCAGGGATTAAAAGGAGCTTTTGCTGGAGAAAGTACATTTACATGACCTCGTTCTCGATAACTATCTGGGATCTTTTTCTGATGTCTATATTGTGGCTTATCTTTCTGTATATTCTATTATGACTAAAAGATGTTTACATGTTCCTAAACACAAGCATGTGCCTATTACACAACTCCCCTTCATCAGCAAAATGTATACCTGCTTATTAAGCACTAATGAATGATTAATATGCCTTGTATCATAAAGCACCTTTTCTCTTATTACTTAACAATTCTTGCTCAAACTCCTTCGTTTCTCCCTGCATCTTCCCTGTGAAGCCTGTAGAGGCATGCAGTTCTTTTTTTGTTAACATATGGAGAAGTGTAGTTGGAGACAGAGTGAACAGCCCGCTCAGACGTAGACAGCCAGAGGAACAAAGATTAGAATCCACCACTGCATTCAGAGTGAGCTCCTGCCCAACATGGCTCTACTCTTCTTTTCAGATTTTTAGAATTAATGTTCACTTTCCACACTTAAGAAAAGATGAGAACTAGGAAAAGAATAATAATTATAAAATAAGCAATAAAGTGTACTTTAGACAACATCCACTGTTGAAACAAATACTAACTTTCCAAGACCTGAGCTACTCAGAGAATACACATGTCTATACTTATGAAGTCCTAAGGGAAAACACCAAGTGATTGTGTGTGTATATGTGTGTGTGTGTGTGTGTGTGTGTGTATGTGTGTGTGTGTGTTTATAGATGCATTTGTGTGTGTGTATGTCTTTTATGATTTATACTAAATTATGAAGTCAGATAAAGACTTGGCACATTCACATATAAACAGATATTGATGACGACAGTTCACCTGTGTGAGCATGTAATGCTCATTTGGTGTTCATCCAATTTCCCTTACTATGTTCTGAGTAACACAGCCAAGGTTGCATTTTTTTGTGACTAAACTGAGAGTAGAACTTGGCCCCACCGATATTTAGTCAATGACACTGCACAGCCTCTTCCATTCAATCCAGTCCCTAGTGACAAGAAGCACTAAGTACTTAATAGCATTTCTTTAGTTTTACTCTGAGTTTACCACTATTTCAGAGTCATAGCAGTAACTTAGCCTGAGGTTTCACAATAAGCAGTCACACAGCAGAGCCAGGCCTTGAACTCAACTAAACTGACACCTCAATATTTTAAAAACCTTGGGCAGTTTTACTTCCTGACCAGAGTTGAGGGAGACATATCTTTCCCCTTATGCTGAAAAGTTATAATTAGGTGACAGTACCTCTAGTTAGGGATTGTAGAAAACTTTAGGTAAGGTGGCTGGTTTCTTTTTTGCAGAAGAGAAGGACAAAAATGCAGTTTCCAGCTAGTAATAAACTTACTAGATTGCTCCAGCCCCCACTCAATTTAAATTTTTTGGCTTTTGAAAAAAAAAAAAAAAAAAAAGACTTGCAGTTTTTAATGGGCTTACTGTCCAAAAGAATATGAAGCCCAGAAAATGCAGTAGCTTTTTTAAATCCAAGAAGGCACACAGAACTTTGAATATTAAATATTAGAGACTGTGGGACAAAAGCAAGAGCAATCTTTTTTATTTTTATTTTTTTAACAAAGGTGAATACATAAAATTTCAGATAAAGATTAGCAGATAAATAGTATTACATAAAAGAGACAACAAAAAAGGCAGATGTAAGGAATTCACAAGCTTACCTCCAGCAAGGGGTGCCAATGTGTTATTGGTTTTCGATGATAGGCCAGCATTTCATTCCAGTGGTCTCGCCCAAGTCCCTCAGCGTCCAGTCCTGTTCTACATACTCCTATGACCTCATTGTGTCCTACCCTAGGATTCGTAGAATATTATACTTTCATTTCCAACATTCAAAGATAAAAGGAGTTTCACAAATCTTAGTAGAATTTTACACATATGATTAAAATATTAGATGCTGTAATTCTGCAGATACTACTTCAGACTGAATGAAATATCTTAAATAAATAAAAATTTACTAAACAGTATCAACATTCAAAAAATGAATATGTGTAAGAGGTAGACACAAACCATTTCAGTGCTTTGTAGTTTAAGCACATTTCATCATAATAAAAATAGCACAAATGAGAAATACCAGTAGGTCTTTACCTATATCATGAGTGTTTTTCTTGGAAGCAATCTCATTTAACATAAGTGATGTAAAGCAAATCTTGTTCTTTCCACGAGGCTTAATGTTTTATAACAATGTTTAGATTTCTCACCAAGAAATACAGTACCAATTTTCTTTAATTGGCTCTAAATGATATGTCAGTGTGTTACCACTTGCATTACAATTAAATAGGGCAGGATTATGTTCAGTTGCATGGCATTTAATTTATTTTTGGATAACAGGAAACATACTGAACAACGTTTGCATTATCTATTCATGTCCTTCTTTTATAGCAATGAATCAAGATGATAATAATAACAGTTAATATTTTTGAGAGCTTATTATATGCCAGTGTTCTAGGTAATTTAAATGTACTGACCCGCTTAATTCTCCCACCATGACCATGAATATCATTATTATCATTCTTCCATTGTACAAATAAACTAAATGCCCAGAAGGTTAGGAGCTAGCCTGACTACACACTTAGTAAGAGGCAGAGGCAGGAGCTGAATCAAACAAGTTGTTGACTCGAGAGCACATGTGGTTAAGTAGCTTCTCAAGAATGAAATGTAATTGAAAGGAGCTTTCAATTTTGACAGCCATCTCCAAAGGTACTTTTGAGATTATTTTAGGACATTTCATCCTTTTTCCCCCATCACTGATGTAGATATGTGTATGTAGTATTATTTTCCTTAATATGAAATTTCACAAACAAGCATGTTTTTAGGTACAAAATTTTTGTCTTTCTGTGTATTGTTAGCATTCATTTCCCTAAAATTGCCTGAGTGACAAATGCTCAAGTGTGTATCTATCTGAACTTATTGCTGTGAGAAATCAATAGGGGTAATTGGCAAAGAGAATGGGGCTCCTGATGAAAACATCTGCATTATTTTTAGAGTTTGAAACTTCAACTAATTCAAGATTTCTCTCTCCCCTTTTAAACAGTAGTCACAAGTTAATTTTTTCAAAGTTATAAATTCATTACTAATAGACGGTGCTTGCAAATTTTATTTTTCAGTTTCTTTTTTCCCTAGCTCTAAGCCAGGGGAGAGCTCATTAACTTCTCTCAGTTATTGGGTCTTGGTTATGATACTATAAAATGGATACTTTGTGTGTATTTGAGAACAAAACAAATGTACTAAGGCACTGTTTATGTGCTGATAATTTTGTAGGTTAAAAACACAAGTATACATTTCCAAAAAATTTATCAATATAAAAGTCAAAATAATAAGAGAAAGTATATAGTAAGGCCCAAATAAGAGACAGAAACCTTTGGTGGGACAAGAGTTCAGAGGAAGAAGAGGACTGGTCAGCAAAGCAAGGCTTACAGAGGTGCTGACATAAGCAAGGCTGTGGGGCGTTGATGGGACAAGATACACAAAGCTGGGGGACAGTCCAGGCAACGGGGAGAGTGGAAGGGCAAGGGTAAGAGCTGCAGTGGGCAGGATCTTCAGACCTGCATAGGGGAGGCTGCAATGTTTTCATGAGAGCAGGAGTGACTCAAAGTGTGTGACCTGGAAGAACTATCCAGAAAGCAATGCTTTAAGATTAACGTGAAAGTATCAAAGTTGTATCTTTATGGCTGCTACTCACTTTCCACTCCTATTCCTCATTTTTCACAGTTCTATATGATGCTAAAGTTTTACAAATGGGAAAAGTGATTCCCAAAGTGTTATGCAACTTGTCCTCTCATGTAGCTAGTTAATGATAGAGCTTGGGTAAGCATCATTGATATTCATATTCCAGCCTAGTTGATAAAACAAATTCCGTTGATTATAATCTGTTTGTTACTGTAAAAAGACTCCACAACAGTGCTTTCTTGAATATATTCTATACTACTTCTGGACCCATTATTTCACTAGTTTCAGGTGAATTTTAATTTAAAGATGACTTCTTTTGGAAATGAAAATCCAGAACTATAAAATAGAAAACAATGAATTTTGAATTAATTATTATTCCCTCCTCCAATTTAAATTTAAACTGTTGTAGCAGTAAATGACCTGAAAAGCTGAGTTCCTGTGCATGACTAGGGATGGCTGCTCTTGAGTGAGTAGACAGATACACATACCTGTCATAATCCATGACCGCAATGGAGAGGCTGACCTGGTCCACGTTCTCTGGAGGGATGTCAAAAATAATGGCCTCATTGTACACAGGGTTTAGAGTGTTTTTCTTTGTAGTTGTTTTTCTCTTTTTTAATCTTCGACCTTCACACATCAGAGACACTTTGACATAAGGATCTAGGAATAAAAGGATAACTTTATTAAAATAAAAGTAGTACTACAAAGTATAAATAAAACTGAAGTTTATTAGTACTAAATAAGACCTATAATATTAAGGCCTATATTAAGACCTTTAGAACTACCAATTTTAAATTTGTCTCAAAAAAATAATTGTAGTAAGGTTAGTTTCTTTCAAAATGGTTTAGAGTAAGAAGATCAAAACTTGTGAAAGACTTAGCAACACTGTGCTAGACAGATAGAGATGATCACGATAAGTAGAAATTAGAAAGCAAAAAATATCTGTGGAATCTTCTTCAATTACTTTTGAAAAAGGACCTAAAATTAGAAATACCATTTGCTTGATAAGGAACTTGGATTGAAAAAATGATTCTTACAAGTGATTTATTGCATACACAACGGTAAAAGATAAAAAGGGGGATATTTGGTTTAAAGATGGCCACACAGAAAGAAGGCTCCTGATATGACATTATCTGCATGATGCCAATTATGAGAGAAAAATTTAGTTGGGCTACATTTTTATAGGCCAAAGGGATCAGACAATTGCTAACAAGTTCTGCTACAGCAGACTTGATATCTATCCTATTACCTTTACTACCTTAAATAGAAAAACTGCTATGGTATTATAGAAAATTGTATGATGGTTATGCAAAATTTCCAACAAGCCTTACTTTTACACCTTTTATTCAAAGCAGGTATGGTTTTGGGAGGGGATGTCAACATTGGGTTGAGCACACTAGATAAACAATCAGTGTCTGCTATCTTAATTTTTTTTCTCATTCTGGCCATCCTCTAACTGTAGCACCAATATTTCTTTTTTTTCTGTTCCCATAGTAATACACTTTATTTCCACAGAATAAGCCAAAAGGATGGCAATATTAATTTACTTGAGCATGTGAATGCTTCTTAAACTTTTGAAGTACGTAACTCTCTATTTCCAAAGCATTCTCATCAAGAAGCAAGGTATTCATGACTGGCAATAGGGTATGTAGAGGAAAAGAAGATAATGTTAATATCTGTTTCCCATTTATTTTTTAATTTTTAAATAGTAGGAAGAATGTCCTAAGGAGAAGCTCATTTTTGTGATACAGCTTTGTGTTTGAGCCCACAGACCTAGGACTTCTAATGAAAAATGGGAATGAGAAGCATGAATTACCCTTTGCAACTCCCAACAGCTCTCCAACTACATTTCTCTGCTTGTGACAAGGATAATTTACTGGTTCTTTAGTTGAATCACAAGCCTGTTGTGAGGATTAATGAGGAGGTGCTCTCAAACCATGCGCTCCTCTGATGAAAAGCTTCATATAAATAAAATGTAATCTTGCGCTTAATTATAACTTTGATGTTGTTTCCTTGCCTCAAAATTTGATCTCTTTTCATACACGGTTAAAAAAAAGAGTAGAATAAACAATTTGCAGAGTATACTGTTTATCTTCAATTCCTCAACATTTACTGACCCAAGACTTTTTCACCAAAATTAATGTAGAATTTACTTGTTTTACCTTCACACTATGTATTACAAATTTAAAAAAATGAACATCATGACATAGTTTGAAAATCCATGATCAAGAGATATACAATCAGCAGTCTCCCTCCCATTTGTCTTCATCCCTTAGTTTTTGTATATCACTTGGGTATTTTTAATACAAATATTAGCAATATGAATATGTATTCCAAATTTCCCCATTCTTACACAGAAGGGTGCATAATATTCATGTTAATTTTTTACCTCCTTTTAAAAAATCACTTGTACATCCTAGAGCTATTTCCACACCAGAATTTACAGTTCCCTTATTTTTTTTGTGATGCAAATTTGAGTTTTGTTGTTCTGCAAAACCACAAATTATACATCTTCCCAAAATGTCACCCCTTATTTCCACCACTATTTCTTATTTCTGTTTACTACAACAAACACCTACCAGTCTCTCTACTCTTCCCTTATCATTTTCCTTTCACAGAGCTGTGCCAGTGTTTATGTATTAAATTCTAACTAGTTACTCAGAACTGCAGTGAATTAAATAAAGGGATGAAGAAGAATGAAGCGTCTTTATCCTTCTATCAAAGTTAGCACAAGAGGAATTTCCTTCAAGAATTTCTTTCAGAATCTTCAAGAAACATTAATTTATTTTATTATTCATTTCAGACACCAGAGATGCACAAATTTTTAGTTAGGTGGCAAAAAATGCAAATGCAAATGGTGGTCATGGAACATGGCTATTTCTCTGCAGATCAGGTGAGGGGGAATAAATTCAGAGTAAATATTTCTTCACATAGCCTCATTCACAGCTTAAAGGCTAGGAATATTCCCTTATAAACAACTGACTAGCTGAAAGTGGAGGAATACATGGTAAATAATGTATTTTTGAGACAGTGCTATATTGGTAAATTGGCAGAGAAAGAAATAGAAACAAGAACTCAAATTCAGATCTATTTGATAATACCTTTTAAAAATTTCATAATGATAATGTAAATAAAAGAGGTGACTTGGAACATTTTAATTTGTAATTTTTTTCTTCTTTTGTAGTACTCCATTATAGACAATTTATTGAGTAGCCATGTATCATTTTAGATACATGAACTATTTTATTTGGGAACGTGCCCTTGGTCCTATGGCCATTATGTACATACCTGATGAGCCAGTAATATCCATTGCCTTCAGATTTCTGCACTTAATCACTGTCAATGTCATACGCCCAGCCGTCGGCAAGTAACAAAGGGAAAACATGATTTCACCCAGGTCTATACTTTCCTAGAAAGGCAACTGGAATGTTAGCAATCTCAAACACTGCAGAGTGAAAACAAAAAATAATAAAAGATGTTGAACAGAAAATCACTTTAGAAGAATATTGGAATGTCACTTTAAATTGTTTTATTGGGGATAAAACAGGTAACATTGCAAGAAAGCTATTCTGAATGCAGTATGCAAAAAAAGTCTATCCCAGCTGCTTATTTGCTATCTCTGCTTGTATTTACAACAAGAATCTGAAACTTAACATAGTCAAAACCAGACTACTGATTTCAGCCATGCCCTATCACCTTCCAAAACTGATTCTTCTGTCAGTGTTCCACAATCAAAAGGCATCACAATTCACCCAAAGACTGAATCCAAAAACCCAGTAGTGACTTTTATTCTTTTATCTTCACCTCTATGAGCAACCCATGGGCAAGTCCTGTCTACGCTATCTACAAAGTATATCCCAAATCAGTGACTTTCTTTTCAGCTCTACTAGTCAAGCCTCCATCTTCTCTTGCCAGCATTACTTCACTAGCCTTGAAAACAAACCTCTCATTCCAGAAGTTAATCTTCACAAAGCAAAAGATCATTTATGAAATGCAAATCTCTTGCTTAAAATTGTTTAAGGGATCACAACTGTAGTGGAATAAAGTCCAAACTCCCTACCTGGCATATAAGTGGAATAACTTCAAGTCCTGGTATACCTGAGACATTCCTGGTTTATACCTATTGTTATGGTGTAATTACTAAGAACATCCCTGTCCACATTATTATTATTTTTTTTTTTGAGGCAGTCTCACTCTGTTGCCCAGGCTGGAGTGCACTGGTGTAACCTCAGCTCACTGCAGCCTCCACCTCTTGCATTCAAGCGATTCTCCTGTCTCAGCAACCTGAGTAGCTGGGATTACAGGCATGCGACACCACACTTGGCTAACTTTTGTATTTTTAGTTTTGACTGTTGGCCAGTCTAGTCTCAAACTCTTGACCTCAAGTGATCTGCCTACCACAGCTTCCCAATCTGTCCACATTTAAATATGTCTTTGATTGACTAATACATTAGAAGGTCACACACATAAGGTTTATGCCATCTGTGCCCTACCTTTCTAACATTTCTCATTCCTCTCCCCTCCAAGGTCTGATGCAGACACAAATGTGTTTGTGCATGTGCTATTCAAACAAATGAAGTTTGTTCCTGCTTTGGGGCCTCTGTGTTTTTTTTCTCATTGAATAGTGCTTCTTTCTCTTAAATATTTATATGGCTGACTTTTTACCATGCAGAACTCAACTCAAACAGAATCTCTGCAGTGGGGCCTCCACCCATCATTCATTCAGAGACTGCACACCTTTCATATCCTATACTCACCACAGTCCAGACCCTTCACATATTTTTTGTAGTACTTATTGTCTGATATCACCTTTCAAATTCTTTTTTGTTGTTTCCCAGACTCCCTCATATAGCACCCAGGAGAGCAGGGTTGTTGGCGGTCTTATTTTCTAAAATGTACTGAAGTGCATGATGCATAGCTGGTACATATAAGTGCATATTTTTTGAAGAATTGAATACATTACTTAATTAATCTGAATAAAACCTGTTTTTTTTTTTCATTTTTATAAAGCAGGACTATCCACAGTACCCCAATATAGATTTATATGTGGTCTTTGACTGTATAGAGAGTGGACAAATGAAAATGAATGTGGACAATGGATAATTTAGGATGGCCCTCAAAGAGTTGTTCACAGGATTCAATAAAATCACACTTGGTAAGAAATTTGTGGCAGGTTTACGTTTGGGGGAAATAACTTGCTGATTATGCACCCAGGTCCACAGGGCTGGGTTCTTAAACATTTTTCATGATACACTATTAACATCTGTTGGGCTTACTCATATAGCTTGGGTGCTGATTTACATGATTCTCCTTTCTTTATTCATGGTCTAGAAGTTAGAGACCAGTAACTCAGGGCAAAAACTTTAATTAAATTTGTGTTTGACCCCCAGTTCTCTACTTTCTAATGGTGAGATCCTGGGAAATTCAATTAAGTTTTTAATCTGTAAAACTTCATTTTCAAATTGAGAATAATGCCCACCTCACAGGGTTTGTAAGCATTAAAGGACATAATGTAAATAAAGCATAAGGTACTTTATACAGTGTTTGGCATGTGATAAAGAATGATCTTTTGTTTACTACTGTATTGCTAGCACATAGAGCAGTGCCTTACATATATCAGGCACTCAGTAAGTACTGGATAAATGAGAAGCTTAATAAATAGAAGTGATTATTATTTTGCAAGAATATTAGTAAACAAAAAATATTTTGAAAGAAAGGTATATCCAACTGGATATCCTTTATGCTAGTGGATTGCTGTAGACTAAAAACAGTGAGGAAGATCCCATAGAAGACGGTTGAGGAAAAACAGAAAGAGCACAACCTCCTGCTGAAGAAGGAACCTTCTCTTCCTTCTAACTTTTTTTTTTTTTGAGACAGGGTCTCTTATTCTGTTACCCAGGTTGGAGGGCAGTAGTGTAACCATGGCTCACAGCAGCCTCATGTGATCCTCCCACCACAGCCTAGCTGGGATTATAAGCATGTGCCACCAAGCCTGGCTAATTTTTGTAGAGACAGGGTTTTACCATGTTGGCCAGGCTGGTCTTGAACTATTGGGCTCAAGAGATCCACCTGCCTCAGCCTCCCAAAATGCTGGGGTTACAGGTGTGAGCTATGGCAGCCAGCCAACATCTAATGATTTTTGAGCATTATTTGCCAGGAACAGTGGTTGGTGCTGTAGACACCAAGATGGACATGGTTTGGCCCCTGGAGGTCTCAGTTGAGAAGAAAGTGAGTAGGCTTTAAAAGGCTAAGAAAATAAGTCTGAATGCCATTTTTATCTGTTGATTTTCTCCTTGTTTCTCTTTGTTTCTTTGTCTAAGCATTTCTTCAGGCTCACTCTATGGGCTTAAATTTTCTGCCTGACAGCCATTCCCCTTTCCCTCACTGGGTGTTTCTCCTTTCAGTTACTATCAATAAGTGTGGGCATACTTTGTTGTCAGCTGGTCAAATTAAAGGGATCTCTCTATGAATGTAGATCATGACACCAAATTCCATTATGAAATATGGTGGAGGTGGGCTGGGCACTGTGGCTCACGCCTGTAATCCCAGCATTTGGGAGGCCAAGGTGGGTGGATCACCTGAGGTCAGGAGTTGCAGACCAGACTAACCAACATGGAGAAACCCTGTCTCTACTAAAAATACAAAATTAGCTGGGTGTGGTGGTGCCTGCCTATAATCCCAGCTACTCGGGAGGCTGAGGCAGGAGAAATCACTTGAACCCGGGAGGTGGAGGTTGCAGTGAGCTGGGATCAGGCCACTGCACTTCAGCCTGGGCAACAGAGTGAGACTCCATCTTGAAAGAAAAAACAAATAATAGAGACCAGCCTGGCCAACGTGGTGAAACCCTGTCTCTACTAAAAACACAAAAATTAGCTGGGTGTGGTGATGCATGCCTGTGATCTCAGCTACTTGACAGGCTGAGGCAGCAGAATCGCTTGAACCTGGGAGGCAGAGGTTGCAGTGAGTTGAGATCATGCCACTGCACTCCAGCCTGGGGAAGACAGCAAGACTCCACCTCAAAAAAAAAAAAAAAAAAAAAAGAAAAGAAAAGAAAAAAAAGAAAAGAAAACAAAATTCAAACTCCATGTATTCAGGAGTTTTAAGAAAACTGGAATGAACTGGGTGGTAAAAATTAATGTAAGGGATGCATGCATAATAACTGCACAAAAGTTTAAGTCTTCATTAAAATAAATTTTTCTTTCAAGAGTGTGAAAGGACAAAGTGCCAACATATTGCAAAGGGTAGAATATTCTCTAAGGTAAATACCAATATTCTTATTTAAAATCTAAGTGATCTAAGAAATTATCATGAGAAAGTGAAATTAACAAAGGTAGGTGGCTGCATGACCTTTAAAGGGATCTATAACATATGTAACGCAGAACTCTAGAGTTTGGCGACAGTGCTCTGAGATACCATGTGAGCTAATTTTTGCTATCCTCCACTGAGTCTGTGCCCTTATTGATAGTTCAACTCCAATGAGCAGGTAGAATTTTAAGGCTGCCTCTTCTGTCTGCCCCATGCCACTGTGGTTTATAAGGCCATCTTCATTCCCAACAATCCAAGCTCTCTGGTGGCCAGTCAAGAACCAGGAAACAAATTGAAGGGTCTCTAAACATATAGCATTAATATAAGGAAATTATACAATAAAGTTATTTATACAAGAAGTCTATATCTTTTTTTTCAACACTCATTTGCTATTATTTTGGTCAAAAGTTTAGCAAGATTGTTTACTTGCTGTATCAGTCTACAGCAGGTCAAATCTCACATATGCAGTGTGGAGATCGGGAAATTTATAGTAAGTCTAGTGAAGACAGCAAGAAAAAATAGTGACAAAGACACAAAACTGCTAAAAAAAAAAGCAAATATTCTAAAAAGAACAGCAAATTGGAATCACTTTGTATTGGGGTAATTACCAATAATAATGATTCAGTAACTTAACATTTTATTACAGACTTGAACAGTAATTAATATTTAAAGTAATGACCTTGAGTCAAGGTAAGGAAATATATCCCATATGTTCTGTTCAAGAAAATAGAGACATGTACACTATTTTTCAGGATTATTTTTATCCAAAATGCAAAATATTTAAAGTGCTATTATAATTTCAGCTCAAAATGAGTAACGCTTTGAGTTTCTGCAAATTGCATGCAGTCTCATTTTCGACAATTTTTTATAAACATGAGTTTCCCATATCAACCTCTAAAAAATTCATGTATTTTTTGGGCAAATAACCATTTGAAAGCCTGATATTAAGTCTAAGATGCAGTGTTCCATAAAATGTATTATGGGTAAGAAGGTATTTACCCCATTCTCATACACACTAACTTATTTGGTTGAATAATCTCAATGATAATCTTCAGAGTTCCTACTTGGAATAGGGGCATATGAAAAAAGGGTAACACTGAAGCTGGCTCATAGGTTATTAATTCAATTTCTTCATGCTGGCTTCACCAAAATGGAGCTGGGTAGATAAAGACCAGTTTTGATGATTGGCTATAGTCAACTTTGCAGACAGTCACAGTTACAAAGTTTTTTCCATGTACTTTTCCAAAATAAAAATAAAAGTCACTGGAAGGATAAATTGATATGCAAATATTTACACTGCATATCCTATTGCAGGACTAGCAGTAAAATCAAGCTGTAGCAACGGACTATAAGAGATGGAGAGAAGACAGATTAAAGGCTCCATAACTAGAAGGTCTATGAACCAAGGGAAGCATTCTCGGAGCAAAATAATCGTTAGGTTGGGCTTAAAGAATTAACCAGATGGGATTTCACAGGGTGATGAGGAATAATGCTGTTTGTGAGTACTATGATAAATATTCAGAAATAAAAACGGTAAGTATGCATTGAGAAATATGGAGTCTGGAAACATGTTAGAGGAGGTTTAGGGTTGATGTAGTTGTTTGATGTCTTCTATGGGCAACAGGGATCCAAGGTGTTGGTGAAAAGGGTGGGAGCTTGGCAGAGTGGAAAGGGCATAGGTTCCTGGGTCAAAGAAAGTAGAGTAAAAAATACGAAATCTTCTATGTTCTAGTTTCCAAGCACATGGCAAAAATACTTGACCCTGAGCTTGAGCTTAATTGCAAATAAAATGGAGTCAGTAATAAGTAACTTGCAAGGTAGATAGCAAACATGTAAAGTGCCTGGTGTAAACAGGCACTCAAAAACAATAATGATGTTAATGAAAATAATATTAAAAAAACATTTATCTTGAGTAGGCTAGATTAGGATGAAACAAGGCATAAGAGAGAGAGGCCACTGAAGTAAAGTTGGTGTGGGAAGATGTTGGCTAAGGAAAAGTTTGAATTCAGGGATATATTGGGAAGTAAGAATCATTAACAGGTATTGAAAAAAAAAACTTTAAACAAACAATTGGTTGCTATGGTGATAGCAGTCATCACATCCACTTAGCACCCTAAATGCAGTCTGCCGTCCACATTTCCTTGGTAGTAAGAAAACAGATGGTTTTCTTCACACTGTTAAAAGTGAGATGTGTAACTAGATCAAATGAACTTCTTCATCAAGTTACTAGTCCTTCAACCACCTGCCCACAAAATAACCTACAACAAAATACAGACCCAGAGTGGGTCTACTGGATTAAAACTACTGTAAAATGTATGTATTTTTCCCCAACTGACACTACTCATTCACCTGAGAAAATTGTGGGATTTAACCTTGAACAATCTACTTGACCTCACTTGACCTCAGTTTCGTTGGTATAACATGAGAGTGCTCAAAGAGATGAGGGAATTTAGTTTCCAGCTGTAAAATTGTGTAATTTTAAGCACTGGTCAAAAATGAGAGCTAAATAACACATGAAGATCCATTCCAATGGGAAGTAACTACCTGCAATTACTTTTGCACCAACCCAGTAGTTATTTGCCATTAAAAAAAATGGCAAAAAAAACACCATTAGTTATTTGTCATTTAAAAAAAAAGGCAAAAACCGCAATTACTTTTGCACCAACCTCTTATATGCCAGAATAGTTTACCTCTTGTCCTATCCAACACAACCATGGACTTTAGCTATCAGGAGCCACAAAGTGACAGAGCTAAGGCCTTAAAACAATCTTTCCTTGATATAACTAATCAAGTCTCAAAATTGGCTGTGTAATGAAGACTATGAAGTAATGACGGAATAGCCCAACATAGACACTGAGACAAGAGCAACCTGAGACACAAAAGAGGATACAAATTTCATAACAACTCTTCCCTTCAACATACTGGTTAAGAGATAATCATAAGCTTCTCAGTGAAATAAACCAGAGACTTATTCTCAAAC
This sequence comes from Sapajus apella, assembly GCF_009761245.1. Taxonomy (NCBI): domain Eukaryota; kingdom Metazoa; phylum Chordata; class Mammalia; order Primates; family Cebidae; genus Sapajus; species Sapajus apella. Next base: position 1,998,100 of record NW_022437006.1, read on the forward strand.
TTTCATCATCATTTATAGATAGGGGCATGAAAACTTGTTCAATAAACTATATACAACTCTCCTTAGTGTTGGATGCTTTTCAATATCTTTACAAAATTCTTAATTAAAGGAGTCCCTCTAAGTATTGCTGTATGTAGACACCTAGACAGGATGAACTTGGCTTCACTATTTCAGAGTCTGTCTTAAATTGATTGACAAGGTTCCACTTCTGGTTTCAAAGTTTATCTTCCATATAATAGCCAGAGATCTTACTGATTCTGAGGGATTCCATGGCTCACTTCTGAACAAAAGCCATCAGTGTTCTCAAATGTCACTCAGAATAAACCCCAAAGCTCTTTCCATGGCCTGAAGACTCTAGATAACCTGACTCATGGCTATTTCTCTGATTTAATCTCCCATCGCTCTCATTGGCCACTCTACTACCACTGCCTTCCTCCTACCCTCCCTCATGTTTCATATAGCACATGTCTTCATTCATGTGCATATTGTATATTTCCTTCATTATTATCTGTCTTCTTTTCTAGAAAGTAGGCCTTATAGAAAAGGGACATTTTATGTCCTAAGACACCAGGAAGAGTGTCCGGTAAACAGGAGAACTGAACAAAAGTTTACTGGGTTGAAGAGTGTAAGATCCTTGCTCTTCTCTATATAAGTAGATTATATTTTAGAGCATTAACAGTCTACTTGTCATGGTAACATCGTGATTGGGCACAATTTTCTGTGTCCCGTTATCTATGCCCTTCTGTAGACTGGTATTTGATAGGTGGCAGTGTCCCTTTTGTTACCATAGGGTGTGAGATTATAGATATTTAAAAACTTAAAAGCACTATAAAAGCATGAACAAAATTGGTATCCAGTCTGTAAGGTCTCTGGTTTACAGAATTAAATGCGCAGGACTTAATCCAATTTATGTCATGGCATAGTCTTGTATAATATTGTCATATTTTATTCTATTTTTAAGATTTAGGAAAAGAGGTAAGGCATAAGTAACTCTCATTCATTTTTTCAAAATATGAGGGTGATACATTTAAGAAATCTAAATATTAGGGCAAGAACTTTAGGACACAGAAGTAGCTGGGATATTAGCAGTCGAGTGGTTAAGAAGAAGGTGTTTTGTGTGAGCATGATAGCATGTAGGAGATAACTGACAACTAGAAACTTTAAATTTTGCAAACATTTTACATTTATTATCTAATTTTACTTTCAAAATATTCCTTTTGGGTTGATATTATTATAAATCTTTTTGTGGATGAAGAGACAATTTCAGAAATGTTAAGGAACTTATTAAAAGTGATACAGCTAAAGGTTGCCATCCCAGGATTCTAATGAAAGTGTATTCATTAATATTTTAATTCCTGTACTTTCCTGCTTCTCTCTGTGCCTACAATTTTAATTTCCAGAAAAGCAAAACTGTCTTCATGGTCTTGGATTTCAAAACCAGCAAATGAAGTATTATATTTCTTTGAAGGCATTTTTTTAGAAATTAGAAAATCAGATACTTGATTTATAGCAAACTGCTTAATGCAGCCTGTTACAGAGGAGAAGAATTATTCTGAACATTTACATTTAAAAAGCATCTGCATGTTCTTTTCACTATATAAGAGTGTGTTAATAACTAATAATCATACTGGTTAAATGCAAGGGAGAAACAGAACAACTTTAAACAGTATCTTTGGAACCACACTAAATTCCTAGAACTCACAATAGGCTCATGTGTGTTGCTAGAGAATTAGAAGTTAAATAGCTTCTCTTTATTTCCTACAACCTTCAAGCATTAAAATATACCAGGACACAGCTGACCGAATAATAATCCAAATATGAATATTTTGTTAATTCCATCTAAGAGAGAAAAATTGCTTGGACATTTTCTGAAATAATAGACTCCAACAGTTTTTAAAAATAAGGCAAAGAAAAGCTTGGCTTAGTTCTCTATGCACATCAATTACAAGATAGATTTGTCAAGATTATAAGTTTTAAAAGTCTTATGTGTATGTTTTTGCCACAAGTATTTTATTCCAAATTTTTAATATTCAAACTATAGAAGTATTTAGTTATTTCAATTCTGGACTTCCATGTTTCACAAGAAAATTCAATTCTTTTCTCTTTTGTATATTTTAAGTAAGATAAAACTCTAATAACATTCAGGGCAAATGGCTGAACTAGGAATGAAAGATATAAAACCTAGTTCTGGCTCTTCTACTAATCAGCTTTGTGAATTTAAATTATTTTTTAACATCCTTGGGCTTCAGTTTTCTAAACTATAAAAAGAAAGGATTAAACTTGGTCTCTCTACCGATTCTAAAATAATGATTATATGATCTAGACATGGCACTCTCAAAATCCTTCCCAGAATATGCCCATGAACTTTTAAGGTAGTAAAGGTAGCATGAAAAGACGTCTGACCTATTACAAATCTTATGTACTTTACTCTGAGAACAAGATCTCAGGTCATGATTTAAGATAATGATTTTATTTATATACAATTATATAATTTGAATATTTGATTATTCAACCTGAAAGCAACGAATTGGAGCAGTAAGGAATGCAGGAAGCAAGCAAACTTATAACAGAGATGAAATAGTGAAATATAAGAGGGCATTGGACAGAAACGAAAATCTGCTTTTTAAGTTTATAAAATTAATGATCACAAAGATCACTACTGTTAAGAAAAGGACAATTTACATTCAGAATATTCTACTTAAAAAGCAGATACATCTGTAACATTTTATAAGTATATTTTAAATTCCTAAGGAAAGAAACTGGGAACATAAAAATATGTTTTGGAACCTATGAAATTAACATAAACAGAGTTATTTTTCCAGGCTGTTCTTAATAAATGATAGATAATCAGTGTCTGAAATCTGAATTTTAAGAGGCAGAAATTCTTACTTTTTCATTTGCAATGAAATGTGGGATTCCACATTTACGGCGATCCTTTGAAGTTCCTTATGTAGTAAAAGAGTAGAGTGTTTTAGCAATGGTCATGGCTATTTCTTACTTTGTGGTTGAAGCCTTGTCTTATCACCAGCCTTTAAAGGTCTAATTTGATTTCTGCGAAGGTAATGAGCACATAGATACACAGTCAGATACACAGCATGGTCCAGAAAGGTTATAGGAAATTAACCTGTTTGTAATTAGGAAACATTTTCTTTCTTTAGAGAATCGTCAGGGATCCAGCAGGAAACAGATGGCACACACAAATTAGAGATATTCCAGAGGGCCTCATGAAGAGGTTATGCACAGATATGTGAACTGGGAGGAGGAAACCACAAGAGGTAGTTACCCTGGAGTGGTAACAGCACAGGCTGTCATGACCACTAGGACTCAAAGAGCAAGTGGGGACAATTACCTTGATCCAGAAAGAAAGTGGTCAGAAGAAAAGCCCGCTTTGAGAAAAACTCTACCCTCAGATGAGGGGCATGTACAGCCTGAGGTTTTCTTGCAGGGGAAGAGAGCAATGGACAGATACATGTTTCCCAAGGTAATTCTTCTGCCCTAATATTTCTTGCCAGAAGGCAGAGACTCTTGCCTCAGGACAGAAAGTCTGAACCAAACCAACTAGCCTTTTGAGGCACCAAACAGGGTGGAGAACAGCAAAGACTGAACCTAAAGACACACACAGGAGATATCCAGCATCTTCAGCTCCTGAGGTTTTATAAGATGCAGACTGGTGAAGGAATGAAATGCCTAATGGAAAGGGAAGAGAGCCTTTCCCTTGGGAGAAGACTGACTCTCCCAGGGAAGAGAAGAGAATATGTGTCTGAGTTGAAAATAAAAAGATGAGTGAGTGAGGCTTCCCAGGCAGAAACAGGGACAATGGACATTTCAGGCAGAGGTATCAGTCAATAAGAAAGCTTGCAGACATGGAAACCTATTGCTTTGAGTGAGGTGAAATTGATGCAGAGAAGTCATATAGGAGGGTGGTGGAAACAAGCAGGGAAAGTTAGAACTAACTGCCAGATCACAAAGAATAGGTAGAGTCAGAAATTGGAAGGGATAAGAAGGATAGGCAGTGGAATAGGGTGCTCAGGAGGGTAATAATACCCCGAGTGGAAGTGGAGAGAAATGAAGACACCAAAATACTCAATGAATGTGTGAAAAATAATTGATATACCCTCTCCAGGTAGGAGATGAGGGCCAGGCCAGATGGCATTATGAGTATATACATCATACATCATAAAAAGAAGCAACAGTATCTACTCACTGAATCATAGCACACAGTAATCAAAAAGATTTAAAGGATCCCTAACTCAAAACTTTCCAACTTGAATAGAAAAATATAACATCTAAATTATCCCTTATGATAATATTACTACTACTATGATATAATTTTTAGCATCAAGGTCTCTGTTCCTTCTAATATGATAGCTACCTCAACAATAACCAAAAACCCGCCACAAAATATATCCTATCGTATATATGGATACATTTACAAATAGCACTTATGTTATTTAGTCCTAACAACAAGCTATGGTTAGCTTTCTCATAATTCCCATTTTACAGATATTATAATTAACACTTAGAGAGGTTTAGTAATGTGGTCAAGCCATACACAGGTAAGTGACACAGCAGGAATATAAAGCAATGTGGGTTTGTTACAGACTTCAGTGCTTCATTAATTAAATACTTAGACGCTATATTGCCTCTAACTACAGACAAAGAGAAAGAGACAGTCCCAAGGATATAGTGGGAAAGCTAGATGAGGATTATAATCTTTACCAGGACAACCAGGTAGGAATTTAAATGAGAAATTATGTAGATGCTATGACTTTAGGCTAAAATCTTCCTTTTGCTGTACAAATAACCCCAAATATTATGACTAAAATATGGTTGGGAGCTATTCCTCAAGTGGCTGCTTGGAAACTCATTTTCGAATGACATCCTTCCAATGAGCCTAAATATTATATTGTACTTACCCAGCAATTAATTCTTGGTTTATCTAAAAAGTATGGCATCAATGCTGAATTACATTTAAAACTGGTGGCACAAATTTATGTTTCAGATTTGTATTATCTTTGACTTTTTTTGTTTTGTAAAACAGAAGCCTGTAATCAATGTTACAGGAAGCTGCTATTTAAACTGCTCATAAAAGGCTAATATAATCATTGTTGTGGGCTATTTTACAGCCACTTACCTGCAATCCTTCCCATGAAAGCTAAAGTAGTCAAAACACATTGATCAGACCACAAAACCTTGTTCTCTAAATGTGCATAGATGTGATCTAATATGAAAATACTACAATAAACTATGATGATTTATTTAATATTAATCATGAGACAAAGCTCCCTTAAGTAGGCTGCCTGAGTTAGGCAGATGTTAAAGCCAAGAAAAATCATACTTGGGAACTGAACTCTCATGACCTTATGATAGCACATGAAGGACTCTATTATGTTTAAAGTGAAGTTAAATTTAATTTTAAATTGCAACATAGATGCTTCCCATCAATTCTAACAAAATAACTAAAAGACCTGACATATAGGTTTATGGAATTTACTTGCATTATTTGAGTTAATCTATCATCAGTTACTGGTGGCCGAATAGCAGATGTGTAAACTGTGACACTCCAAGGCCAGGTTTACTGCAGAGATGAAATAGAAAACTAGGAATGTTCAGAGAGGAGCAGATGTGGATTAATTGTCCCAACCTGCACGTCTATAGCTACAATACTATCTGTTATACTCCAGGAGACCTGGTAAGACAGATAGCCCCTGATCAGAAAGGTTTGCTCCCTACTGCCCCACTTTCCATCACACTCTTTTCCTTAAAATAAAACTGGGATTTTGCCATCTTTAAAATGTGATTAGCTGATACATATTTCATAGTTAATGAACTTCAGAAGATAATTCATTGATAGCTAAATGCAAAAAATATATAGTATTATTCCGATGGATGATTGAGGGTAGAATTAAAAAGAATCTCTAGACTAAAAAGAATTTTAAATATTAAAAAAATTTTAGTAATGTGTAATAAAATATGTTACTTCAAACTGAAGCTCAGCAGATACATCCAATACTTTGAATGGCTGATACAATGAATATAACAGTTGCTTTGTGTCCTATCAAGGTCTACTCTTTCAAACAATACCTGACAGATGCTTAGTTAGAATATAATAGATTCAAACATTTTATACCTGTAAGCAAGTCAATGTGATACACACAAGCAACTTCCTTACTCACAACAATTTTAAAGTGTGTAGGACACAGTTGGTGCTAAAAAAAAAAGTTAACTGAATAGGTAAGTACATAAATAAATATGCAAAATGAAGGTAGTTCTGTTTAAAAAAAGGAAATCTTTTTCTTGTCTACCTATACTTTCGATGGTTTCTTGCATTTGCATGGAAAAACTACATTTAAATATTCAAAATACATTAGTCTTGGTCAGGTGTGGTGGCTCATGCTTGTAATTCCAGCACTTTGGGAGGCTGAAGCAGGTGGATCACTTGATGTCAGGGGTTCGCGATCAGCCTGGCCAACATGGTGAAACCTCGTCTCTACTAAAATTACAAAAATTAGCTGGATGTGGTGGTATGCACCTGTAATCCCAACTACTTGAGAGGCTGAGGCAGGAGAATCACTGGAACCCATGGAGGCAGAGGCTGCAGTGAGCTAAGATTGCACCACTGCACTCCAGCCTAGAGGATAGAGTGAGACTCTGTCTAAAAAAAAAAAAAAAAAAAAAGTCTTCATAGATATTGATATTCTGAAAAAACTAAACATTTCAATAATGTTATACATAATAGCTTAAACATAAAATGTATATAAAGCGCATGCTGCAAATCATTCTTTTTCTATAGTCATTCATCCAATTTCTACCATATATTCATTCTATACAGTTGCCAATAGGTAACTCCTACTATTAAATTCGTGTGTGTCTTTACATAGACTTTTTTGTATGTATAACTAAATCTAAATATGTATTTCTCCTTTACCTTTCAGAAATAGCAGCACAGGATACACTGCTTTTTAATATGATTATTCCCTATGCTGGAGATGTTTCTATGCTAGTACTAGAGGTGGTTGGCTTGCCATATTTGTGATATATATAGGATGATTGCTAAAGTGAAAACTAAATTTTTGCACAGAAAAAAGATTCACCTTCATTGTTTTTTTGTCCATATCAAATTTCAAAACAATTGCTACTTCCTGAAAAATATTAATTCTTATGTAATTTATTATTAATGAAATCATAAATACAAAATATGTGCCTCTTGTTTCAACCTGGTAACATTTTTGTTAATAAATTTAAAATGTTCCAGCTTTATTTCTCATATATGGGTGCCATACCCTGAATATTAAAAAGAATTTGTCTACAAAAAGTAGCTAACATTAACAAAGTACACCTGAGCATAACGATAGGGTACAACATCACATTATTTTTTCCTCTGGTAGTGGTAGATCTGTATTTATATAACTCCACATGTAACCTCATATGAAAATTTGCTAAGTTATTTATTCATCAACCACTAAGCACTCATATTCTGTAACCACTAAGCACTCATATTCTGCAAGATGATTTCTGCTTTCCAGAAGCTCAAAGGGTGGTGGCTGACATAGGATAAATACCTGCAGAATGTTTAAATAAGTGCAGCAGACAATGCTTCCATTAGCATTGTTCTTTCCATTCCCGTTGCTACCAGCCTCAATCAGGCTTTGTTCATCTCATCTAGTCTGTGCTCGATTCCTACCTGACCACTACATCTCACAATCTCCCACTCCTATCCACTGTACACATGGGTTGCCATAGGAGATGATGGCTTCAGTGATTTCACTCTTCTAATAAAAAACAAAATAAGTATAAACTCCTATGACATTAAAGGTCTTCTTATAGATTAAACATAACATTCTGGTTTGGGTTCCCTTTAGTCTCTTCATTTTATATTCACACTCTACTTCTTTGCCCCCTGAAAACATGCTATAGTCTCAATTTATTTCCTTTTCCTCATGCCGTTTTTTCTTCAAGGATCATGCAATTTCTTTCCTCAGAAATCTATCATCATTGAAAGGCCATCTGAAATATTATTTTCATATGGATATAATCTGTATCAAAAAGTGTGTGTGTGTGTGTGTGTGTGTGTGTGTGTGTGTAGACAGGACCACATTTGTGGAGGGTATTAGGAAACGATTATATAATTTACACTCAGGCATACACTTCTTTCTTTGTTATTTGCCTCTTCTGTTAAAGTCCTTGAGTAAAACTTGTATTTTAGTCTTTCTTGCAATTTTAGAACGAAATATAAACTTTGTTAATAGAAAGTTTTCAGTAAATATTCATGTAATCAAATTCAAGTTATTTGAATCAAATGCTATAGAACAGAAAATTTCAGGGAATGAACTGTTTTTGGACGATATTTTTGGATAAGTCCATGCACAGGCCTTTGGATCTGTGGGAAGAAAATATTACAGAGACTCTGTGATGAAAATTTGTAGGAATGAGATGCTTAACACACTTAAAAACAACAATCACAAAAGCAGCTAGTCTGATTCTCAGAGTCTTTTTTCAACAATTATGAGATATAATTATGTAATTAGCATGAAGAAGGAAGAAGAGAATCATGGCATTTACAACAATATGATAATAAACCAAGACTTAATGATACTAAGAAGAATCATTAAAAATTAAAGATATATCAGCTATTGCTTTTCAAACTGATAGCAAAATGGTATTTTTTCCCCAGTAAATATTGGTCTAAATTAAATTGGAGATTTGCAATTATATAAAGGTACTCTTTAAAAATCTCATAAATGATTATTTCAAATAAAAACTTTTTTTTTTGAGACAAAGTCTTACTCTGTTGCCCAGGCTGGCATGCAGTGGCACAATCTTGGTTCACTGCAGCCTCTGCCTCCCAGGTTCAAAGGATTCTTTTACCTCAGCCTTCCAAGGAGCTGGGACTACAGGTGCGTGCTGCCATGCCCAGATAATTTTTATATTTTTAGTAGAGATGAGGTTTCACCATGTTAGCCAGGCTGGTCTCGAACTCCTGACCTCAGGTGATCCATCCACCTCGGCCTCCCAAGTGCTGGGATTATAGGCAATGTGCCTGGCCAATAGTCTTGTAATCCAATATTTATTTTATTTGTTACATAAACTCTTTTATATCTGTGTCTGCATAGTTGGATTTGCCTTTGTAGGTTTCCACAGGACTTAAGTGAGAGCATATGCTACATTTATTTTTATTTATTTCTTCTTATTCTCCATTTTTTCTAGAAGACTCAATAATGTCTTCATGAAATTATTAAAAATTCATGATGTGTGAATAGAAAAAGAAAGTTTCTTAAAGAAATTTCCACCTACATCATTTTTTTTTTCATTTTTACTAATAAGAAGATATAACGTTGCTTAATGATTTTTTGAGGGCCGAACAGAAATTTTAATTAAATACTACCTTAACCATAATATTAATTTTGTCCACATAGTCTAGAAATTTAGGTTTCATTACTATGTTACCAACCAAAACACCCAAAAGCAACATCCTGAACAATGTGTGGTTCAATGTCTAGTTAAAGGAGAATGTCCTTTTATTAGAATAATCTAATAATATATTTTATTTTCTGTCTACTTCTTTTTATATTCAGAATTCTGTAATAAGAATGTCTGCAGATGTGGCAGGTGGAATAAAGGTAGCCCCAAAGATGGCCATGTCCTAATTCCTGGAATCTGTGAATAATGTTACTTAAATGGCAAAAGAGACTTTGTGGATGTGATTAAGATTATGGACTTTGAGATGGGGAGATTTTCAGAGATTACACTTGGGCCCAGTATAAGGGAATTAATGCCTGTGGCCTCCGGAATCAGGAAAAGGCAAGAAAATGGCTCTCTCCAAGAGCCTCCAGAAAGGAATGCAGCCCTGCCAACCACCTTCATTTTATTTAATAAAATAGTACTAAATATATCGTACTATTTTATTTAGTATGATCCATTTCAGATTTCTAATGAAACTGTAAAATGCTAAATTTGTGGTAACTTTTACAGCAGAAATAAGAAACTAATATACAAGGCATATGGGAGAGTTGGAAAGAAATTTAAGTAATTCATTAATATTTACCAAACAATAAATAAATATTATTAGCAGTAAGACACTAAAGTTTCCATAAGGAACTCCTACTTTTTCCTAAGTAGAACCAGTTTGGAAAACATATGAATGTAAAAAAAAACCCTGCACAATCTGCACATGTACCCCAGAACTTAAAGTATAATCATAATAAAAAAGAATACAATGATGAATTAATCATTAAAAGAATCCACTGCCAATCTCCTAGTCAATTATACTAATTTTTAGACTTTACATGCAGATTATTTACCTCTGAACCTGAATATATGTACAGAACATATTTCAGTTTTTTATAGAAATTTGTTTGTTGCAGGCCGGGCGCGGTGGCTCACGCTTGTAATCCCAGCACTTTGGGAGGCTGAGGCGGGTGGATCACGAGGTCAAGAGAGCGAGACCATCCTGGTCAACATGGTGAAACCCCGTCTCTACTAAAACTACAAAACATTAGCTGAGCATGGTGGTGCGTGCCTGTAATCCCAGCTACTCAGGAGGCTGAGGCAGGAGAATTGCTTGAACCCAGGAGGCGGAGGTTGCGGTGAGCCGAGATCGCACCATTGCACTCCAGCCTGGGTAACAAGAGCGAAACTCCGTCTCCAAAAAAAAAGAAATTTGTTTGTTGCAACTCTAGTACTTAGAGCATGCCAAAGATAAATAGGTACTTTAAAAAGATAAATAAATAGGTATTTAATAGTAAATATTTGTTAAATAAATAAAAAGTAATAAGATTGAGGAATCAAGAGAAATAATCTAACAATTAATTTCCATTTGCATTTGTATTCTAGAAGGTGTTATTTTTAAGTACAATAAAAATCACTATTCATCATATTTTCCCTGTGGGAATATAGGTAATAAAATGAACACGAATGTGAAATCAAAAGAGCCCCACTGTGCTTTTGAAATACGATCCACTTCCAAAATTTCTTCTTTGTTCCCTAACAGATATCACAACACAAAAATCCAACAACTAAAAATGTTATAATGATAGAATTTTAAATTAATTTCTCCATATAATGACAATATAATTATCCTACATACTGATTGTAATTAGTAAAACATTCATAACTGGAAAACACAAAACGAGATATTTTTGAATAAAAAAAAAGTTTGCTTATGTTTTAAATAATCCTGTCTCTCTCTTCAAAAATTCAACATTCTAAACTTATAAATTTTGATACAACTCAAACAAAAGACGATAAATGCATAGAAACAACCTGATGGTAAAATATTAAACGTCCCCATTTAAAAACTAATAAACTAAAATGTGTGGTCTCACCTAAGAGATCGGTTATCTAATTCTACTTCTATAATCCTATGCTGGACAAATAATCTTGAAAAAAAAAACAGATTTATGAAAAAAGAACACAATTTTTCATGTAACAAAATTTATGCCTAACTCAACTGTCTAACAGTAAGAAAATGGTTAAATAAATGGATCACCTATTTCAACATCATGCACTACAACAAATACAGAATGAAAGGAAATTGGCGTGAAAAAATTTAAACTTAGTATGGTCTTATTATTTTAAAATATGAATGGCAAATAATTGGAAAGCAATATGCCAAAATATTATATATAATGTGTAGCATTGTAGATTATTTTAATTTCATGCTTTGTGTTATGTTTTTAAAATGTTCACTACTAAAAATTGGTATTATTTTATAATCGGAAAAAGTAGTTTGTAATAAAGAAAAGCTTCAGTGTAAACAATGATTACTTCTTTATCACTGATCATTTCATATATCATAATTTTATGTATTCTACAAAAGCTGAATTAATGAGTTGTTTCAGATCAAACCAAGGACTTTTCCAAAGTCCTTTTCCACCCCATCAAAGTACATTTTAGGTTTAATCTGATGGATTATCTTAATAAATGAAGTAATTATTCTTAAACAGTGAAATAATTTCTAAAATAATGATATTAACAAAAGTATCTTAAATAATGAAAGTCAATACTAACTATAAGGAAATTGGGTGCTGGAGATAGGTTACAGACAAATATTTTAAAGGAGACATAGCCTACCAGTTCTACTAGTTTATAAGAACTGTTTTTTTTAATTTACACAATCACTAGGGTTACCAATATAGCATTAGGTACCTGAATTATAATTGGTAGTAATGAAATCGTACCTTTGCAGGATCTAAGGCATAAATTACATAACTCTGTAAGACTTATTCTGATAATATGAGTAAACTAGTCATATATCATTGTAGGTCAAATAAAAAACAATATATTGGTTGAATTACTACTTACTGTGGTAGCACAATGAATATCTTTCCATACTGTGGCTTCCCGGGACAGATCAGAGACTTCAAACAAATTATCAAGAATCACTTCCCCAATCATGTCATGTCTAGAAAATCTGTCAAAATCATACACACTGAAATGTAGTTTTCGGTTGCTTAGTTGATCATATGCTACAGGAAACTGAAAAGTTTCATCAAATAGAGGATTTAAAGTCTTTCTGTGCACACGGGTCTGAAATTTCTTTTTCCTATCTGGAAGAAGATACATCTTCACATAAGGGTCAGAAGTTCCCGTGAAGTCTTTAGCAGGGAGATCTAAGGCTTTGATAATTTTAACAACTAGAAGTTCATTTTCATAATCATACTGGAGGGTAAAGTTAAGTTTCCCACAGGTTTTGACATCTTTTTGGTTGCCCTCAGAGTCAACTGATTTCTGTTTGTAGAGTTCTGGCTTTATCCTCCCGATGCTGGTTGTTGTCTCTCCTCTTTGTAAAACAGGTTCCGTGCCCATGCTAAAATCAACACTGGAAACCTGCATTTGCCTCGGCAGGTGTCTTCGGAAGGAATTGTGGCTGAACACACACATACACATAAAATCATTGAGGGAGATCATTTCGACGAGAATGTTATACAGTGGTATATAAACGCTCCCCCACCCCCAGAATAGTGAAAAGATATCTATATCTACTTAGATACACACAAACACACACACACATACGTACACACACACACACACACACACACACACAATCAAAGAACTACTTTTGAAAAAAAATAAAGTAGTACAATAATCAAAGAAAAAGTCTCTTAAAATTCCAGAAACACTTAAATGTTCTTTTTTGTCTTTTTTTGAGACAGGGTCTTGTTCTGTCACCCCAGCTGGAGTACAGTGGTGCTATTAGAGCTCACTGTAGCTTAAAACTCCTTAGCTCAAGCTGTCCTCTGGCCTCAGCCTCCTGAGTAGCTCGGACTACAGGCCACCATATCTGCCCAGATAATTTTTAAATGTTTTGTAGAGACAGAATCTTACTATGTTGTCCAGGCTGGTGTTGAACTTTTGGGCTCATGCGATCCTCCCACCTCAGCCTCCCAAAGTGCTGGGATAACACATGTGAGCCATACCTGGCTGGCAAATGTTAATTTTTATATGCTTTTGCAATTTTGTACCTCAATTATAAATGCACAATTAAAGACAATTCTAAAGAAATACAATTAGCAACAAAGTTCAATATTCCATGTAAAATTGTGAATGTTATCAATCATCTTGGTGTATCTAAATGTAACCATTATACGGACAAAATCATTCTGATGGCTGGTTTCTTTTCATCTGGATATTTGGGTCTCATGAATTTCACGTTTCAGTGACTATAGTATTAAAATGAAAAACATATTATAAGTCCACATATTCTCATAATGGTTATTTCTAATTCTTAATCTAAGTAAATGAATATTTACTTTTAAAAAGAATATATAGTTGTGATAGCCAAAATCAAAATGAGTACATTTTCTTTTTTTCAACATGATGTGGTCTTCAGAAACTCTAAGGATAAAAACAAATGTAGAATTTTAGAATCTGAGTCCAATATAACAAGTTTTTCTAAAACTTAGACTGAATTTCCTATAGTCACTATGACTACTCATCTAGTCAACATTTCCAGAATATTAAATATATAAGTTTACTAATGTCTTCTAAATGTGACTTGCATGAAAGATCTGCTTCTTTAAAACTTCCTCCATGCATTCTGGCATGAACTGTGCCAACCTACACGTCTCCTCAAAGCTTAGGCCCAGGGCTTTTGTTACATTTCTCCTCAGTCTGTCCATCAGACTAATCATCAGTTCTTGGACTGTAATTATTGTCTTAAATCTGATGGTTCCTCAGATAAGTCCCAGCTACATAAAGTTCTAGTCCCATATCTCTAAATTTCTATGGAAGATTTCTAAACAGATGTCTTAATTTCACCCCAAACACAAGCAAACTCATCATTTTCTCCTTTTTGCTCACAAATCCATTTTTTTCTCTCACAATGTCTGACAATAGCACTAACATTTTTATCAGTCACTCAAGCTTTCAAGCATGAAGTATGCTTTGAGTCATTCTCCCTTTACCCATAGGATTTACCCAATTTTCTAAATCCTGTTGCTTTTCCTTTGAAATATCTCATATAGTTATTCATTCCAGTCCTTTTCCATTGCTATGGAGTCCAGACCCTTATCACCATATACTTTGCTTTCTCTAGTTACCTTCAGCTGACTTTTTTCCTTCCAGCTCTGTCTTACACTTAATATCCAGTCAGTAAACCCTGAGAACATTCATTTCAAAATACTTTATTCACTTCTGTTGTCTATTGCAGCAGGTCTACACCTGTTACAGCACTAAGTAATATGGATGACACTGCATGATTAATATTTAATTCACTGATACACACATGAAGATTGATTTTTTTTTCTTCTTTTTGAAATAGGTTCTTACTCTGTCACCCAGGCTGGAGTGCAATGGTGCTATCTCAGTTCATTGCAACTTCAGCCTCCCAGGTTCAAGTGATTTTCCTGCCTCAGCCTCCCGAGTAGCTGAGATTAGAGGCTCCTGCTACCGGGCCTGGCTAATCTTTGTATTTTTAGTAGAGATGCGGTTTCACCATATTGGCCAGGTTGGTCTCGAACTCCTGACCTTAAATGATCTGCCCACCTTACCTCCCCAAGTTCTGGGATTACAGGCATGGGAAGATTGTTTTCGTAAATAAGAGTTTACAAATTAGTGACCACCCAGAAGTGAGATGCCTGGGCACAATACCATTGAGAAGTAATGACAGGAGCTGAGGATGTTGACCTAGAAAGCTGAAGCAGTTAAAGAATAGGGTAAAGGTGGATTAAGGCTGGCTCTCTTCTAATGGCAGAAGGACTGTCATGACAGCATTTAAAAATTGATGGAAGGTACAGGAAGATAAATGTTAGCTTAATATAAAGAAACATTTAAAATCATCTCGACCTATCTAACACAGTGAAGTAGTGAACTTCCTCAACCTGGAAATGTAGAACAAAGGTTAGATGTTGAAGAAAAATATTTCTGCCTCAAGTGAGATTTCTGCCTCAAGTCTAGTATCTCACTTGAGGTAGAAAGCATTAAGTGTTTTCTAGCCTTAAGTTTACTCTGTGATTCTCTGCCATTCTATAGTTCTTCAATAATTTTATGAGCCTAAATATTTACAAGGCAGCATCAATAGTATGTGTATTCATAAAACAGAATTTGTTAAAATCAGAATTATAACTAAGGTATTGCCAAGTTCATTCTCTTACATGTAAATTGCTTATTTTCTTTAGCTGGACTGAACTATTGAGGAGTAATTCAAACACCACCTTAAGAAGTGCTTAGGGCTGTACTGAAAGTAATTCAACCTCTTTCTATAGTTCCCTTTCATACGGATAAGGAAGACAAACCGAAATGAGCTGTGAGAGTATCAGTAGCTCTGTTCGTTTCTACTGTGCTAGTCACAGACTTCTCAAACATTTGTTTAAAGGACCTATTGTTCAGTACACATATTGAAAATCAGACTAGTAAAGTGGTGGAAGGATGTCACAGATGAAAGTAAACTGCAGCGTTTTCGAAACATGCTGCTTAGCTTCACCCTCAGAATGAGAAGCTTTTAGCATGCTGCCACAGAGAATTACATGGATAAAAAGAGAAGGCTTAAGGAAAAATGATATTTCAATATCAGATTAGTGCTAAAGTATGCCAAGAATTAGAATATGAAAAAAATAATGTCTAATACAATTTAGAAGTAAATAAAAAATAATAAAAAGCAGGAAAAATAAATATGCACTACAATATTTTCACAATAAAAAGTTAGGATGCCCTTGCTCTTGAGATTTTGCCTGTAAAAGCTAACATAGGAGTACTTATGATGTTGCAGGTATGGGTATAAATTCTCTATAAACTCAACCGAGCCTCAGGTAATCCAATTAGGTACTGACTATTATGTTCACAAGTGAGGTCACTGAGGCACAGAGAAGTGAGTAATGTATTCAAAGTCATGATGCTAGGCAGATGCTAAAATTAAAATTTCACTGAGGCAGTCTGGGTCTACTGGCCACACCTTTAACCACCATGCTATATATACTGCCATATTAATGGTTATCCTATTTGATTAAATTACTTCAAAAACAAATTATTCTACTGAATAACCATATAAAATATTAAAGTATCATTTTATGTTTTCCACTTAAATATTATATATAACATAATTATGTAATCCACTAAGATCCAAAGATCATTTGGTTAAAACAGCTTGAGATATGTTTTTAGAGGTGCTTTCAACTTCTTTGACTTGTTATCAAAACTTGGAAGAGAGCACAAATGTTTAATTTGTAAATGAAATTGTGATCAGACATTGTGTACAAAAGTTTTATCAAGTTTATAGTTATGATACATTTTATTAGAAATGACATGTATTTTGAAAATAGCAATGAAGTAAAATTTGTAAAGCAATTTGTGCTATATCATGTATTAAAAATGACTATTTAAAAATTTGACTATAATTGAAAAATTGTTACTATATAAACATACTAGAACTACTTTATCTCAGGTGAGAATATTAGTCCCTAATTGAAACTATACTGACTTTATGACTCAATACTTTACTTTCTGTATTTAAGTGAGTATACATGTAAGTCTTTGCTAGCTTAAATCTTGAAGTGATTTGATTCTTCAGATATATGCCATTCTAATGCATTAGGCATGACATAAAATGCACTTTGACCTTGAATCTACCCCAGATATGAAGAATTGGGAGCTTAAATTAGGGTTAGGAGAGGTCAGAGAGAATTTATGAAAATAAAAAGAAAAAGGAATATACATGGTACATATGGCTGTGAAATATTAAAAGGGTCTAGTATAATCTAGTTTGCATATTCAATATTCTTAAGATATTCAGAATATTTTATTGAATAGAGAATCTAATATTCTTGCTAAAATCACTTTCAATTATGCAAGAAGTTTTTGATTTTTGGGAGCAAAACCTCTAAGAATTTAATTCCTTATTTTTTAATAGATTTATTCTATTATTTCACACTCCTTTATGCTTTTCAATATTATAAAATTTTAATTTTCTCTCCTCTGTAATTTCTTCTTTATGACTCTGATTATAATTTTGCAGCTGTAAAGTCCCTTATGAGAATAAAAAAGTGGTAACATTTTTGTTCTAGTAAGTCAGTGTCCTAATTATAGGGTAAATAGCACATATTTTAAGTCACAGTTTAGCTAGTCAGTTAAGACAGGCTTTAATTATTACAATGTTAAACTATTGCCATGACAACACAGATCTTCTTTTTCTTCTTGCTTTTTTTTTCTCTTTTAGGATGACAGTGATTAGTGGCAATATAGTCTCACACAAATATCCAACCAATCACAGTGCAAGTCATTTGACTGTTACCCCATTCTTATCCTTCAAACCTAGTATTAGGTTGGTGCAAAAATAATTGTATTTTTTGCTATTGAAAGGAATGGCAAAAGCTGCAATTACTTTTGCACCAACCTAAATTCCATCTTATCCTTCAAACCTAGCACTGTCCAAGCACTCTCCCAGAGAAGGAAAAACTTTTCCCACCTTACCTGGAACAATGAGCGTAGCTAGATATACTCAATATTACTTGATGGCAGACGAGTATCATGTTTTAATATGGTCACTTTCAAATATTTACCAGTAATAGACTCTTTTCTTCCAATAAAATCTGAGGCCAGAAGTTGACTATGTAAAGACAGAGCTGCTCTGGCTGACATGTGGGTAGAGTCCTGGAAATTCACAGGAATATGGGCAAATTCTTCCCACCTATCAGAAGAAAGTGTTTAAAGATTTTTACAGAGAGATAAGGAAGAAAAAGTGATGGACTGGACTCTGACTACAGTTTGGTTCCAGCTTCCCTATGTTGTGAGGGCAAATTTAGGTGAATCACTTAATTTGTTTGAGCTTTATTTTTCTCATTTATAAAATGGTTCCTTTACAATTTTTGAGAAGATTAAATGACATATGACTTTCCCAACTATCCTTTTTCATATTGGCATTAGTTATTATTATTAGAATTCAGGACACAAGGAGGGGAAGTGCAAATGTCATAATAAACTCTCTAGTTTTGACAAATTCAAGTCTAGGTTTCCTCCCATAGTGACGACACAAAGTCATTTCTATGTGAGCATGTCCTGGACCACCACCCTGGGCTAAAGAGATCCTCTGGCTTCACATCTCAGCATCTAATTGGGAAACCTATATATCCTCCCGCTCTAATTTTCAATGTCCTTACCATCTATTAAATTAACCTTAGATATTGCTTGAGAAATCAAAGAAAAGTAAAAAAATATCTTTAGCAGCTGATTATTTAATAAATTAAATGTTTAAAAGAATTTTCTCTATTTTAATATTAAAATCTGTATCAGAAACTCTCATCATATGCTCAGTTAGATTCCCATTTGCTTCAATTTTCTTAGTAAAATGGGAAGTAAGGTCACTAATTAAAACTAAGAATGAGGAAGAAGGTGACAGAAGTTTGAAAAAAAAATGAGAAGGTATAAAGAGTTGGTGTGGTTTGAATGTTCCCTCCAAAACTCACATTGAAACTTAATCCCTGATGTGGCAGTGTTGAGAAGCAGAGCCTGTACTGTAAGACGTGACCAGGGCATGAGGACTCTGCCCGTATGAATAGATTAAATCCAATGGATTAATGAGTTAATGGATTCGTGGATGATCATGGGAGTGGAGCTGCTGGCTTTATAAGAAAAGGAAGAGAGAGCTAAATAAGCTAGCATGTTAGCACACTCTGCCCTTTTGCCATGACAAGTTCTGCACCACCTTGGGACTCTGCAGAGGGTTCTCACCAGCAGGAAGAGCCTCGCCAAATGTGGCTCCTCAACCAGGGACTTCGAAGCTTTTTGAACGGTAAGAAATACATTCATTTTCTTTATAAATTATCCAGCTTCTGACATTCTGCTATGACCAACAGAAAATGTACTAAGACAACAGTCTTGTGAATCTCAAAAGACTGAGAGGGGAAACAGACTACTGTGCAGCATTAGCTAGCGAAATGGAGAATGCGGTCATGAATTTCAAGTGGATCCACGGGAGTTTGTATTTTTTCCATTCATGTTCACTTGCACATGTGCAAATGTAGAGATGACATGAGCAATGAATTTGGCTAGGGCTGTGGTTTTGCCCTGCAATACAGAAGTAGAAAGCAACAAGAGAATTGAGGATAAATGCAAGAATGGCTCTGATTGACTATGGAATTGAAACTGAGTAAAGAAGAAAAAAAAAATATCAAGTATATTGGAATAATGACATCACGACAGAATCAATGGATGGGGGTTTTGCTGAGTTGGAAGGGTTGTCTGAGTTGGGAGGTAAAGTTAAAAGAACTTTCTATTCACCCCTCTTCCTCTCACTGTGCTGCTCTGTTTCTCTAACATTTTTGCAGCAAAGCTTTTTGAAAGAGTTGAAGACAATATATTCACTATCTAAATTCTATTTAAACTTACTCTAACCATGTTTTCATATATTGTACCACAATCACTCTTGAAAATGTGAACTATGTCCCCGCCCACATTGCTAAATTCATGGTTCCATTCACAATCTTCATCACCTGGCCTTAGCACAGTCACCTGACAGCTACTCCCTCCTGGGAGATTACTTACTCTCCTCACTTGGCTTCCAGGTTCCACCCTCTGGGCTTCCCTCCTACTTTACTAGCCTCTACTTCTCAGTCCACTTGGCTGTTTCTGATCCCTCATCACTCAGAATTTTATTGTTCTCTTTCCTATATAAACTATTTGATGATACCATCTTCTGGCTTAGGACATGATCTACATGCTGAGGACCCCAAATGTAAATACATATCACAGATCCACTTCAGAGTTCCCGAGTCATTACCTAGCTGCCTACTGAACATGTCCACTTAGATTTCTAATAGAACCCTTAAATGCTACAGGTCCAGATATCCTCTTCTTGCCTCTGAAACTCACTCCATTAATGGTTTCATTTGTCTCAACTTGATTTTCCCAGATGCTCAGACCAAAATCTTCAAGTTATTTTTGACTATTCCTATTTCACTCACATGCCTCAGCTCATCTATTAGGACAGTCTGTTTCTTATACTCTCAAAATATATCCAGTCAGTTTGAGGGAATGTAATTAACTTCTCTTCCTGGGTCCACAAAGGGCATGGTTTCAAAGGCAAGAACTTCCTAGTGACATGTCCAACCTGCCTTCTTTCACATGTCCATCCGGGAGCTTAGACATCTTTGTTTAACTTTTGTGTGAGCTCAGGAAGATAGACTGCCCAGGTAAGCCCATGAAAAGCTATGGGATGACTGTGGGCCAAACAATAAATCAGATGTCAGAAATCAAAGATTACTCCAGCAGAAGCTTAGAGGAACTCCTTTCATAGGATAAAAAACTCAAATGAGGTGGGAATAACTCCCAGGATAAAAGTCCCCTTCTCTTTCATCTGTGCGGACTTCATCTCTGGATCCCCTCCCGCGTCAGTGTGGGAGTTCGCTCACTCTATTTCTTTTTCTCTCTCTGCATAAATAAAACGCTTTCTGCAAAACTCTTTCGGGTCTGATATTTACTTGAATGAGATCACCGTGTCCAGCGGAGTCCTCTCCCCCATTCTTGGGTGAGTGAGGGACCAAGTGCCTGGAAGAACACATCCTATGAGGGAGCAACCTGAGCCCATCGTCCACAATTTGGTCACAAGTTCTCACAAACATCATTAACTAACACTGTCCTGGTCTGAAACACTATCACCTCTGGCCTGGATTACAGTCTCCTTAGTGGTCTTTCTGCTTCTATCCTTGTGCCTTCCTCAATGTCTATTTTCAATACAGCAGGTAGAATAATCTTTTAAAACAGGTCATGCCACTCCTTTGACTTAAAACCCTCCAGTGGCTTACCATATTAGTCAGAGTAAAAGCCAAAAATAATGTAGTCCCGCTACCTCTGCTTTTGCTCCTAAATTTCTCTGGGTGGGAATACATAACACAGGTTCTAGCTTCAGGGCTTTTATAGCATCTGTCTCCTCTAAATGAAAAGCCCTCCCAGACTCCTCAAGGTCCACTTATCTACCACTTTTAGTCTTTGCTCAATTTACCTTCTCACCAAGAGCTATTCTGACTACAATGTTTAAAATTGCAAAAATGCCTACCATTCAGACCTTCCAATCCCTTTATTTTGTGCTATTATTTTCCATAGGACTTACTACCTTGTAATACATCATATAATTTGTAAGAATGTGTGTGTGTGGGGGGGACTTTTGACAGTTTTGTGCCTAGTGTGTATCAAATTTCAAGAAAAATATCTATGACAGAATAAGTGTTAAATAAATATTGTTGAATAAAGAATATATTTTTCTCTGAGAAATGTAGCCATGTGACTAAATAACAATTGAATAATAATAATAACTAAGGAAACAACTGGTTTCCTTCTCAATTACTTAAAGGGATGGCTAAAATCCATTTCCGTAATTTACCTTTTTTCTGTTCAAATAATTTACAGGCAGCTGAGTTATTATCCAAATACCTTGACCTCTCTCCTCTTTAAGAAAAATGTTATCACTATCATAAAAAAGAGATAAGCAATTGCTTTTGATATAGCATATATTTAAATGAATGCATATGAAGTAATTAGATTGGTAAATATTTCTTCATAGCTTTTGAATTACAGATAATGTTCTGAGAACATAACACATTATATTACAAGAAAAGAAGTAAGTATAGACTGCAGCCTTAAACATTAAAATTTCTCAATAACAGCTGGTCAAAATAATAAATCTAAGCACTTATTTGTTAGTATTACTTGATTCCTAGGAGGTCATTTGACCATGATTCTAGGTCTGAATTTCTAAGCTCAGTGTGCAATTTGAAGCCTTCCCTTACTTTGTAATATGCTTCTGACTATGAAGAGCTTACCTCATGGTGAGCTCAGCTAGGTTTTGGAGAACAATAGTCATAGCTCTACAATTGGGTTCATGTACCATTCTTGATAATGCTTCTTTTGTGCCTCCACATCTCCTTGAAGTTACTGCAAATAGTGTACTGAAATTACCTGTTTTCAGACTTGTCTTCCACTCTCCAAGATTTTCTTCTAAATTGTGGTCTTTTTAATAACAAAGACTAAGTATTACTCAATTTTTAATGTATTTCATCATAAACATTTGCTAGGAACTAAGAAAACATCTGTTGGAGTTTGTATGAAAATAATTTACCTTAAGATTTCTGTGACTAATAAAACTTTCCAAGCATTATTCATATTATATAGAAGACTAGGAGGCTGAGGTGAGAGGATTGCTTGAGGTCAGAAATTCAAGACCAGGTAGGCAACATTTTGAGACCTCATCTCTACAAAAAATTTTTAAAAAATTAGCTGGGCTTGGTGGTGCATGCCCATAGTTCTGGCAACTTGGGAGGCTGAGGCAGGAGGATCGCTTGAACCTGGAAGCTTAGGCTGCAGAGAGCTATGATCATGCCACTGCACTCCTGCCTAGGCAACAGAGTGAGACCCTGTATCAAAACAACAACAACAACAACAACAAAAGAGCCAAATTAGTGTTTGTGTATAAGACAATATAAGTGCCAGAAAACAAACTTCAAATTTCAGTAATTTTGTTAAGATTGTAACTCCGGCTTTCGTTCAAAGAGTCATCTCTTTTTCAGAAAAGAAGCAAATGTATATACATAATACATATCTTTAATGAAGGGGGTTATTTAACCACCTCAAGTTCCTGCAAAGCATGTTTTATGAGTTTCTGTTTCAGGGAGACAGATCTCAAGTCTTTCCACTGTTCTGAGCAAGAGTTGCTCCTTTACCCTAGCTAGGCATACATATTTTAAACTCCCCCTTTTTGTAGTATCTCATTTTTCATTCCTTACAGTGTTTTAGCAAGGATATTTTCAATTTTTGCTATCTTTTCAGAGAAATTTAACTTCTTAAAAACATTTTTACAGTAAAGATAACTATGCAATCTCATTTTATGTATTTTTTACATAATTCTTTATTTTTCTAATAATAATGTACACTAAACATTCTTTTGGATACTGTGCTTGATGATTTTTAAGCATTATTCTTCTAATCAACCATACCTAATTGTAAATATTGTAAATTCATCAGCACATATAAGTCAGTGATTTCTTCCTATGTACATTTTCCTGCTTTTGTTTTATGTTTAATTGACTCTGCTATTATGGTTCCTAATTATTTTCAACAGGTACTTAAGAGTCCTAAAGGTGGTAAATCTATGTAATTCCTCATCCTCCACAAATTATTATTTTGCCAGTTACTATTTACCTCATCTTTATACCATTAATAAATGCACAGAAAATTGGTTCTCATACTCATCCCTGTGAGAATAGTATCATTAACCTCTTTCTAATATGAACATGGTGTTATCTCACCACTCATCATTTGGTGTGCTTTTCAAAGACGATGTCTTTAAAAAGGCAAAATGAAGTGGAGGATGATCAATTAATCAAAAGCATTCACTTGACACTTATGTGCCTACATAGTGCTGGAAATTAGGAGGGCATAAAAGTAGGTTACACCCCCTTGTTCTCTGAAAATTTAGCATCTAGTTTAGAAACAGCTGGAGCTCAGTATTAAGACACAAAATGATTGCTAGATTGTAATTACAGCTTCAAATAATAAAGGATAATAGTTATAATTGGGCAGAGAAAGTGGACTCACAGATGCATTTTCTTTAAGGATCCTACACTACATAAAAATGAGGTTGTTATTCCAAACAAGGAAAGCAGTATTAACAAAAGCAGAGGCAAAGACAGTCAGGTCTTTAGGAGGATGATAAAAAGACCAAGCACTCTTCTAGTGAGTAACCATCTAGAAGATGAGTGGGATAAACAAGATGAGGTCATTGAACTCATTTCTTGATTCTTTTAATTCAGTAAATTCACCTTGAGTTCCTACAGGGCTTTGTTAAGGCATCAAAAAGCAATACAGAAGTGAATAGGGCAGATTTTCTGCCTAAAAAAGCGGCATAGAACTCCATATGTGGTGTATATGGGACCAAAATGCTAATGGTAGCTTGGTACAATCATACTATAACTAACAGCCTTGAATGACTTTTAAAAGATTTGGACCAGACATGGAATTACTGAAGTGCCACTTAATGTTTTTTTTTTTTTTTTTTAACAAGGGATCTTAGATTTTCCTTTACAAATGTTCTTACGTTTCTTCTTCTTATTGTTTTCTATTTCCTGATTATTATTATGCTTCAATATAATAAAAAGTAATTACAAAGTAGATGCCTTCTCCTACAGTCTGTCTTATAAAGTGTTGCCAAGTGAATTATCCTAAAACATAACACTTATCCACAGAACTCTTCTGCTACAAATATTTTTTGACAAGACAGACTCTGAATATGTTGACCATGCTTTCAATGTCTCACTATACTTCAATTGCAGCTGATTTTGTTTTCCATTATTTCTTCACTTGACTCTGTTTTTTGATCAAAGTATTGTACCTGCTGTCTTCTTAGCACAACTTCCTACTCTATGATTTTTCACATAAAACATTTCCATCTAGGATGTACATCCCCTCCCAAATGCCATTTATATGAATTTCCAGTCTCCTTCGACTCTGCTTAATGGCTCTTCTCCATGCCTTAGCTGGAAATAATGTCTGAATGTTCTAATTCCACATTCTCCATCACATAGCTGGCACTTGCAATTCCTCATATTTATCTTATAAATTTACATAAACTGTCACAGATCCTTGGAGTTTTCAGAGTGTGTAGGACACACTGACTATACCCAGGATTAAATATATGTTGAATAAGGTTATTGGATGAATAAACAATCAATGAAGATGACACTAGAAGAATATTAGTAACGAAGAAATACACAAATGCCAGCTGGTTTGTTTGGTTGCCTGGCAGGCTGACAGGGCAAAATGTCCAGGCATTTGAAAAGGAAGACAAGAACCTGAGAAGTGTGGGAGTTTCCAGCAATGCTGCTAACTTCTAGGCCCAACAGGATGCTATTTAAATATAGAGACAAGTAAAACTTGAAAGAGTATGATGTCTGAGCCAAATTAAAAGGCATCCCAACAGACTGAAGCTAAGGCATACCAACAAGGTGAGGAAACAAAGTATTAAAGTTAAATTCTGTGTGTGTGTGTATATGTGTGTGTGTGTGTGTGTGTGTGTGTGCGCGCCTGTGCATGCAGGTTTGATTTGGCTACATCTTGGTGAAAAGTTGGCATTCGAGCTGAGTAATCTGATTTATAATAATGTACCCTAGATCTCTATGTTCAAGTGAACTACATAATGAACTCAACAATTTCCTCTTCCTCTCTCTATAAAGGTAATTTCTAGTATCATGAAGTAATTAATGTAGATTAGGGTTCTTGAGAACTATAAATAATCAAGTTTTCTGCAAGGAATTCATCCCAAGGCTAAACAGATTCAAATCATGACTCTAGTAATTCATGATGATCATATACAATTCCAGATTTTTAATTGAGTAGAATGAACAGAAACATGCTCTTACTCTTCAACTTTTAAACTACCTATCCTAAGCATGCTTCATAACCAACATATTTAATTGCAGGAAAACTACATCCCCTTGGTGTTTGTGCTTAATATGCGTTCATCTATCTGGATAAATTTGAATTCTTACTCTTCCCAGCTGTATGACTTCAGGCAAATTTTAAGCTCTCTTTGGGTTTCAGTTAACTCACATGTAACGGGGGATAATTAATAACACTTCATACAGATTGGTGAAGGATTATCAGGAAGGGTGCCCTGGCATACTGGCAAAATTGCAAGTGCTCAAAATTATTTTCTTCTTCTTCCTTCCCTAACCACCCATATAAACAAGGAAAGTCAGAGGCAGGTGAAATGATATCAAAGTTCTAGAAAAACCCTGAATGTGTGTTGCAGTTTTTCCTCTTAGAAAATATTGGATATGTACAATCTAATTTTAATGTTTTTAAGGTTGAAATTTTTATGTTTTCTGATTTGTTCAATTTCACATAATTACTGAGAAATCCATAGCTGGAAAACTAAGTCTTCGCTCACATGTTTTCATTCTCCCCTAGCTAGGGATAATCAGATAAGATAAGCGTAACCTTATATAGTTTGTACATATCAACTATAAGAGTCGAATAATTCTGAATGCTAAGCCAATATTTATTCACAGTGGTTACTATTTTTAAAATGTTTTGCAGATTAATTGAAGATTTTTACCCTGAAATTTCTTAGGGTCTTAAGGCTTTGTGGATATAAAATATAATATTGGCCAAAGTTTTCAGGGATGGTAGTGATAATCAAGTAACCACATGATGTAATTTTAAAGCAGTTTTCCCCTACAGATATAGTGAGCCCAATGTCTTGGAAAAAAAGAAGTTCCTCCCAAAGACATTATTTCCCTTATTTCTAAAACATATTTTAAAAAGTGGTATATTGGACAATTATTTATAGTTCAATATACACACACATATAATTCAATAAATACATATATATCTCAATAAATATATAGTAAAAATTAACATGGCTATTTATTGGGTTAAATTATATAAAAATCATAAATAAGAAAATATTAAAATGAGCCTAAATGTCACTGCTCAGGAAAACTTGTCAAAATAAAAACAAAATATAAGGTATTTCTTAGTTATAAATTTTTTTTTTTTTGAGACAGTTTTGCTCTTGTTGCCCAGGCTGGAGCGCAATGGCGCAATCTCGGCTCACCGCAACTTCTACCTCCCAGGTTCAAGCAATTTTCCTGCCTCAGTCCCCCTTGTAGCTGGGATTACAGGCATGTGCCACCATGCTGGGCTAATTTTCTGTATTTTTAATAGAGACGGGGTTTCTCCATGTTGATCAGGCTGGTCTTGAACTCCTGACCTCAAACGATCTGCCCACCTTGGCCTCCCAGAGTGCTGTGATTACAGGAGTGAGCCACCGCAGCCTGCCCTTAGTTATAAGATTTAAGTAGCACAGAAAAGTATAACAAGAAAAAGAAACCTCCACCCATCCTCCTTATCCCAAAGTTTCTTACCTCAGAGGTAACAATTATTCTTACTTATCCCTCTGGAATATATTTGAGAAAGGAGTGGATTTATTTATAGATACAATTATTTTTATATACACAAAAGATATACTGAACAGCCCTTCATTTCTAGTAGCCAACATGACACAGTTTTTCAATTTGATAGATTTCTAAACCCAGAGAAGTATTACTATGTTGAAAAACATGGATGCACCTTCAGTTGAGAGAGATAAGAAGGTAAGATTAGGAAGTCAATTAGTTTGCAGGAAATAACAGTTACCTCTCAATAGGGGACCACTGATTTTACTCTGCCCTAGAATAAAACTAGTTGCTACCTTTGGGAACCCGAGAAAAACTGCTATCATGCCATGTGTTTTAAAAATGGATGCCTATACTTAGCAGAATAAAAATGCCTCTTTACAAGAATCTTTTTTCCTTTATAGTTAATACAATTAGAATATACTGTGGTGAATTATTTTCAACAAAGTTTTGCTGATTTTCCCAGGCTGAGTTAAAACGTATTTCCTTAAGGAAGTCCTCTTCTTCCTCCCTTTTGTGTACACTCCTTCACATGTCCATGATATTTAGCCTCTTGTGGAACTTATACTTTGTCCAGTGTAAGAATTTGGTCTACATGAGCTCAAACATGCAATGAAATTTCACATTTATGGTATATGTGTTAAACAGTTGCAAAGTAAACATGAATCTGTTAGTTGTGATTGTGAAATTCTAGATAATTTCTGATTGTGTAGAGCCTCCATGATATACATTTCAAATGGTTTTCTCAATATTTATTGGTTGAATTAAATTAAGTTGAAAGACTACAAGTAGCAGCTATCAACTAATGATATTTCAAGGGAAGGAGTTTAATAATAATCTGTAGTAACATGATTTTACTGAGACTTCACATTCTGCTAAGCTCCTTTCATGGTCCTGCTCCCTGTTTGGCTTCTTTCTCTCTCTGCCCCTATGTACTCTGTCCTACCCTTTCTCTCTTTATTTGTCTATTTCCTATGTCTTTCCCATTTATCCTGTTTCTCTTTTCTTTTCTCTCAACTAAATTTTTCTCTCTTACAAAATCACACACACACACACACACACACACACACACACAGTTTTATATGTTTAATTTTTCCTTACCGGGATGATGATGTAGGTTCAGTAATTTGTCTTTGCACACGTGCATGTTTAATTAAATGTTCTTTTAAAGCAGTTTGGACTTCTGCTGGTATGTCAGGGGAAGTGTGGCTGATTTTTATTGCAGGCTCAATTGCTTTCACGGCTGGCTTTTCATTTTCCTTAATTTCTTTTTTCTCTTCAGTCTCAAGACCTTCAGTAGGAGCACTTGAAATGCTCTGTGGAAGGGTGCTGACGTTGGAAGTCACAGGCTTGCTTTTCCAGCACGGCCAACACAGCTTCCAGAAGACAAAAAGCGAGACAACCAACAAGGCCAGTCCACAAAAGCCGACAACGACTGCTAACAGGCTGACCGAAATATCTGGAAAAATTACAGTGTAAAAATGATTAATATTATACATAAAAAAGCAGAAATGGAGAGAAAATTTTACATCATAATTGTTATTATTTCCTGATTTAGAGTTTCAAAAACTCAATTTTAAGTTATCTTTGTAGGAAGAAAAGGTTAGTAATCATTCCTGGAAATTCTCAAAGGAGGTACTTGAAAAGTTCCATCCCGGTAAAAATTCTAATTATATACAGGACAAGTATGATGTATGCATATTATTTCCAAGTCCACTATGATGGGTTTAAGATGTTACAAATAGGGGTTGAAAATCTCCAACCCGCCATGAAGTGAGAATATCTAAAACTGCACACAACAGGAAACTTCTGTTTGCTTCATCTTTGATCTAAAGAGCAAGTTTCTCATTCTCAAGCTGAGAATCATATTAAATATTTGTGTAATATATTTAATATGATTAAATATATACTGTAGTATATATTTCTACAGTATAAATGAGAATAACATTTTCTCTACAGTATAAATGACAATAACACATTACTAATAGAGAATGAGACACTGTTAGTTACATTTTCAAACTCCATAGGTTTTTTTCTGATAATTTTATATTATTTTTGTTCCTAATTTATCTTGATTTCATGAGTCCTAAATTAATTAATGAATTGTGCTATGGTCTGAATTTTTGTGTCCCCCCCAAAAATTCATATGCTGACATCCTAATCCCCAAGGCCATGGTATTAAGAGGTGGGAACTTTGGGGAGGGCATTAGGTCCTGAGGGAAGTCTTCATGAAAGGGATTAGTGCCCTTATAAGGTAGGCCAAGGGAGCTCTTTTGCCCTTCCACCATGTGGGGACACAGCAAGAAGGTGTCATCTATGAATTAGGAAATGGGCCCACTGGACTAGCACAGGCATTCTCCACGGGTACTTGACCCTATACATTTTATAATATAGAGAAGCAGAGAATTTTTGTTTACTGAAGATGTCAAGCTTTTTCCTCAAAGAAGGAGGAAATTGATATATCATTTCTTAAGGATGGGGGTGGGTGAAGATTCCATGATAATTCAATCTTGTAGTTCCTTGCATTCAGAGACATAAGGCATGGGGAAACGGAATTCAGCTTAATAGAAAACAGTGCAAGAATTTAGATTAAGTAAAATTTTATCCTGAAAAATAAAACTAAAATTATGCAAACAAGCTTATTGTATTTTATTTATTTTTTGCATTGCTTGCCGCAGCAATTATGACGCATCATTAATAGTATTAAAAATGAAATCAAGTACTTAATGCTTAGGTCTTCATGACATGTTTTTTCCCCCAATAACAAGCTTCGTTTAAAAAAATGAAAAGAATCTATCAAAAGATTGAGTGACGATCTAGGAGAATTTATAAAGTCATCAAAAAGTTTTAAATGACATTTTCATGTTCGTAATTCATTTAACTATGACATGAAGTATGTTACGAGTTTGAATTTAATTCAAAGAAAAATAAGTAGTTCCAGAAACATTTTATATAAGGTGTTGAAATGAAAATATGCACTTCTGAAATATGTATTTCAGAAATAACGTTTTGGCTAAGGAGAAGACAGAAGTGAAGGCAAGATTGTTAGAGTAAATACTAGTTAATAGATTACAACAGCTATCCATGTGAGAGACTGTAGTGGTTCTGAACCAGAGTTGCTGTAATGGGAAAGAAAAGATTCCAGAGAAAATCAAAGCTCTAGCAAAGGAGTGTGAAGATTATAAAGGACAAAAATTTGACTCATTGAGATGATGAAGTAAGAAAGACTATGACTTCAGTTTTGGTTGTACTGAGTTTGAAGTACTTATGGTCATGCAAATAGAAATTTTAGTAGGTTACTGGTTATGCATAAATGCAACTTAGATAAATTGCAACTAATTTCCTTAAATAGTGAGATCTAAATCTATAGAAGATAAATGTTCCTCAGCAGAATCCTGAGTACACCAATATTTCAAGAAAGAGAGTTTTAAGGAATAAGAAACCTGTATAGAAGAATGGGGAAAAGGAGAAAGAAAGATATGGTAAAAAATCAGGTCAGTGGGTTTTCACAGAACCTAGGAGAATATTTTAAGAAATTATACTGTAAATAATTAAAATAAGTTCAATTAAAACAAGAGTTGAGAAGTGACAATTACTTTAACAAGTATGTCTTTAGTGAGTTCTATGAGTCCAGTGAAGCAGATGCAGTGTTAACCAGATTAATGTGGATTAAGAAATGACTAGCAGTGCAGAAGTGGATTCTGTGAGAGTAGATAATTTCTTCAATAAATTATACATAGGAAAGGGGAGAGGAAGCAATAACTACAGTAGCACATGGAGTTGATGAAGGTGTTTTTATTAGGATGTGCAATACTTCAGCATGCTTAAGAATGATGAGAAGGAATCAGTGGCCAAAAAAATAGGCAGTTACACAGAATAATTAATAGTGAAGTTCCACAAAAGGTGACAATGGATGAAGTCTGAAGCAAAGGTGAAAGAACTGGATTGCTTCTTTCTTTGTAAGATAAAGAGAATAGTTCTGGATGCTGGTAAGGTCATAGGTCTTGAGGCAGGAAGTCAAGTGAATTCTTGTTTGTAACTAGTATTTTTCTCTCCAAAGGAGGAGTTAGGGTTAACTGTTAATTATGTTGGAATATTTGAAAATAGTTTGGGAAATTTGGAGAGAGTGATAAAAGTTTGAAATAGGGACTATAGAGAACAGAAGAAAATTGAATAAGAAAACATTAGATGCCTAGTCAGAATATACATTTCTTTTGAAACTGGAGACTAATAAAGTGATACTAGTCTGCCTGGTTTTAAAATCTTCTAAATATTCAGCAGCTTTGGTGTAGGGGAAGAGAGACAAATAAACTCATTCATGGATAACGTTTTGGTTTGTTTGTTTTTCCAGGAGAAGGTGATAGATCCCAAAGGAGACAGTGTATTGCATAGATAAAATGATGCATCATAAGTATGATGCCATACTTATTGACAGAAGATTCAGAGATAAATAGAAAAGTTAATAGACTGGAGTTTCTAAATGAGCAAGATGAACTAATAGGAGATTTTGGTTAGGGAGTGAAATATTTGGATTCACAATGCTAAGTTAGTATTGTTTACCATAATGACAAGGGTTTGAGTATGACCATAAAAGAAAAGAGGTGGACTAGAGAAGATCACTGGAGGAAGGTGGCCAACCATTGGGCGGCCAAAGTGATGAATACGAATGTCCTGGCTTTTCTACATGGACTTTCAAGTTATCCATTTCAATGGAGAAACTTGATGACTAGGCTCTCTAGCTGTAATTTTCACTGTCTCCAGATAATTAAAAAAAAATCCATTACATAACATTCATCCTGTTATATCCGGAAAGATTAAACGTTAATGAAATGCACAGAAATTAGATTAGGCTCTGGGATAATTAGGTTTAAAATAGCTCAAACTCTGGTTTGATTACATACGCAAAAACATTCTTTCTGCCATTGTTTATATGTCTGTCAGTCTGTCTGACTATATATCTCTAACTCATTTTAGTTATAAAGATTTTACTCTTTTATCATGTCTTAATATCCCAAAATAAAGTAACACCGTTCTGAAAAACTGAGAAAAAGATCACTGTCATCAGAAAATACAGGGAACTTCTAAAATGCAAATTCCCTCAGAAACTTTTAGTATAGCAGAACTTTGCTAAAGTCTGCATAAACAGGCCATAACATTTGCATGATCTTGTCCACAGAGGCTTATAAATACTGCTAGGTCCACTTACCTCCTGCCCATGCAGCTCACTATGATCATGCAGAAAAGCACAGGCCAAGTGTCATGTTCTCAATTCCAATTACCACTGCTTGACTTGATACTCTTCTCTGTGTCTATCTGTATCTTTTTAAAAATTTTAAAATTCTAGTTCATTTTTAATTTTTCAAAATGTACAAAAATGTGATTTCCAACAATTAATCATAAATTAATATAATTTAGTTCATGGATATTCCAAGTCTTCTGTTTATTTCACTGCTCCCTGCTGTTGCCTGACCACAGTCTATTTGTTTATGGTACCATTTCATAGAGAAAGAGAGGGAATAAAACTCAAATCAGCAACACTTAGTCAAATAAAACTGAGGCAACTGCCTCAAAGATGAAATTTTTGGACTATCTTTGAGGTTAATTTATTTATACTATTCATCTGATACTACCATTATTATAATTAGGGCATGCTTCTGATTTCTATAATAAGTGACCAAATTAATAGAGACTGAAACAAGATAGTTTATTTCTCTGTCATGCGAAGCGAGACTGTCCCAGCATAAACAGGCCATGGCAGATTTATCAACTCTAAGGTGCCTGGAATTCTGGTTTGTTTTACATTTTTGCTCTGCTATTCAAAGGTCTTTGCTTCTCTATAACGTCCAAGATGGCAAGCTATTATATCCACATTTCAGACAGGTGGACGGAAGAATAAGATGGGAAAAGGGAAGGGGAGGGTATGTCATTTCATTTTAAAAGTACAAATTTGAGGTTGTGCATATCCCTGCTAATAACTTCCCAACGATCAGAACTTAGTCATGTGGCCACACCGAACTTCAAGGAGACTGAAAAATGCTCTTTAAAAATTTTTTATGCTGCCATATTCTTAAGCAAAAATAAGAGATTCTATTGCTGTCAAGTAGAAGTGGGAGATGAATACTGGGAGGCAATGAGCAATCTCTTTTTCATCTATAAATCCAATACATAATATAATCAATCAACAACAATACTTGCGCTCTTATAACTTCCATTTTAAATGTATTGCCTTATGCCTTTCTCTTGAATTTCAATAAATAATAAAAACTGTAATAATACTATATGTAACCTATTATAAAATACATACTTTAAAACATTTTGCATTTTTGAAATTAGATTGTAACCTCAGTATTGATGGCTTGTTACAATAGCTGATAGCCAGGCAGTAGTTGTGTGATAATTTTCATTATTTGTGTATATGCAAAAGCAAAAGCATCAGCATCAAAATTCATAGAATAAGTCTAAGTGGCTTGAAAGAGAATGTTGGAGAAAATAGTGAAGCATGTCCTTCACCCTTGTAAGTCAAATTTTTGGAAATTAGTGGTAAAGGTGGTGAGTCAGATGTATTTGACAACATCCCATATATTTGCACAATTAGCTTTAGAGCTTGTACCAATGGCCTGTATATCTTTTATGAATTGTTTTAAGAAAAAATGCCTCATTAACACCTTTTATGGCATACAATATGATAATGTGTGGAAAACCACAGGCATCATTAATTCTAAATCAAGAAGAATCAGACTCAGAATTTTAGTTTTAAAATTACTTTAACCTATTTATTTCTTTAATGTTTTCTTTCTTATACTTGTACAAGGGTGATATAAGATTTCTTTAAAAGTCTAAGTTTTAAAAGAGGTACTTCTGCACATAAAATAAAAATTCCATCTGTTTAAAAAGCATTGTGCCGCAGTTTGTCAATGTTCTCTTCCTTTTCTTGGTACCACATAAAATAATGGCGCATCTTATAATCAATGGCATCTTAGATTTGATAAAATATGGTACCAAATATGGTATTTGAACATCCAAATATATTAAAAAGCTTTACATATGCTCATAATTGAGTAAATTATTTATAATTTGTGATTATATATTAATCACATATTTACATTAACTTGAACATCACACATAGCATCACGTACATTTAATTAATGGCACGAGTACATTTAATGCTTGGCACAGTGGCGTTTGCACAGTAAGTGCTCAACAAATATTGCTTGAATAAAAGTATAATGCTAAAACCACTTTTCAGGTACATTAACAGCTCATATTGTAACAGATTAGAAACTATAGGTTTCTGAATACTGATTTGTCTGTAGGACCTATAAATCCACGACTACTCAAACATCACTAAGGAAATAATATTAATAAATACTGAAGAGATAACAATTGTCTTTGTTTAAGACAATTTTGCAGGATGGACAAATTGACATCTACATGGTTTTAAAAACTGACTATCATGTTATCTAGTCAACAATGTAATAATAAATTAGCAGATCATAATATACATCAAGGTTCATCTAAAGGAAAAAGAAGTCATTAATATTGGTTCCTTTCTATCTCCCTTAGGATGATTCCACTCTTTTGGTTCCAAAGCCATTATGGCACAATTCCATGAAGAAATAAAGGTGTAAGGACTTTTATTAATTTCTGGTAATAAAACCATCACAGCTACTACTTTTTTTCCTTGATAGTCTACGTCAGCCATGTTAATGTCAGCTCTTATAGTTTCAGTGACTACTTAGAATGTATTCAACATTATGAAGAAAAAAAAAAACTACCCTATAAAATAATAAAAGAAGCCGTCTCTTTAGTCAGGAATTTTGTTTCTAAACTTGGTCAGTGTTAGGTATTCCACCAACAGAGGAAACTGGCTTTATGCAAGTTAGAAGAAATACCTATAAAAATAACACTCCCTATTTGAAGGTTCAGTTTCTTTGATACATTCATACTAATTATGCTCTGAGATTTTTGAGTGGGTGACTCTTAGCTCTTTCTCACTGTCATATTTTGTCTCCCATGCCTCACAGTACTAAATTTTAATAGTATACACTGTTAATTACTTAAGTTGACCAAAATATGGTAGGAAAATACAGTATACAAGATTTGAATGGATTGTTTTTTCTAATTACTAATTAACAAAAACAATGTAATTGGTAATTTAATATCTGTTTTCACTAAAGACTTACTTATAAACATATAGAAAGAATATATTTGGGATTATATGAGTTCAAAGTTGTGTATTTCAAACACGCTAAAAATCTTTTACATGATTTTACAGTTGACACAAATCAATTATATTTGGCCAAGGATATGTAAACAGCTATTCATATACACTGAAGTACACATGTATGCATATAGTCACATAAGAAAAATGAAAAACACTGCTTGTCATATTTGGATGATAGAAAGTCTACTAAAAAGAAAGGTTTGGGATTTGAGTCATAATTGCACACGAGGAAATTTTATTGGCCAGTAATTATAGCCAATAATATAATAATATTAAGAGCTTATCTTCACAGACATTTTTTCCAATGCCATTCAGTGTCAAGAATGCCCCCAGAATTTCCTCTTTTTATTCATACTCTTTGTTAAACCTAGGCTAAAATCTAAGACGCCCTGGTTTCTTAGCCTATCTCCATCACTAACTAGTTGTGATTTGAAGGGACGTTAACTTTTCTTTACCTTAGTTTTTCCATCTGCAAAGTGATGATTCCTACTTTCAACTGGAATGATTAACAGCAATTTGAATAATGAGATAGTTACTTTTCCCCTGCCACTTTCTACTTAGCACATTAACATGCCTTCCTTTTACTGCCATACATGAATATATTGAACAGATATTCTAGAACTTGTAGACTCAGTGCTTTACGTAACACTTACAAATTTAGTCATGGAATTATTGCTCCACCTGAACACACTCTGAAGAAAGTCAATGGATACCTATATCACGTTCAGTTGCTTTTTCATGAGGATGTTGCTCTCTGAATTCTAGCATTTGAATGTTTCAAGTGTTCCAATTTCTGCTACTATCATAAACTGAATATTTTGTATGACTACCTATATAGGGTATTGTATTAGACACTGGCGACACAAAAATTCAGGTGTATACAATTTAGTTGCATAAGGGATTTGGAGATTATTAAATAGGACTTATTATTTTACAAATAATAAAGTTGAAGCTTCTTGATAATAAATTCCTTGATTCATTCATTTATTTAAAAAAAATATTAGTTGGGCTGGGCGTGGTGGCTCACGCCTGTAATCCTAGCAGTTTGGGAGGCCAAGGAAGGTGGATCACCTGAGGTGAGGAGTTCGAGACCAGCCTGACCAACATGGAGAAGATCCCATCTCTACTAAAAATACAAAATTAGCCAGGCGCAGTGGCTCACACCTGTAATCCCAGTTATTCGGTAGGCTGAGGCAGGAGGCTCTCTTGAATTTGGGAGGCAGAGGTTGCAATAAGCTGAGGTCACCCCATTGCACTCCAGCCTGGGCAACAAGAGTGAAACTCCATCTCCAAAAAACCAAAATTAAGTCCCCAGTAGGAACCACAGATTTTTCCAGCCACTGATGATAAAATAAACAAGCCCCTGCCATCAAAGAGCTGACATGCTATTGACTTAATGTGCACATCGTTAGTGCAATAAAATGTAGATCAGGAAGAATATAATCACACGTTCAAAATATAAATGATTTTAATTGGCTTTGGAAATTACGTTAAACATTTATGGTAAAGTTTGTCTTCTGCCAGAATTTTGCATAAAGAAAGCTTGTAAATGCAGATTCATCTTAATTACCAATTTTTTTAAAAAAAGCAAAATTACAGTAATGATTAAGTTTTTTAAAAAACTGTGATTTGAACTTGGTATACAAAATAATTCATAAGAATTAGGTGTCAGAGACTTATAGTTCATAGAAAAAGGAAATACAGCTTTTTAATTTGTCACAAAGGAAAAAGAAAACGTTAAAGCAAGAAAAGATGGCTGCTAATACTGCTAACATACTGGGAATTAAGAAAAATAAATGTTTGCTGAGACCTTCTTGGCTTTGAAGATAGTTGTCCATTTCTGTCTGAAGTAAATCAGACCAAGCACAAGGTGTATTGATGGTCATGTGACAATAAAACTAGACATAACAGAAACTGGCCACTCTTCACTGGAGTGACAATGTGGAGGAAGGAAAAATATCTCATGTATCCTTCTTCAAATGGGCCTATCCTTCTGGATTCACTGTGGCTGCATTATTCTATAGACCTACAATCTCAAGGACAAATTTCTGCTGATAATATGTTTGTAAACTGCAATTCTTTATACAATCACTAGGATGTGTAAAACTCCATTATGGTAATTAAAAATGACAACTCAATTAATTGGGTAGTCATTTGCTTTCTCTAAAGTCCCTCTTCTAATTTTAAACTTTTATCATAGACCCACTATGCCTTGATCTCAGAGGAAAATTATGATGTAATTCTTAAAATTTTACTTAACTATCCCTTTTCTTATCAGTTAAGTACTTTAATAATATTCTTTGCCATATACCTACTCATTATCCCTACCTCTAAGAAACTGAAGAACACATGTATGAATTTAGAAGAATTTGTCTAAATTTTTATTTCAGAATTTTTAGTCCCAAATTGAAATTGTGTAAACATGCAAATTAATACAGTGATGAATTAAATGCTTATGAAAATCTTTAAGGTTAGATATATACAATTGTGATGTGAGCGCAAGTGACTGTTAGCTTAAGTGGGTTTGGTCAGCTATGAAGTATGAGGTCTGCCTTTCAAGCAACGTAGGCTCCTTGAAACTGATAAGCATCTGAGCAACAATTCAGGAGTAACCAGAAATTAAGCTGAATCCAGTTCAAAATTATTATGTATATTCAGTCAGAGTATGCCTGAAAAATAACTTTTGAGTCCAATATATGGCTTTGTATTTTCTCTAAGCATTCCAGTATTAAACCATATTGTGCATTCAGATGAATTTAGTGGGTGACTTATCTATTTGGGGGGAGGGAGAGAGTCGTAGTAAAAAGACTAAAAAAATCTGATATTCTAAAAATTGCACATGGTGAACTTTCTAGAATATTAGTAATGTTGGCACATACAATGACTCTAATAAACTACTCCAAAAGAGTAAATGAACTAGTGTTGGCCACTTTAGTGTAAGTCTTCACCAATTTTACTAAAGTATGAGATTGGTCATTTTGTGATCATATTGCCATTGTGAGATCCTCAATGGCAACAATACTGCTGCTGCTTCTGCTACTGCTGATATGGTAAAGGGTATGGTGATGCTTGCACTTCACTGGCATTTACAAAACCAGTCAGATGATATCTTACTTATACATGTGATTTGTAGCTCCCTTCATGTAGAATGACTTTAACTGGAATTACCTGAATTTCTCTCCCTCTATCTCTATGTGAAGGAATTAAAAATATACAGTTTTGGTGCTTGTAATTATCACTGTAATGTTAGAACAACTAATACCATCTGGGCAGTGCTGATTAACTTTCAAAATAAATAAGCACTGTGCCATTTAACATTGTTGATGTCTTCCTACCAAAAATGCCCTTCTCTTTAAACAATGAGTAGAAGGGTGGCTGGAAGTGCTTCATTTGGGAACCTATAATAACAAGCATGAGAGCACAAGTGATAAGAAAATCTACTTTAAAGAACAGTGTGACACTGAGCGTCTAATAAATAAAATTAAATGTTTGGCAAACAATCTTTAAGTCCACTTCATAGACATCTATTAACTTTGAGAGTCGATTTGCAGATTAAAGTATTTTACTTCTAACTGTTGCTTATATTCGCAAATGAAAAATGTAAAGCAATCTTGTCTGTCTTTATACGTCATACACAACCTTGTAGAATTCTTAGTAATAGTCATTAAATGTTCTTATATTCAATCGAATACCCTACTTGTATATATTACGGAGTATATATTTCCTCTTAAGGGGAGGAAAATATTCTTGCAATTGTTTTAGGCATTTTTTTTTTTTTTTTTTTTCTTTTTATTCCCAAGGGAAAAAGTTCAAAAGGAATTCAGACTACAACTACTTCTGGTAGTGTAGGAAAAACTGAGAACCCCTTCTACGATTCATATACTGTATTTTATCAGAAGGTGATATAGCTGTGCATTTTAGACAGATTTAAAAGCTGGGATTTGGTTTCTAGCCTTCACATATTTTCCTCATTATCAGCCAATCTGAGACCCGGGAAACCACTATTTTGGTATGTGATCACTTCTGGGCAGGAAAGAGGAAAATCAGTAGTTTTATTCACAGGATCAACTGTTCAATTACCAAAGCACAAGTCTTCAAAGTTAAATACTCTAATTTCATCCAGTGTAGCCCCTTCTCTGAGTCTTACCTTTAGCACGTATGTCACTAACGACGTTTCCGAAAACCTTATCTAATATCACCACAGAGGACTCTAAGGTCACAGTATTCTGGTCTTTACCTCATGCTTAGCAATGACACACGACATGAATACACCATGCTCACCCAGTCCCTTCCACTGATAACTGAGTTTCACACACTCCTAGGAATTTAACACCTACTGAACGAATGGAAATGATTCTCGGTTGTGTTTATACACTGAAATGCTAAAGTTTTCCGCTCCAGGGTCCAAACATCGGCACCTCTTCAAGCTCTGACAAGTGCGGACAAAGCCCCCTTGGCTCCACAGATCAGAGAATTCTAAACCCTGCAGCTACCCATGTGAACAATGGAATTGTAAAAACTAAACTAAATCCATTTCCAGTCCCCGCTTGGCTTTGACGCAGGGGTGGCGGTGGAGGGGATTCACTAAGTGTGCCCGCTTTGCTCCCTCCCAGCACGAAGGGCTCAGTGTTGTCCTGCTCCACCCCGGGCTTGGCTGTCCAGCTCTTGTTGCCCCGACTATCTTCCACGCTTAAAATCCCATCAAAATGACAGGAAAAGCAAAGGGAAAGAACCTACAGAAGGAATGGTAACCTTCCAGCCAAAAATCCCGAAAGCAGTGTTTTTTTTGACTCCCAATGCAACAAGTGACCCTTCTCTAGTGACTCCCGAAACCAAGCCGCCCGCAACTCGGGGGTTCATCTCTCTTGCGCGCGAGCAGCACAGCAGGCTGGACACACCAGCCTTTTCCCCAACAGTGACCCGAACGGTGGCTCGGGTTCGCTCCTTTCTAGCCCCAAGCCTTGAGGAAAATCCACTTGAGACTTTTCCCCATCTCCAGATTTCCGACGGTCGATATCCGCCTCCATCCAGCCCATTTCCAAGTTTCCTGAAGGGCAGGGAGGACGTCTATGAGTTGGGTGTATGAGAGCCTGCGTGTGCAAGGGATTTTAAACGTTTCCTCTCTCTTCCACTTCCTCGATATGTGTCCTGAGCTTTAGGTGTCAACTCACAAATGGGATCAATAATCCTTGCTGTTTCACCAACTCTGTCATGAAACCCTAGAAAATCGTATCTATTAAAGGGCTTGGGAAATTGTTAAGTGCCCGACCGGTTGAAGCCGCGAGTTACCTCAGAGGCCAAGGCAGCCACATCTGCAAGGGAGTTAGTTCTGTGCGTCCAAACATTGATTGGTGCGTCCCACCTAGGCCCCATGCGCAAGACCCGGACCAGCGGCCACTGTGACAAACGAGGGCAGCCCGAGTCCCACAGGTGAGCCGCCCCCGGGAGCAGCCGCGCCGCGAGAGGCCGGGCGCCGCCACCGCCCGCATTCGCCTTTCCACTCCAGGAGGGAGACGCGAGGCGTGGGAGAGCGCGGAGAGGCGCGGCGAGCCTGGGAGCGGGAGACGGCGCCAGGAGGCCGGAAGCGGACCAGACAGCGGGAGAAGCCCGGCAGGTGGACAAGAGGAGACAAAACCCAAACATCCCACCCTCGAAGTCGCCAGGAGCCGAGCGAAGTACGGAGCGAGGTAGGAAAGCGCGGCCCCCTAAATATGCCCTGGGAGCGGCGCGGGAGGTGTAGGACCCCGGAGCTTGCAACCGAGCGCGCAGGGTCCCCTCCCGGTTACCTGTGCTGCCTCCGCCCTGGCTGCCCCGGTCCCGGGGGAAGATGCCCAAGCACTTCTCCTGCTCCACTCGGCCCGCGAAGCACAGCTCGGTGACGATGTGCAGCGCCTTCTTGCACAGACTGTTGACTCCGTCCTCCTTGTGGAAACTCATCGTTTGGCTTTTCTTTCGTTTTCTCTTTTTTTCCCCAGTTAGCCGTCTTTTCCCCTTCCCGTACGTCTAGACTAACCCCTCTGGCGCCCTAAGCCATTGTCCGCCCGCGGTGACTGGCTGCAGAGCGCGCCGCTGAGAGACTGCAACTCTTAGGAGCCCCGCGTTGGCCCCATGGCGGGAGCGGAGGGCGCTGGGGAAAGAGCGGCGAGGAGACTGCGGCTGAGGCGACGTTTGCGCCAACTCTACCGCCGCGCGAGCGAGCCGAGGCCAGCAGGAACTATAGACCCGGCATGGAGTGCGGAGGGGAGGGGGGAGCCATAAAAAAGCCAAAGCCCTCGACTCGCAAGCACGCCCCCCTCCTCTCCGCGGCGCTTTGGTGTTTCTGGCGAGTGCCAGGCGGCGGCGCGTCCAATCGCAGCCCGGCGCGGGCGCGGGGTGACTGGCGGCGGAGCGCGCAGACCCAGCTCCCCGCGTCCTCTGGAGAATAGACTCGCGAGGGAGGGCGGGCGGCCGGGCACCCCTGCTGAGGTCGGGGGTGCTCCTTGTTGCCCAGAGCGGGGCCGAGGAGCCCTCTCCGTTTTCCTAATCCTTTTCCCTGCATCAGTGCAGCCACCCCATCCGCGTTTGTCTCTCCCAACTTTTCCACGGATGTATTCTACTTTCTGTGCTGTCTGCTTCTGCTCTTCTGAAAAACTCATCCCAATCGAAGAAAAACTGAATAAGTTAATTAAAAAAAATATGAATGCGTGAATAACCAAACCCTCTTAGGTAGATCACAAAATAAAATGTTATTTGTACTAATAATCAGTTAAGATTCTGTCGATTAATCCGTAATTGGCGATTGAGAATGTACAACTTGACTCCCTCCATCGCCTTAGTTTGCGACTTAAAACAAGACATGAGTATTAAAGGGAACAGGATTAAGTTCGAATGTGTCACGCATCTCAGCCTAACCTTGATCTCACTATGGTGCCCTGCCTGGTATCGAACTCCTGGGCTCAATCAATCCTATCGCCTTAGCTTCTCAAAATGCTGGTATTACTGGGAGGAGCCACTATGCACGGCCTGCTTTCGGGTCTTTGCCTGAGTCTGTAAAATGGGGGATTTGGACTCAGATGTCTTAAGGTCACCTATTCTTATAATTTTTTAATGCAAATGGGTGCAAATCACTAGAACTAAAGCGACAAAATACAGTTAATAAGGGCCTCAGGATATAATAATGTGTTTACATGGTTTTTAAACTGTTTTTGGGCAGAATTTGATCCCATATCATAACCTGAGGATTGATTTAACCCTCTTGTGGTGAGGGATTCTTTATCTTTGAAGTGAAATATACTGAACTTGTTAGCATGTTTATAGTAGTAGAATACGGAAAAAACTGCTAATCAGTTCATGGTAAATTATTTCCTTTGCACAGGCACTGTGGTAAACCTACTATAAATATTAGGCATAGCACTCCAGTAGGGAAGCGTTCATTAGTTGAATCATTTTGATCTGATTCATACGACAATTGGTTTAACTAGGACTATTTTTACCATGAATTAAGACAAACTAAAATCTGCAGGCTTCATTTGATTTTTGTTTTTATGCACACTGACTTGGGTGGTTTTTAAGTCAAATTGTCTAAAGAAATAATTTCACTGTCACTCAAAAAAATATTAGACATCTACTGTAATGACAAAGCTAAGTAACAAACTTTAGTAAGACCCTTTCCAGTTGCCTTTTGCCCCCACCATTCTGCTACAGTCTACACAGACAGGCTGGTATAAAACCACCTGCAATGCAATGCTGTACTTTCATATTTACCTTATGAACTAATTACTATGTAGGAGGACCAAGTGAGTAATTATCTTTATACTACTTACAGATTCTAATTGCTTGAGTGGAGCAATGCAGAAGGTCTCCTTAATGATTCTCTTGTGTTTGCTTTCAGTGTTAAACATTAAGTAAACAAATTCTGAAAATAACTTTCCTGGTATTTGTTTATTCTGTTCCTGGCCTGTTGTTACTCTTACCATTGTGTTTACTTGGATATTCATTTCTCTGATTTCATTTCTCTGAAATTTTTTTTCTTTCATCTAAAATGAATATCACAGGTTTTGATTTTTTTTTTCCTTTGTTCTTTAGACCATCTCACAGCTCAATAGCAGGTGAATCAAAATGGTTTTGTTTGTCACTAACCAAAAGCTCAGTAAGAATTTTGGGCAAAGTAAAAACTGCACTGAAGGTCATCTTTTTCAATGTTGGAAGATAAGATGACAAGAATTTCAATTTTCAGTCTTTAAATTTTTTTCCCCAACTATTTCAGCTACCAAGACCCTAAGAAGTAAACCAAGCAATGCAGATTTGCATTTACTTACCCATTTACACTCTGAAGGAATTGGTGAAATAGTAAAAGGAGAGGAGAGCAGGTTAGACTGATATTTACTGAGTACTGTTTGCTGTGCTAAGTACTGTGGTAGCCATTGTTAGTTTAAAAAAAAAAATGCTGGCTGTAATGATCTCTGTCACAGCTTCCTTCTGGATGACCTCTACATATGTAGAGGAGGGACTCGTTTGGAAATAAGAAACCCCAGAGAAATATGTGTGAACCAAGCATACCTGTTAAGTGACAATTTTAAACATTAAAAACTCTGTGATTTCCCTA
The DNA here is from genome assembly GCF_009761245.1 of Sapajus apella. Lineage (NCBI taxonomy): Eukaryota > Metazoa > Chordata > Mammalia > Primates > Cebidae > Sapajus > Sapajus apella. The sequence continues at coordinate 2,042,285 of NW_022437006.1, forward strand.
CTTGCTCAATCCTCTTCTAATTCCTTCTTTCCCTGTCTGGTTCACATAATGGAGGAAGGAGAGTTAGCTTGTTAGATAGAGATCTAGCTAAGGTAAGGGGAACTTAGGAATCACTCTAAGACTATAATTCAAAATATTATTTGACCTCCAAGACAGGAATTGAGACAGTAGGTAAATGAGGAAATCTCCGAGCAGGCTAAGCTCAGTCTGAATAAAGATCACAGACATTTACTAAATTTTAACTTAAAGTGTTACTTCTTTCCTTCTCTATTTGATAGGCAGCTCGGATTCATAATAGCCCAGTTGTAATTTTCTGTATACACTTGGGCCTGCTCTTGTATTCTTCAATTCAGAAAATGGAATTGCTGCTCACTCCTAACTGGTGATGATGATGACCAGACTTCTGATTTGCATAGAAGGGGTCCCTACTGAGAAGTCCAGTTCTGACTCCAGATCCTTTTAATACAACCTGATTTACCACTCTGGAAGATTTGGTGTCTTCTCTTTTTCCACTATGTTCAATTTGTTCATTTTTCCTGATGGATACCCAGTGAGCATTTCAATCTCAGTCTAAGTTTTGAGTTCTTCAATTCTGAGAAATTCTGCTGATTTATTCCCTCAATAATATTCTACCTTCCATTTTTCTGTGTAGTCCCTTACTAGAATTCCTTTTTTTGTTGGATTTTTGACTACTAGGACTGAATCTCCAATTTTCACTTCTCTTCTATTTTCCATTTTTATCACCTTACTTCTTGTGCTTTAATTTTTGGGAGATTTCCTTTAATTTGTCCTCTGAGCCTTCTACTAAACTACTGCAATTTCATCTTTTATAAAGATCTGCATATTTTTGGCTTACTGACTTTTTAATTTCATGAATATAATATTTTTTCTTATTACTCTGATCATATTAATTATGTATATTTAACACTCTTTCACCTTTGTTTCTGTCTTGCCATCTTTTTTTTTTCCTCTGAATAACTCTTTTTTTGTTGCTGTTGCTCTGTTCTTTATGTTGGAGGATTTAGGTATCTGCTGATCCCTGATCTCCATTTAAGAGCACTGTAATATGGATTTGCAGGACCAAGTGCATCAGTAAGACACTGAACCCATGAGCATCACTGAAGTTCAATTCAGAACTGAGCTGTATTTTTAATTGGAACACTCCAAATATCAGCATCAACAGCTTTATTCTCTGGAGCCATTCAATTCTTTTCAGAGGAGGACTATCTAGTCTCTCACCAGGGATGCAAAGTAATAATTAAAATCTGCCTGCTTTTACTTAATCCTTCTTCAGTCTGTCACCTGACTGTCCTCTTTTGGGTCTGATGTCCAGGATCTAGAGCCTTTCAAGGTCAATATTTCTGGGTAAAACAAAAAACAACAACAAAAAACCGCTTATTTCCAATTTGGGGAAGGGTAATCATTGAGGATGTGTGGGTGGACTTGATCTTCAAGACATCTTAAGAATTACATTGACCCCCAACCCTTGCCTTTTTGGCCTCTTGCCCTACCCCTACCTTCTGCAGAATGAATATGAGGTGTTTCCATCTCTGTTTCTTTTTGAGCCTCTTTGGGGTGAATCACTAACTTCTCATTGCTGTCTGCCTCTAGAGGTTTAATTTCTCACTACTTAGCAAGTCAGTGACTGCTTCTTCACCAGCTTCCATCTTCTAAACCTATTAACATCTTTTCTCTTTTTTGTCTTTTTAGTCTTTTTGTTCTTTTGGGTTTATAGCTCTTTATTGCTTTACTGTCCTTGCAGTGTCCTTTCAGAAGCAGGAACACAAGCACATAAGTTCTTAATTTATCATGTTTAGTTGTTTAAAAAGGCAATTCTCATTGTGCCACTATTTAAAACTTTCCAATGGCTTCCCATTGTGCTTTAGATTTATTGAATCTAAATCTAAATTCAGTGTGGTCTGTAAAGCCCTATCTGACGTGACCTCTGTCTATCTTCTTTATTTTCTGAGTTGACTGTGGACTTTCTTTTCATTCTCAATTTCTCCTTTGTAGCACAAATCATAATCAAAGTTAAATAACTTGTTGTAAGCTCTAGAAGGAAGGGACCATTTCTTGCTTTGTCACTGCTCTTTTTCTAGTGCTTCACACTGTTCCAGCAGTAATAGTTATTCAATAAACATTTGTTGATGAGTAGATTAATATATGCCACTTCTTAACCCTATCTCTTTCTCTGTAGTAATCATCTGTAATAAAAGCCATTAGTTACTTATTTAGAAATATATAGTATATTAGCCAGGAAGGTGAATTGATAAAAGTGTGAAATGATAAAAGTATGGCCTTTATCTACTCCATTCACATTAGCAACCAATCCATGGTCCCAGTAGTTATACCATCTGAGAACCTAGCATGAGCCTTGTCATATTCTTTTCCTCTCCCATATAGGTAAATAAGTATATGGATAGACACATGTCTAGATGTTATTCTGTTGTTTATTTTCCAAAATGGTGCAGTTCTTACCCAATTGTAACTAATGAAAATCTTTTCAGTTTAATTGATGCAGTTTTAATGAATTATTTTTTCTTGCTTTTTTGAGGTGTAATTGACAAATTTAAAAGTACATATTCAAGGTGTATAATGTGATGATTTGATATAGCCATACAATTCAAAATGATTACCACAATCACTTTAAATAACATATCCATCATTACTCATAGTTACTATTTTGTGTGTGTAGGGTAAGTTAGTGAGGACGTTACAGATCTCCAGGAATACCTACCTGGGAGATATTGTGGATTTGGTTCCAGACCACCTTAATAAAGTGAATATCGTATTAAAGCCACAAAATATCATCAAAAAGTCAGAGCATATTTTTGGTTTTCCAGTGCTTATCCAATTTATCTTTACACAATATACTGTAGTATATTGTGTGCAATAGCACTATGTTTAAAAGACAATGTACATGCCTTAATTAAAAAATGCTTTATTGCCAAAAATGCTAATGATCATCTGAGCCTTCAGCAAATTGTAGTCTTTTTCACTGGTGGAGGGTCTTGCGTCAATGTTGATGGTTGTTGACTGATCAAGGTTGGTTGTTGAAGGCTGGGGTGGTTGTGGCAATTTCTTACAACAGATAACAGTGAAGTTTGCTGCACCAGTCAACTCTTCTTTTCACAAAAGATTTTTCTGTGCTTTTTGATAGCATTTTACCCACAGAAGAATTTAGTTCGAAATTGGAACCAATTCTTTTAAATCCTGTTGCTGCCTTATCAACTAAATTTATGGAATATTCCAAATCATTTGTTGTCATTTTAACAGTGTTCCTTGCATGTTCATCAGGAATAGATTCCATCTCAAGAAATATGAAATTTTCTTTGCTCATTTATAAGCAGCAGCTCTCCCTGTGTTCAGGTTTTATCATGAGATTGCAGTGATTCACATCTTCAGACTTCACCTCTAATTTTAGTTCACTTGTTATTTGTGCCACATGGGCATTTACTTCCTCCACAGAAGTCGCGAACCCCTCAAACTCATCCATGAGGGTTGGAATGAATTTCTTCCAAATTCCTGTTAATCTTTATATTTTGGGCGCCTCCATGAATCATGAATCTTTTTAATGACATCTGGAATGGTGAATCTTTTCCAGAAGGCTTTATATTTACTTTGCACAGACCCATCAGAATCACAATCTATGGTAGTTATGCCCTTATCAAAAGTATTTCTTAAATATTCATGTCCTTTGCAGCAACATGGATACAGCTGGAGACCATTATCCTAAGGGAGTTCAGGCAGGGACAGAAGACCAAGTACTGCATGTTCTCACTTTTAAGTGGGAGCTAAACATTGAGTACTCATGGATGTAAAGATGGCAACAATAGACAATGGAGACTACTGGGGGTGGGGGAAGGATGATGGAAAGGGTTGACAAATGAACTATTGGGTACTATGCTGAGTACCTAGGTGGTGGGATCATTTGGACCCCAAACCTTAACATCATGCAATATACCCAGGTTACAAACCTGCATATGTACCCCCTGTATTTAAAATAAAAGTTGGAAAAAAGAACCTTGAGAGCCATGTACAGGAAATGCATCAAAATGGAATAAGAACAGAAACCATGTATAAAAAACCCCAAACAACAACAAAAAGTATTTCTGAAATAAAAACTTTAAAATCAAAATTACGCCTTGAAACATGAGCAGCAGTCATGTAAACAACATTAATCTTTTTGTTCATCTCCATCAGAGCCCTTGGGTTTCTAGGTGCATTGTCAATGAACAATAATATTTTGAAAGGTATCTTTTTTTCTGAGCACTCAGTCTCAACAGTGGGTTTAAAATATTTAGGAAACCATGCTATGAACAGATGTGCTGCCATTCAGGCTTTCTTGTTCCATTCAGAGAGCACAGGCAGAGCAGATCTGGTGTCATTCTTAAGGGCCCCAAGAGTTTTGAAATGGTAAATGAGCACTGGCTTTCACTTCAAGTCACCAGCTGCACTAGCCCCTAAGAGGAGAGTCAGCCTGTCCTTTGAAGCCAGGCACTGACTTCTTCTGCCTAGCTATGAAAGTCCTAGATGTTATATTCTTCTAATAGAAGACTATTTCATCTACATTGAAAATCTGTTGCTTAGTGTAGCCACCTTCCTCCGTGATCTTAGCTAGATCTTCTGGCTAACTTGCTACAGCTTCTGCATCAGCACTTGTTGCTTCTCCTTGCACTTATATGTTATGGAGATGTCTTCTTTCCTTAAACCTCATGAACCAGTCTCTGCTAGCTTACAAGATTTCTGCTGCCTCTCCCTCACCTCTCAGCTTTCATGGACCTGGAGCGAGTTAGGGCTTTGTTCCGGATTAGAGTTTTGTGTAAGGAAATATTGTGGATGGCTTTATCTTCTATCCAGACCAGTAAAACTTTCTTCATATCAGCAATATGCTGTTTTCACTTTCATATCATTTGTATGTTCATTGGAGTAGTGCTTTCAATTTCCTTCAATAACTTTTTCTTTGTGTTCATAACTTGGCTAACTGATTCGAGAGGCCTAGCTTTCAGACTATCTTGGCTTTAGACATGCCTTCTTCACTAAGCATAATCATTTCTAGCACTTGATTTAAAGTAGGAGATGTGGCCAGGTGCAGTGGCTCATACCTGTAATCCCAGCACTATGGGAGGCTGAGGCAAGTGGATCCCTTGAGTTCAGGAGATCAATAGCAGTCTGGACAACATGATGAAACCCGTCTCTACCAAAAATACAAACATTAGCTGGGTGTTAGCTGGGTGTGGTGATGCACTCCTGTAATCCCAGCTACTTAGGTGGCTGAGGCAGGAGAATCGCTTGAACCCAGGGGGCAGAGACTGCAGTGAACTGAGATCATGCCACTGCACTACAGCGTGGGTGACAGAGTGAGACCCTGTCTCAAAAAATAAATAAATAAGTAAAAATATTAATAATAATAAAAGCTAAAATTAAGTGAGAGATGTGTAGCTCTTCCTTTCACTTAAACACTTAAAGGCCATTGTAGAGTTAGTAGTTGGCCTAATTTTAGCATTGTCTCTCAGGGACTGAAGAGGCCCGATGAGAGGGAGAGAGATGGCAGAATGGCCAGTTGGTGGATCAGTCAGAACATACACAGTATTTATCAATTATGTTGCTGTCTTTTATGGGTATAGTTTATTGTACTTCAAAACAATACAGTAATACCAAAAATCTCTGTGTTAGGCCATTGTTGTATTGCTATAAAGAAATACCTAAGACTAGATAATTTGTGAGAATAGAGATATAATTGGCTCACGGTTCTGCAGGCTGTAGTCAAAGCATAATGCCAGCATCTGCTTCTGGGGATGGCTTAGGGAACTTTTACTTATGGTGGAAGCTGAAGCAGGAGCTTGCACATCACATGGTGAAAACAGGAGCAAGAGAGAGGAGATTGGGAGTGGAGGTGCCACACACTTAAATATACAGATCTCATATGAACTCAGAGAGATAGCTCACTTATCACTAAGAGGATGGCCCAAGCCATTTACGGGGGATCTGTCCCCATGATCTAAACCCCTCCCATCAGGCCCCACCTCCCACACTGGGGATTGCATTTCAACATGAGATTTGGTCAAGATAAATATTCAAACTATCAACCACTGATCACAGATCATCATGAAAAATATAATAATAATGAAAATGTTTGAAATATTTCAAAAAATTTTGAAAATGTGACAGAGAAGAAGTGAGCACATGCTGTTGGAAAAATGGTGCCAATAGACTTGTTTAAGGCAGGGTTGCCACAAATCAACTTGTAAGCAGCACAGTATGTGTAAAGTGCAATAAAATGAAGCACAATAAATGAGGTATGCCTGTCTTCTTTGCAAATTTCAAGTAAACAATGTGGTATTATCAATGATAGTCACTATGCTATACATTAAATTTACAGCATGTACAGCATGATGAATAATTATTTTTAATGACCAGAAACATTCAAGATGATGATATACCATAATTTATTCAACTATTTCCCTACCGATGCAGAATTTTTTTTACTTTAGCTATTTATCACAATGGATGTTAAAGTGAATTTCCTTGTAATATTTAGTTAAATACTGATAATTTTATTTGCATTATCTGTATTTCCAAGGAAGGGAATTCTGCTATATGAAATTATATTTAAACTCACATTTCTACCAGAAACATATAACATTATTCTTTTTTTGCACCCCCTGCTTACAAAAATGATGTTAGACTTTTAAATTCCTGCCATTATTTTGAGTGCATTATTTTCAAAGACTGCCCTAGAAATAATATTATATGTAAACACTTATGGAAATTTTATTTATATAATGTATATGTCTATCAATGAAGTTAAAATTAAAATGTAAAATACATTAATTTTTAATTAAAAAACAAGGAATACAAGACTAACCATTGCTTCTTTTCTAAACTTGTGATCTCAAACCTTAGCGTGTGTAAGAATAATTTAGAATGGTTGTTAAAACATAACTTGCAGGCCCCACTCCTGGAGTTTCTAAATCAGTTGATTTGAGGTGGGGACTGAGAATTTGCATTTCTAAAAATTTCCCATGTGATACAGATACTTTTGGTACAGGGACTACACTTTGAGAACCACTCTTCTACATGGGCTCTTTAGACCACAAAGTATACGTAAGAATTTAAATAGTATACTTACTAACTTCTGGTGTAATGTCTGGTCAACTCAAAATAAGCAATCTAAAATAACAAAAGATTGAGAGCATTAATTGAAATTAGGTAAAAAACAAACAAACCCATATTTCTGTTTTAAGTTCCATCGTTTGCCAGCTGTGTAATGCATAACTTACTCAAACTCTTTGAACTTAGCTTTGCTTTTTTACTTTTAGAATAATAATCACGTTTTACTTTCGTCAAAGGCTTGCCCTGATGCTCAAAAGAGGCAGTGAATGGGCAAGTACTCAAAAACACTATACAAATACAAATTATAATCATCACTCTGTGGATTAGGATTATTTGATACATAAATCAGTTATAACTCAGCCTTTTTACTCTGTGTCAAAGTTTTCTCAAATTGGTATGTAATTCATAAGTAAAACAGTTGGGGCCCCTAAAACTCTTAAGAAGTAGCAAAATACCTTTCTCAAGAGGCCACAAGTGATGAATTACCTCACGTAGCACATAATTAACCTCCCTAAAATTCCCGTTTACACCATATTCTTCCCCAATTTTCATTCATAGAGGACGTTCCAATCATTGTAAATCATATTAGAATATTCTATTATCTCTATAGCAGTGGCCTCTCTCTGAAATTATCTTGCTGGTTTATTTGTTTACCATCTATCCTTCCCATACTAGATTACAAATTCCCTGACAGCCAGATCTGACTTTTTTTTTACCACTGCATCCCAGAACTGAGAATAATTGTGGGCACAGAGCAGGAATGAAATGACAATTTAGCATTTTAGTAACCATATGAAGCCCTGTAATAGCTTATGAGTAGAATTTATCTGGGACTGACAAGTTTGAATTAAGGGCTTAGAATGTACTATGTCAATTTCTAAACACTAAAATCACATAAACATTACTGGTTATTTTGAGAAGTTCAATAAAGAGGATATATACATTAAAATGATTTGTAAATCAGTGGAATTACAGTTCATTCATTAAACAGAGTTACATAATTAATACATGATAATATAAATAGTATGTAGGTTCTCAGAAAATTTTTATTCTCAGCTTCTCTCTTGGCAAAAAGCTGGCCCAGAGAATTTCAATTTAATTTGTTGAGTAAGTTTTCTGCAGTAGTATTTGTATTATTTTTTATTGTAAATATTAAAGAATAAGTGCTAGAATACAGATTGTGAAAATAAAATATATTGTTTTTCTGCATAGTTGATTTTATGGACTCACCAACAATTTAAAAATGCTGTCTTTACACAAACTTTTTTTGGAGTGCTTCTTTTGGGATCAACTTCAAAGCCAATTCACATGCTATAAAACACACAAACACATGAAAAACAAAAAAATCCAGAGAACTTAAAAATGATACCAGTTTTTAAACCTAAATTATAATTGTATACATTGATTAAATATTTTATTTGCCTATCTTGAATTCTGGCTGTTAAATCTTTATTTTAAAAACAAAGTGATTCATGATAAAAGTACTAAACAAATCAGGAATAGAAAGGAACTTTCTCAACCTCATGAAGGGCATTCACACGCACAAAAACCAAATACCCACCTTCTCACACGCCTCCCACACAAAAACCAAAAATTCCAGCTAACCTCATATTTAATGGTGAAAGATGGGAAGGTTGACCCCAAAGATCAGGAGAAGACAAGAATGTGTACTCATGCCTCTTCAATTTTACTGGAGGTTAAAAATGTCAATTTTACTGGAGGTACTAGGCAGGTAAATTAGGCAAAAATAATGAAACAAAAAGCAGCCAGACTGGAAGGGAAGAAGTAAAACTATCTCTATTTTCAGAGGACATCATCTTATATATAAAAAATTCTAAAAGAATCCATATTAAAACTATGACAGCTAATAAATGAGTTTAACAAAGTTGTAGGATTCAAGATCAATATAGAAATATCGTTGCTGTACAATAGTAATAATCAATCCAAAATGAAATTAAGAAAGCAATTTCATTTATAAAAGCATTCAAATAATAAAATACTTAAGGATAAAGTTAACAAAAGAAATGCAAGATGTGAGCCCTGAAAACTACAACCATTGCTGAAAGAAATTTTAAAAGATCTTAATACACAAAAGATGTGTTCATGAATCAAAGACTTATTATTGTTAAGAAGGCAAAGTCCCAAGTTGAGATACAGATTTAATACCATCTATATGAAAATCCTAGCTGCTGTTTTGTGAAAATTAATTGAATGATCCTAAAATTTAAATGGAACTGTAAAGCATCGGAACAACTAAAACAATATATAAAGAAAGAAGAAACTTGAAGAACTCTTACTTCCAATCAAATTTACTATAAAGCTCTAAAGTAATGCAGACAGTGAGGTACTAGGATAAGCATAGATATACAGATCAATGAAATGATAGTCCAGAAAAAAACCCTTTTATTTATGGGCAGTTGACTTTTCAATAAGGTTACAAACACAATTTAGTAGGGGAAAAATCATTTTTTCAACAAATGGTGCTGGGAAAACTGGTATACACATGCAAAAGGATGAAAGTGTACCTCTTCCCCACACCATACATAAAAATTAATTCAAAAGAGATCATAGACCTAAACGTAAAACTGAAATTATAAACCTTTTTCAGAAAAACAGGAAAAAATTTTCATGACCTTCAGTTATACAGTAATTTCTTAGGTATGACACCAAAAGCTCAATAGACAAAGTTTTAAAAAATAGATAATTTGAACTTAATAAAAATTAAGCTTTTTTTTTTTTTTTACTTCAAAAATGCATCAAGAACACAATAAGCTAAATGACAGGTTTGGAGAAAATATTGCAAAACACATATAATGAGGGGCTTTTATCTAGAAAATGTAAAGAATGCTTACAACTCAACAACAAAAAGATAGATAACTCAATTTTAAAAAAGGGTAAAGGATTTGAATAGATATTTCCCCAAAGAAGATATGCAAATGGTCACAAAGTGCATTCAGAGATTCAACATCATTAGCCATTAGAGAAATGCAAATTAAAACCATAGTAACATATTACTTCATATCAACTAAGGTAGCTATTATTAAAAGACAGATACAATACATGTCAGAGAAAGAGTGGAGAAATTAGAACTCATGCATTTCTGTTAGAAATATAAATGGTACAATGACGATGGAAAACTAGTTAGAACTTCCTATCAGTTAATACTAATTCACTTCTTAGTATTTATCCAGGAGAACTGGAAACATATTTTCACACACAAAAAATTGTACATTAATATTCATAGCAGTATTATTCCTAGTTTGCATAAGTGGTAATATCCATCAGCCAATTAATGGATAAACAAAACGTGATATATTCTGTACTATATAATTATTATTTGGCAATAAAAAAAGAATACTGATACAAGCCACAACATAGATGAACTCCGAAAATACTGTGTTAAGTGAAAGAAGCCAGTTGCAAGAGACCTCATACTTTTGAGTCACTATTTATACAAAGTCTCCAGGGTACTGAAATTCTTAGAGATGGAAAGTAGATTAGTAGCTTTCAGGATCTGGGGAAGGAGCAGGAAGAACTGGGGAATGGGGAGTGGCTACTGATGGAAAGATTTTTTTTTTTTTTGGTGATGAAATGTTTCAAAGTTAGTAGTGATGTTTATGCAATTCTGTGAATACACTAAAAACTACTGAATTGTACACTTTCAAAAATTGCATATTAAATGTGAATAATATCTCAATAAATCTGTTATCTTAAAAAAAAAAACAAATGCTTATTTATCACCACACAGCATTTAATTTTGAATGCCTTATATATTTAAAATTAATTCTAAAATAAGAATTTTTAGAGCATTTTTAACGTAAAAATTGAAACCATAACACAGGATAAAAATGTACTGAAAAACATCAATGAACTGAGGTCACGCTGAGCCAGTGCCTGGGCTGGGAACCCAGTGGCAGCCCCTCAGCTTCACCCACTGCCGTCCCACCATGGGCCCCCTCAAAGTGAATGAGCTTCTGGCCTTCATCAAAATGTGTGAGTAGGATCCAAGCATTCTGCGCATGAGAAAATGAGCTTCCTGAGGGAGTGGGTATAGAGCATGTGGGGTAAAGTGTCATCTGCTACTCAGAAAGCTCACTAAGAAGAAAATATCAAGGAAGAAAAAAACAGATAATAAGAAGGCATAGGAAGACCTGAAGACAGATAAACCATCAAGTGAAGAAAGTGCCCTAGGAACTGATAATGAAGGTGTTATTGAACTAGACATTGATGCCCCTCAAGAAATGGGAAATGAAAATGCAGAGATAGCAGAGGAGATGATGGATCAGGCAAATGATAAGAAAGTGGCTGCCATTGAAGCCTTAAATGATGATGAATTGCAGAAAGCCATTGACTTATTCACAGTTACCATCAAGCTGAATCCTCCCTTGGCCATTCTGTATGCCAAGAGGGCCAGTGTCTTTGTTAAATTACAGAAGCCAAATGCTGCCATTTGAGACTGTGACAGAGACATTGAAATAAATCCTGATTCAGCTCAGCCTTATAAGTCATGAGAGAAACCACACAGACTTTTTAGGCCATTGGAACAAAGCAACCCATGATCTTGCTTGCCCCTTGCCTGTAAACTGGATTATGATGGAGATGCTAGAGCAATGCTAGAAGTTCAACCTAGGACACAGAAAATTGCAGAACATCAGAAACGATATGAGAGAAAATGTGAAGAGTGAGAGATCAAAGAAAGAATAGAAAGAGTTAAGAAGGCTCAAGAAGAGCAAGAGAAAGCCCAAATAGAGGAATAAGCCAGATGCTAGTCAGGAGCTCAGTATGGCCCTTATCCTGGTGGTTATTCTGGGGGAATGCCTGATAATTTTGATGGAAGAATGCTAAGCATGGGAGGGGGGCATGCCTCAAATGGCAGGAATGCCCGGACTTAATGAAATTCTTAGTGATCCAGAGGTTCTGGCTGCCAAGCAGGATCCAAAAATTATGGTGGCCTTCCAGCATGTAGCCCAGAACCCAGAAAATATGTTAAAATACCACAGTAACCCAAAGGTTGTGAATTTTGTCAGTAAATTATCAGCCAAATTTGGAGGTTGAGCATAATGCCCTCCTGATAAAGCCCTTGCTGAAGGAAAAGCAACTGAGATCACCCAGGATGCTTTGGATGGATGTCACAATAATACAAACCAGTATACTTTGACCTCATCAAGAGAGTTGGGTTACTTTGATAATCACTACCCCTCTAACCAAAATGCAGCTGAAGCATTTTACGGTGGTTTGCCATTAGGATATTCATTCAGATAATGTTTTCCTCCTAGGAATTACAAACTTTAAACACTTTTTAAACTTTAAAAATATTTAAAACAAAATAAATGAACTGAGAAAAATGTGTGTGGAATATATACCAAAAAGTAGGTTAGTAACAATAATATCTCAATAATAAAATATTTCAAAAAATTAAAACAAAAGTCAAATTTTACTAATGAAATAGGCAACATGAATTTAAAAAAAATGTATCCATGACAAATTAACACATAAAATAACCTCATTAATAGTGAAGTAGCTGCAAAATTTAACAATGTAATTAGCTTTTTGAAAAAATTGTAAGAGCTAATGTAGGCAAGGATTTTGGGGGAAACTGGGTAGTTGTGTATACTGTTGGCAAAAAAATAAGTGGATGTTGTATTTCTCTAAATTACTTAATAGAATTAAATTTTTGCATGCTTACTTAGAAGTATACTTCTAACAATATATCCTAAAGAAAAGTGGATTAACTGATTTAGCAAGAAAAATATTTATCAGAACATTGTTTGTAATACTAAAAATGTTAGAACAATTTACATTTCCAAAATGGGGGATTTATTAGATCACTTGTGGCATACTGGCAAAATTGAACACCATTCAGCTATTCAATAAAGAGCTACTGGTGAAAAGAATCTGAGATGATGGAAACAGGAAACACCAGGAATCTGTCTCCCTACTCAGACATCAATTGCATTAGCAGAATGGATCTGATGTAAATATTTTGGAATTCTGGAGTCTACTGAAGGCTTGTAACTTCCAGGAGTGGCATGGACAGTAACTTGCAGTTAATTTAGGTCAGGTTTAGCTCTTACCGCAGTAGAATCTGTCTCCCACCCCAACCCCATGGCAGGCCGCTTGCATGTGTACCTGGAACAACCTGCCCACAGTTTGCAGGAGCCAAATTGGGCAAAAAAGTATCCTGTCTTCCAAATATCAGAATCTGTGTTCTCATTACCAATTGCTATTTCTGATTACAGGGGTGCAAACCGAGGCAGGGCAGGGGATGAGGAGGCATTGTTGCATCTCTTCCAATTGTTGCTAGCCCTCCCTCTGTGACTGAGATGACTTCCAGGTGATTTAAAGGGCCAGTGATTCCTGCCAAATCTATTCTTCTCCTTTTCCCCTATTGGAAAACAGACATTAACAACTAGGACCTTAAAAAGCAATTGCATATATGGCGAAAATTAGAAAGTGATCATGCATGTCTAAGGAAAGGTGTGGGCTCAGAAAAGACATGAGAAAACCTAAAGTTTACACCACAGGCTGATCTTTGGCACAGAGACAGGTTACAACAACAACAAAAGCTGTAATAAAAATAAAACTGCAAGCCCTGGGAAAGGGAGAGGATTTGATTTCCAGAGATAGCCATATTATTAGATTCAAATGTCTAGTTTTCAACAAAAAAATCAGAAGACATATAAAGAAATTGGCAAGTATGACCCAGTCAAAAGAAAAAAATAAATCAACAGAAATTGTCACTGAAAAAAACCTGATGGTAGATCTACTAAACGAAGATCCTAAAACAACTGCTTTAAAAATGCTGAAGAAACTAAAGGAAGATGTGGAGAAAGTCAAAAAAATAATGTGTGGAAAAAAATGGAAATACCAATAAAGGATGGAAAATGTAAAAGAAAACCAAAGAGAATTTCCGGAGCTGAAATTATAATAATTGAAATGAAAAAAAAAATCACAACAGGGATTCAGAGAGATTTGAACAGAAAAAAGAAAGAATCAAGAAAGAAAAAAAATCACTACAGGGATTCAGAAAGATTTCAACAGAAAGAAGAAACAATAAAATTGAAGATAGGACAATGGAAACTATTGAGTCTGAGGAGCAGAAAGAAAAAAGATTGAATGAAAGTGAAAAGAGCCTATAGGACATGTGGGACAGTATCAACTAACATATACATTGAAAGAGTCCCAGAAGAAGAAGAGACAGAAGGAGAAAAAGATAATTTTTGAAGGAATAATAACTGAAATATTCCCAAATTTGATGAAAGACATTAAAAAAGTTATTTAAGAAGCTCCGTGAATTTCAAGTAAAATGAACTAAAAAAGACTCACACTGAGGCATACTATAATAAAATTTTTCAAAGACAAAAACTAAGAGAATCTTGAAAGCAGCAAGAGGAAAAGAACTTGTCACATATAAGAAATCCTCAATAAGACTATCAGCTGATTTATCAGAAAATTTGGAGCCCAAAGGTCAATATATTTAAAGTGCTGAAAGAAAATAAAAGCCTGTCAACCAGGAATTCTATATGTGGCAAAACTTTCTTTCAAAAGTGAGGGAGAAATTAAAATAGTCTCAGAAAACAAAAGCCAAGGGAATTCCTTACCAGTAGGCTTTCCCTGCAAAAAATACTCAAGGAAGTCCTGCAAGATAAAATGAAAGGACACTATTCACTAACTCAAGGCTGTATAAAGAAATAAAAATCTCAATAAAGGTAAGAATGTGGGCAATTATAAAAACTAGTAGTATTAAAACAATGATTTGTAACTGTACTTTTAGTTTTCTACAGAATTTAAGAGACTTTTAAAAAGTAGTCTAAAGGTTATTGAAACTTTGCTTTGTAAATCCAAATTTTGTTTTCTACATGATTTAAGAGACTAATAATTATTAGTTTATGTTTTGGAACACATAATGTATAAAAATGTCATTCTATGAATGACATAAAATGGTGGAGGCAGAACTGTAGAAAAAGTTTTTTATATATTACTTAAGTTAAACTGTTATAAATGCCAATTAGAGTATTATAACTTTAGGATATTAACATAATCCCATGACAATCACAAAGAAAATAGCTATAGAATGTATACAAAAGGAAATGAGAAATTTTTTTTCTCCTTGTAGAAAAAAATTTCTACAATGAGAAATTCCACCACAAAAATTAAACATAGAAGACAGTAATACAGGAAATGAAAGACAAAAAATTATAAGCCATATAGAAAACAAACAGTAAAATGACAAGTCTATCCTTAGAAGTAATTACCTTAAATATAAATGGAATGAACTTGCCAATCAAATGACAGCTATTGGATGAACAGATTGAAAAAACATGGCCAAAGTATATGCTGTCCACAAGAGACTACTTTAGATAAAAGATACAAATAGATTGAAAGTGAATTGAAGGAAAAAGATAATTCATGCAAATAGTAATCAAAAGAAAGCAGGGGTATTATATCAGACAAAATAGACTTTAAATCAAAGTGAACTTTAATGTTCTTAAAGACAAAGAAGGACACTTTATATTCATAAAAGGTTTAATACAAGTAGGAAGATACAACAGTTAAAACATTTAGGCATTTAATGGGACTAAGAAATAAAGAAAGAAGTCTCAAACTACTAAAATCAGAACGGAAAGTGAGCATTTAACTACTGATTCTACAGAAGGAAAAAGGATTATGAGACTGCTATCACAAATTATATGCCAACAATTGGATAATTTCAATGAAGTGGACAAATTCTTAGAAACATGAAACATACCAACACTAAATCATGAAGAAATAGGAAACATGAATAGATCTATAACAAAAATAAGATTGAATCAGTAATTGAAAAATCTTCCAACAAAGAAAAACCTTAGACCTGATGGTTTCACTGGTGAATTCTGCCAATCATTTAAAGAAAAATGAGCACTAGTCTGTTCAAACTTTTCTTAAAAAAAATTGAAGAGGAGGAATTGAAGAGGAGGGAACATTTCCTATCTCATTCTATAAGGTCAGCATGACCCTGATGCCAAAGCCAGACAAAGTCACTACAGGAAAAGAAAATTACAGGACAATGTCCCTATAAATAGTAATGCAGAAATCTTCAGCAAAATACTAGCAAATGGAACCCAGCAGTATATTAAAAGGATTATGCAGTATGACCAAATGCAACTTACTTCTGAATACAATGATAGTTTAATATATGAAAACTGATCAATGTAATATATCACATTAACAGAATGAAAGGAAAACTTACATAATTATCTCAATTGATACCGAAAAATTATCCTACAAAATTCAACATTCTTTTATAATTAAAACATTCTACAAGCTATGACTAGAAGGAAAGTACCTCAATATAATACAAGCCATATATGAAAAACCTGCAGTGAACATTATACTAGACTGTGGAACATTGAAAGCTTTTCCTCTAAGATCAGAAACAAGGTAAGGAAGACTGCTTTCACCACTTCTATTTAAGATAAAACTGGAAGTTCTATTCATAGGAATTAGGCAAGAAAAAGAAATAAAAGTCATCCAAGTTAGAAAGAAAGAAGTAAAATTATCCCTGTTCACAGATGATATACTTTTATGTGTAGAAAATCCTAGATTCCATTTAAAAAACCTGTTAGAACCAATAAATGAATTCAGCAAAATAGCACTAAGAAAAGTCAACACATAAAAATCAGTTGAATATTTAGACACTAACAATAAACAATCAGAAAAGAAAATTACAAAAAAAATTCCATTACAATGACATCAAAGAGAAGAAAATACTTAGGCATTAACTGGGCAGTTGAAAAATTTGTACAATGTTTTGTATAAAACATTGCACAATTTGTACACTGTAGAAAACATTGCTGAAATTAAAGAAGACATAAATAAGTGGAAAAATGACCCACATTCCTAGCGGGAAGACTTAAGATTGTTAAGACATCAACACTACCCAAAGCAATCTACATATTCAATACAATTCCTATCAAAATCCTCATCATTTCTTTTTACAGAAATAGGAAGCCTGTTTAAAAATTTACATGGAATCTCCGGAGACCCCGAATAGCCCAAAATATATTTAATAAAAGGGAACAAAGCTGAAGGACTTAACACTTCTCATAGGGACAGATATGTAGGCCAATGAAATAGAATAGAGAAGCCGAAAAATCTTCCCATATATGGTAACATGATTTTGCTGGGGTGCCAACACCATTCAATGGGGAAAAGATAGTTTTAGAAAAAACTAAAAAATCATTTTGTTTTGTTTGTTTGGATTTTTGCTAGAAAAATCAGATATCCATGTGCAAAGAAATGAAGTTGGACTCTTAGCACCATAATTAAAAAATTAACTCAAAATGAACCAAGACCTAAATAAATGTAAGACCTGAAAATATAAAACTCTTAGAAGGAAATATAGTGCAAAAGCTTCCTGACATTAAATTTGGCAAAAAGTTCTTAGATATGACTCCAGTGTCACAGACAATAAAAGAAAAATAGAGAAGTTGAACATTATTAAAATTTAAAAAATTTTATGTATTAAAAGAACAGAGTAAAAAGGCAATACACAGAATGGGAGAAAACATTTGCAATTTGTTCTGTGCAATTGAACACTGAAATGATTAGATTATGCTACTGTTTCTCATTTAGCTTATATACATATATCATTTAAATTTTATATGACAACCATGTGTTACTATTACAATATGAAAGAACTAATTAGATAATAATAGTTTCAAATAAATCTAAAGTTTAGAAAGGGATTTTTTTTAAAAGACTGCAATAATTTTTGGAACACATTATCTTCATCTGTTTGGGCTGTTTGTACCATAAAATGGATTAACTTATAAACAACAGAAATTATTTCTCACAATTCTGGAGGCTGAGAAGCTCAAGATCAAAGTGCCAGAATATTCAGTGGCGAGTGCCCACTTCCTAGTTCACAGAGGGCAGTTTTCATCTTGTGTCTTCACACAGGAGAAGGGCCAGTTATACTTCCTTAGCCTTCTTTTATAAGAGCAAATTACCTTCCACATCCTGGTAACATGACTTTGGAGGTTAGGATTTCAAAATACGAATTTTGGAGGAACACAAACATTCAGACAATAGCAAGGGTATTATAGTTTAATAGTTATGAGCTTGGGTCTGGAGTTAGCATAGGTTCAAACACCAACCCTGCCATGTCTTCTAACATCTTAAGTAATAACTATTCTAAAAGTTCAGAATCATCTTCTATTAATTTAGAATTACAGCATTTTATTTATGGTATATGGATTAATGATGTAATATATGTAAAGCTCAGATTTCAATGCTTAATATTTTGCAGAAATTCAATAAATGGTGGTAACCTCCCTTTAAACTTTCATAGAGCTCATATTTTTCTATTTTGATCCTAAGAACATTTGTGCATATCTTTTTAAATGCTTTGCTTTGAACTTTATTTCATTATACTACATCAAAATAAATATAGAAAAATGTTGTAATCTCAATTAAATTAGATGCAAGGAACATTATAAAAATATTAAATAAAAATTGTTTCTCCATGTGATCTTGTATTTCATTATCATTGAAATTACTTAAGAAAACAAATTTTTTAGGTTCAAGTTATTTTAGATTTTTTTCAGCTGGCTGATTGTTTCAAATTAAAACAATTGCCTGGTGTTCGAAATACAGTAACATATCAATGTCTGATAATTAAATTAAAGAATCTGTGCCTCCTTAGATTCACATGCATAAATAGCACTTAGTAAACTTAACAGTAAATGAAGGCGTACAATAATTTTCCTATGAATTGAAAACAAGAACATGCTTCTGAATTGTTTTCAAGTATCCAGAGTACATTCAGCTGATTTAGTTGCAGTCACTTTATTCTTTTGCAATGTTAAGTTGCCTAGAAAGAGGAATGCAATACGTAACCACTGCTTAGACGGAAAGAAAATCACCACCTTTTGTAAAAGCTAAAACTTATCACCTTGGTTTTATTGACATAAACACCAAATAAGCTGATCTGTTTTAAATGTGAATAAACCATGATATATCTGTTACTTTGTGTAATTCCTCTATATTTGAAAAAAATTATGTTCATAATAATTATTCTTTGAGATGAGTACTTCAGAGCTGTAAGTAACTATCTGAGATTTCTTTTTGCTTTAGGTTATGAGACTGAGATCAGGACGCCTCCTTACAACTTCTTATTTTAAATAAAGTGTTGGCATTCATTTTTTATAGTGAGAATTTGTTAATACATACAAGAATCATGGTTGCTATTCATTAATTCATTCCATATATATTTATCGAGACCAAGTAGACAGTGCTCTAAATGCTGGAGATGTAACAGTGAACAAAATAGACAAAGAATATAAATGGTGCAGTTATTTTGGAAGGCAGTTGGGAAGTTCCTCAAATGTGTACCACAGTGTTACCATATTACCAGAAATTCCACTCCTGGGTATCTACTCAAATGGAAAACATGCTAACACAAAAGTCTGTACACAATAATAATCACAGCATCATTATTCCTAGTGGCCAAAAAGTAATAACATCTGTCAGCTGATGAATGGATAAACAAATGTGGTATATCCCTACACTGGAATAGTATTCAGCAATAAAAATGAGTACATACTGATATATTTTACAATATGAAAAACTTTGTAAATGTTGTGTTAAGTGAAAGGTGCCAGTAACAAAAGATCACATATTGTGTGATTTTCCTTATGTGAAATATTCAGAATATATAAATCTGTAGAGACAGAAAGTAGATTAGTGGCTTTCAGAATCTTGTGGGAGAGCAAACCAAGGAGATGGGGAGCTACCACTAATGGATTCTGGGGTTCCTTTACAGGGTGATGAAAAGTGTTTTAAAATTATGTAATGGTGATGTTTGCACAATTTGTGATTATACTAAAAACCACCAACTTTAAAAGGATGAATATTATGTGAATTACATCTGAATAAAGCTGATATATGAAAAAATGAAAAATAATTGAATATCCTCTTTATGCTAAGTAATGTCTCAGGGAACTGGGGATATTGTAGCTGTCAAAAAGTAGCAATCTTTGCTTTCACAGAGCTAACCATTTTTTCAGTAAGTGTTTATTGAAACTGAAAGACTCTGCTCTATGTTTGAGCAAAGGTTTATCCTAAATGAAATTATTGGTTATTATAATTGGAGGATCATTGTATAGAAGTGGGAGGATCTTGTTTGTGTAATGTTATATAAAAAGTTTAAAATAAACAGGATAGGTTGGAGCATGACAAAAGACGAACACTTCTTTCATGTCGGATGAAGCTTAAAATAATCTGGGAGTTTTTTGAAGTATGCCTTTCTATATTTTTACATCAGAATTTCATGGAAGATGGCTGTGACCTATGGAAAGTTTTGAGAATGAATTTAGCAGTTAATGTCACTTTGTGCCTGTTCTCATATTGGAATGTCAGTGTACCTGCTAATGACATTTTCCGAAGTTTTTGTTTTGGGATAAAATGACCTACACTGATTTTCATATAACTTGTTTGTGGAAACAGATGTAAACATTAATCATAAATTAGATGGAATGGAACATCTAAATGATTTAAACAGAATAGTTATATATAATACATTACATATTGCATAATGAAGAAGATATAGACCTTAGGAAGATGTTGAGATTGCTTTATGGTTGACCTGTAAGTTGTTATTTTTGTTTCGGCATTGGTTAGATTTATGTGTCAACTTGGCCAGCACGTAGTACCCAGTTATTAAATTACACACAAATCTAGTATTGCTCTGAAGGTATTTTTGTATATGTGGTTAATCTCTAAAGTCAGTTGACTTTAAGTAAAGGAAGTTATCCTCAGTAATTTGGAGTTAACTCATCCAATCATCCAATCAGTCGAAAGGCCTTAAGAGCAAAACTGAACTTTCTCTGAGGAATAATAAATTCTACGTATGGGATGCAACTTCAGCTTCTGTGCCAGAATTTCCAGCTTGCCAGCCTGCCCTACAGATTTCAAACTAGCGAATCCCTACAATTTCATAAGCCAATTGCTTGAAATAAATATATCTATCACATCTATCTTTCTGTCTATATCTATCTATTCTAATTCCAGGAGACTCAAAATGTTATTGTGTTCTACCAGTCACAGTAGTGGCTAATGGAGGTCAAGTTAGGGGCTTTTGGAGTCAGAGTAGAAGATTATGGGGGTCAGGTTATCAATTTTAGCTGAAGCCTGTGTCAGAGTTCAGCAGGTCTACATACCAATCCTGTGGTTATCTCTCCAGTTCCACAATGTGTAATTAGAATAGATGTACTCAGCAACTGATATAATCCCCATGTTATTCCCCTGACCTCTGGAATGAGGGTTATTATGTCAGGAAAGGCCGAATGGAAACCCCTAGATCTAGTTCTACCTAAGAAAATAGTAAATGAAAGACAATATTGCAATCCTGGAGGAATTGCAGAAATTATTATTACCATCAAGGACTTGAAAGATTCAGAGGTGCTGATTCCTACCACAACCCCATTTACCTATTTGGCCATTTACCTATTTGGCCTGGGCAGAAAAAAAAAGAAAATGATCTTGTGTGTGGGTGTGTAAAATATGCATATATGCATATGTATGTTTACAATATACATATGTTTATTATTAACTTACAGAATTAAAAATAGAGACACAGAGAGGTTATGCAACTTACCTGAGGTTACCCAACTGTGAAGTGTGGGGCTGGAATATAAAGTTAGTTTATTCAGACTCTAAAACCTGTGAGGTTTACACTTCATGAACAGTAGTTTTGTCCTTTAAGAATGATAGGTATCTGCAGCCTTTCCGTGGAAGTCTTCTCTTTTTCCTTTTCTTTTTCTTTTCTTTTCTTTCTTTTTTTTTGAGACAGAGTCTCATTCTGTTGCCCAGGCTGTAGTACAATGGCACCATCTCGGCTTACTGCAACCTCCACCTCCTGGGTTCAAGCAATTCTCCTGCCTCAGCCTCCCAAATAGCTGGGATTACAGGTGCCCACCACCATGCCTGGCTAATTTTTTATATTTTTGGTAGAGGTGGGATTTCGCCATGTTGGCCAGACTGGTCTCCACCTCCTGACCTCAGGTGATCCACCCTCTTCGGCCTCCCAAAGTCTTGGGTTTACAGGCATGAGCCACCATGCCCAGCCAAAGTCTGCTCTCTTTTGGTGAGAGAGTCTAGGAGTCACTGTCACAGTCTATTCAGAGAGTGACTGTTGCTTCATCCTTATGCTAATGCCCTTCTAAACGTTCTAGAATTAAGGTTACTCTTCTGTCCTGAGTGGCTACTCTTAAGCTGTTAATAGATTCAAAACTAGATTTTAATTTCATATTTATACTCTTATTTGTTATCAAGAGGAAGAAAGGTCCTGGTGCTTCTAACAAAATTGTACTGAGAAGCCCAAGCAGGCTGTGACAAAAGACATATTGCTTCCATATCAGAAGTAATAAAAAATGAACCTGATGCACATAAAGTTTAGACTTTTTAGGCAAGGACTCTGAGGTTGGGGCAAACTTGGTAATTTATACTAGTTACTGAATTTTGGGGCTTGACAGGATGGATTTATACATCACCTAGTTTTCTACTTTTTATTTAATCATTAAATAAAAATTTAGCACATAAAATAAATTTATTAAATTCATGCATTTATTATTATTGTGGAGACCTCCAGAAGAACAGAGATTAGAATTTTGCCTAATGAAATGGATTCAGATATATAAAAATAAAGGCAACTATCTATGTATCTATCTATCTAATTTACATGGAACATCCAAACAGCTGAGTCAGCAGTATACACTCCTGGTCATGCATCAGAGTTGCCTGCAGGGCTTTCTAAAATAGCCATGTCTGAATCATACCAAAGACCATGATTAAGAATCTCCCAAGGGAGTGCCCCAAAACTTGCATTTTCACAAAGTGGCACAGGTGGCATCAATTCATGGCTGGGACTAAAAACTACAAAAGTTGGAAAAAAGACTTTAAGATTGCATCAGTTAGTTGAGTAAATTAATTTTCTAGCCTGCTTATTCTTTAGGAGCCCAAACCCTCATTCTACACATACATGTCTAATCATTTTTATTGGATTCACCTTTGTCTACGCTTTTATTTTGGACTTCCTGTTTAAAGTCATCCTCCTTCGCTGATGGGAACATTTTCTTTAATTCTGGCTTCTTGCTATTTGTAAGGATTTTGTAAAGCTCTGGCATACATTTGTTCTGGTTTGGTTAATTTATTTTTTTAAACAAATATTTTTTATTTATATGTATGAACATATAAATTAAATGGATCAGACCAGATTTTCTTGAGTCAATTCATTAGCTTCCTGGTTGGAAAGGAACAAACAACATTTTTTTTTAGAACAAATACAAATGGCTTATGTTCCATCAGCTGAATCCTGGAAGAACATAAAAAATCAGTTGTGCAGAGCCACTAAATTGAAGAAGTGCACCCATTCTGAATGCTTTTATTTTAAAAATGTATATAATTATTGTTGAATTGTACTTTTATTATGTGTAAATAATAAAATTTAGACATGAACAACATGTCTCCCGTGCTTCTTTTTTTGTAATGGGAATGTTGGTAAATAGGAATGTTGGTAAGACATCATCATGTTTATAGTTTTAGTCAGATTTGGCTAATAATAGAAAACAAAATGGAATATAATTTTTAAAGTTATTGTAAATAAAGTTCTTGTCGAGTTTCTTTATCATTTGAATTGAAAAAAGATGTAGAGGAAAAAGAATTTTATGATATACTAGTCTGTGTTTTGTGACACCACTATTCTTCACGTGGGTTTCTCATATTCTTTGGAGGAGTGGCGTGATTTTTTAAGAGAACCTTTAAATGTTTAGGTTATAATCACTTATAACCTAAAATTTTTAGATGGCCATTCTTGGTCTAACAAGACAAAAACTTGTATTCATGATTATATTAAAGAAAATGGTAAATGTCTTTAAATTTTTTTGCAATGAGTAGCTATATGATACTCTGTTCTTAATTTCAACAAAATGTACTAGAAAACATCAGATCCATTTTAAAAACAAACCTGCTTGAGGATATTACTACTTTTAAATTATACTGGATACATTTTCAGAAAATATCGTTAAAAGGGTAAGCATGGAAAATAGCTTGATTACATTATTGAGATCCAAGAGTTTAGCGAAACTTGTTGATCACCTAGACCCTAAAGGTAATACATTTCTAAATAAGTTATAAATGAAATTAAAAGGACTATTCTCGTTTTTGTAGCTCATAGAATCTGTCTCTATAGTTTTTAAAACTTTTTTTGTGTGTGAAACAGTTAAAAAACACAATTCAGGGGGGACAACCTAAAACATAGCAGAGTAAAGAGCTCTCTCTACTGAAACAAGCATTAAGATGAAAAATAACTGAAACGGCTTTTCAAAACTCTAGAATCTAATAATAACTAATCTAATAGAAAACTTGCAGGAACCAGAGAAGCGCTTAATGAAAGAAAACACTGCTAAATTACAGCATTTAAGGAAATCTCTGTCAAGTCACTGACTGAAGGCTATGATAATGAAACAGAGATTTCAGTGACTATACACAGCAAGGAATACATTTTTGAAAAAATAGTTTTAAGAAGTCACTAAATAATTGGATGACAGCAGCCCTCAATAAGCAACAACACTAAAGTTTGGGGAGGGATAATATGATTTCCAGATTTTCCATGTTATAAGTTTCAAAATTTTGATTTTTTAACAACTTTTTAAACAAAAGGCATACTGAGAAACAAAAACTTATGCCCGTTATAAGAAAAAAAAGTTGACTGACAGAAACTATCACTGAGGAAACGCAGACATTGGACTTACTAGACAAAAATTTTAAATCAAACTGTATGCTCAAAGAGCTAAAAGAAACTATGGCAGTGACTAAAGGAACCAGAAGAATTATGTCTCATCGAATATAGAATGTTAATAAAGACATAGAAATTATAAAAAAGGAAACAAATAGAAATTCTGGAGCTAAAAAGCCTAAGTGAAAAATTCACTAAAGGAGATAAGCAGTGTATTCGAGCAGGCAGAAGAAAGAAATCAATAAACTCCAAGAAAGGACAATTCAAATTATGCACTCTAAGGAGAAGAGAGGAAAAACAATTAAAATTAATAAAGCCTAAGGAATCTTTTGGGCACTATCAAGTATAACATAACATTGTGGGATTCTTAGAAGTTGAAGAAAGAGATAAAGAGGGAGAAAGAATATGTAAAGAAATTATGGTTGAAAACCATAAATTTGATGAAAGTCTGAATTTACAAATCCAGGAATCTTAATGAACTCTAAGTAGAATGAACTCAAATATAGACATACTGAGGCAAAGTGAAGTGTCTCATCGCCTACAAGTGATCCTCAATAAGGTTAACATTCGATTTCCTATTTGAAATTATAGAGGCCTGAAAACAATGGGGTAATATATTTAAGGTGTTGAAAGAAAAAAGACTCTCAACCAAGAATTTTATATTTGGCAAAACTCTTCTTCAAAAATGAAACAGAAATTAATACATTCATGGATAGACAAAAACTGAAAGATTTCATTGCTAGTAGGCCCACCTACAAGAAATATTAATGGATACTAGATAATAAATCAAATGCATACACAGAGATAAATAACTAGTAAAGATAACTACATAGGTAAATGTAAAACAGTGTTGTTTGGTTTATAACACTTGTTTTATCATATATGATTTGAAAAATAAATGTATAAAACAATGATTAGAAACATACAATATAGACACACAAGGCACACAAATGTAACTTTTGACTTAAAAGGGGGCAATGGAGCTAGATGAAAATAGAGTTTTTTAATGCTACTGAAGCTAGATTATCAATTTAAACTAGCTATAAGTTTGTGATTTTAATTGTAATAGAGAAATTACTAGGAAAATTACTGAGACTATATAGAAAAGAAAATGATGGGGAATTAAAATGATACACTGGAAATAATCAAATACAAAAAGAAAGCAGTCTTGGAGAAACTGAGAAACTTTAGAAAACACAAAGCATAATGGCAGAAGTAAGTCCTTAGTTTTCACTTATTATGAATCACTTTAAATGTAAATGGTTAAGCTTGCAAATTCAAGGCAGATTTCAGCAGAATAGATTTTAAAAAACATAACCTAGCTATATGCTCTCTATGAGATATTCATGTTAAATCCTTACCCAGTCTCGAGTATTTTGCAATAGCAGCACAAATGAACTAAGATGTAAATTGGGACTGAGAAATAGGGTGTTACTGTAACAAATATCTATAAGTGTGGAAGCAGCTTTTGAACTGAGTAATGAGTAGAAGTTGGAAGAGTTTGGAGGTACATGCTACAAAAAGCCTAGATTTTTGCCCAATATGGAGGGTTAAGGGCAATTCTAGTGAGTGCTCAGAAGAAGAGATCTGTACAGAGATCCTGAATCTTCTTAGAGATTATTTAAGTGGTCATAATCAGAATGCTGGTAGAAATACAGACAGTGAAAGTGATTCTGATGAAGTCATAGACAAAAATGAGGAGTAACTGGAGAAAAGGCAATCCGTATAACAATGTAAAGAACTTGGCTGAATTACGTTCATGTTCTAGTACTTTGTAGAAAGCAGATCTTAAGAGCAATTAACTGGGATTTCTGGCGGAAGAAATCTCTAAGCAAAGATTCAGGGTGCTACACTGCTTCTCTTAACTGCTTTTAGTCAAATGTGGGAAGACAGAAACACATTATAAATGGAATTTATGATTAAAAAGGAAGCAGAATTTAAAGATTTGGAAAATTCGCGGCCTGCCCAGGTTGTAAACACATGTTTGGGAGACAACACCAAGGGTGTAGCCAAGTGACCATTTGATAAAGAAATTAGCATTGCTGAAAGAGAGCCAGATATTGTCCATCAGGATAATGAAGCAATGACCCTGCAGGCCTTTCAGAGATTATTGGTGTCTCTCTGCCCTTTCCATCAGAGGCCCAGAGTGCCAAAGCCTAGGGGACAGAACTGTGTCCAAAGAGGGGTCCTGGGTGCCCACAGAATCTCAATATTTGGTGCTTTGCATTGTATGAAGTCTCTACTCCCACAGTTGGGTGCAGCACTCCTTGGCTGCCCCAGCCTTTGGGTTCAAGTGGGCCCAGGTATGAATTCAGGCTGCTGCTACAGGCTGTAAATCCTTGTGGCATCCATGCGGTACTAACTCTGCACATGTAGAATATATGAGCTGTGAAGGCATATATTGAATTAGTAGTCCAAACTCTACCTGCAAAAACATCTTGGGTCTGATGCCTTTGCTGGTGAATTCTACTAAACATTTAAAGAATAATTAACACCACTTCTTCTCAAGCTCTTCCAAAAAATATAAGCAGAAAGGATAATCTAATACATTCTATCAGACAGCATTACTTTACCATCAAAGCCAAAATAAGACACTAAGTAAAAGAAAACAATCGACCAATATCCCTTATTAATAAATATGTAAAAATCATCAACAATATACAAGCAAATCAAATCCAACAGCATATGAAAAGGATTATACATCATGACCAAGAGAGATTATCCCAGGAATGTAAGGATGATTCAACATAAGAAAGTCAATATAATAAATCACATTTCTAGAATGAAGGGGGAAAATTCCATGATCATATTAATTGACTGAGATAGAGTATTTGACAAAATTCAACCCTGTTTCATGATTAAAATACTCAGCACACTTAAAATAGATGGGAATTTCCTCAATACGAAAAGGGCGTTTATTAAAAACTAACATCATACTAAATGGTGCAGGACTAAAAGCTTTCTCCCTAAGACTGAAAATAAAAACAAGTATGCCTATTTGATGTTGAAATTCAACATTGTACTAGAAGTTAAGTCAGGGCAATTAGCAAGAAAAAGCAATACAAATTAGAAAAGAAGAGGTAAAACTAAAGTTCAAAACTAGCCTGGGCAGCATGTCAAAACCCCATCTCTATAAAAATATGAAAAATTAGCTAGGCATGGTAGTACACACCTGTAGTCCCAGCAATTCAGAAGACTGAGGTGGGAGGATCACTTGAGCCTGGGAGGTTGAGGCTGCGGTGAGCTGAGATCCTGCCACTGCACTCCAGCTCAGGTGACAGAGCAGGACCCTATCTCAAAAAAAAAAAAAAGATTAATTCTATATTATGTGAATCCTACTTCAATGAGAAAATCTATAAAGAAGCCATTATATTCTGATAACATTTAAAAACAAATGGCGTGAAATGGAAAGTTGTATTATTCACTGACCAATTAGGACACAGAAGCCACACAGCAATTTAAACAGGGGAGGTGGAATATAGAGGTAATTATACTGGATTACCTACTAACAGAAAAAGAAAATTCTGAAGAATACAGGAAGAGCAGAAATAGGGAGGAGCCTGCCTTTCAGGACTGAGATCCAGACTTTGTTAGGGAGGATGGCAGTGGTCTGAAGGATGGTGGAAGTGTTCCTGAGGTCCCATATTGGGGAACTAACTGGTAATACTCTGCAAGGGTCATGCATAGGAAGGCTCCCTTACAGGGTGGTGTGTTTGAAAGGTACCTTCTGGGGGAAGATGCTCATTGAGAAGTGCTGCTGACTGCTGCACACTGCAGAAGTTTACGTTAACCAACTTAGTGGAGCAGTTACACCGCACTAACAGACTTAATATTATGCCACTGACAAGGAAGAAATTTTTACATGGTTTCCCTCTGTTATTGTATAGCAGGATTAAAAGGGGGTGTTTCAGCTGAGAGACAAACAAATTGATAATGGCACAAAATTATTCTAATAAAGTGAGTTTAGATAATACAGTTTACGCAAGAATCTCTAGCTGTTGAAGTAGCTTCCCATATTAATGTATGTGATTACCGAATTATTACCTTGGTTTGTAATATTATCTTCAATCATCTGGAAGTTGAAAAGATATATTCTTTAGAAGAAAAATGTATATTCCTTATTAACAGTTGTTTTTTTAAAAATAGGCGTATCAAACTAGAATTCTTGATTAAAGGTATTAGATTAAAATGTATTAATTGAATTAAAAAATTTGTATCAGTGACATCTTATTGATAATTAAGAATATAACCTGCCATTCAGACTCTCATTATTTTCAGGTGCCTGCATAAGTGGTAAGATGACAGCTAGTTGTACTGGAAGGTACAGTAAAATTAGTATCTCTAAACTGCTAAAAATAAAAACATCCAGATTTTGATCCAGTTGACTACCCATAGTATTAACTATTATAGCAAATAAATGTTAGGGCACATTTATAGCATTGCTATTAAAAATGATTATTTTTTCTAGCATTTTTAAAGCAAAGTATAATGTATCCGAAATACATTATTGCAATAGAACATTGTTTAAAGGTTAATATTTTATGGGTTAAAAATTCCTGTCTCAACTTTGACATTTGTTTTTGAAAAATGGGCTTCAGTTCAACATGTATATAGCAGCAGGAGACCCTTATCTTGTGACAACACTTCATCACATTGACATTATCTGTTAATTATCTTTGCCACAACTAATTTTGACCCTGGTGTGCTACATATGCTGGCCCTTACTGTATGATTGCTCTTTCTTCTCTCACTGATGAGTCTGGAAAAAATACAAACCTTAATTAAAAGTGAAACTCAGACAAAGGTTATACTTTGTGCAAGATTTCTGGAGATACTACGATCATCTAGAGTAGTTCAAAATAGTCTTCAAGTATTCAAAATCGCCTCTAATATGCACTAGATAGGTCTTACTCTATAGTTCCTCTCTCCTCAATACATTTTTTCCTTTCAAATGATCTCTGAATATAAATCCATATAGCCTTTACCTCAATGTCTCCTATTTCATGAATATTCTCTACAGATATTTAATAAGCATTTATTCTTTTGAAATATATTCAATAATAGGTCATTTTGGGGGGTGATAGATCACATCAAAAATAGAAAAATGTATAAGAAAAAGCCTGTTCTAAGAAAATTACAGCCTTGTAGAAGAGATACATCTTTTCCAAAGTATATAAATAAATGTATACTGTCCTTAGAATTGTCATCTTGCTTCTGGCAGCCTCTGCTTTGATTCCCCTACTCTGTCTTCCTGTGTCTTTAGCCCAATTTGTTAGTTTAGATCTTCTTGTTCTCCTTAGCGGAGGATACACTATGTCCTTTCACTTGTCATGCTCTCTAAAAGGGAATTTATTGTACCATGCTTCTAAATTCTCCCTTTTTAACCACTCCTCTCTGCCATAGATAATCATTCTTGGTGCTCCAGTTCTTAACTAATGGGAAGGGAATGTGATTCTGAACCAGGCTTTACACTTGCCAGTGTCCTGACTGGCCCAGTATTCCTCCCTTTATCTTCATGTGACTGTGTCCTTATAATTCTGTCTTTTCTCAGTTTACACGTCCTTTTCTAAAAGAGGCATTACCCAAACATCCTATCTTAAGTAGCTTATTTTCCTAACTACCAAGTTTCAATCACCCTTAATCCCACTGTTCTAACTTACATTCTTCATATTTATGATTCTCTGAAATGGTAGTAGTTTTTTAAATAACTGCTGATTAATGTTTGTGTTCTTCCATCACAATCTCAGCACCGCAATGATGAAAACATGTTTTACTTCACTGCTCTATTCCACTACCTAGAATTTTGCCTGGCACATGATAAAAACTCAAATCATATTTACCAAATGTATAAGTAAATGAGCCTCATCCTAACCCCCAAGGAGAATGTTTCATATTTGGACACATACATCTTCCATGGGTAACTGTATTCCTTCATGGAGAATCCTTCCTGTTGATTGAAGATCCCCAGAGTTGGAAATCTTTCTAATTAGCACTGACCGGGGTCATTACCTGAAGGGTAAACAATCCCATCTTAGTTACATGTGCTGTTCCCAGATTTTGTGGCTGTACATACAGGCTTTGTACCTTAACTTCTTTGGGTCCTTTGGAGTACTACTGCCCAATTTTTCTTTCTGAAGGTAGTCTTTAATAGCAGTTCTGCTTTGGAAAAAAATACAATGAAAGTTGCTGGAGATTGGCAGAAGACAAAGAAAAATAGACATACATGCTTGCAGAGTAATCTGAAAGAAACCTGAATGCATGGTGGAATGGATTTAATTTCTTAAGTTTATGAGGGTAGCATTTCATACACTAAAATCTCCTTTTTGTATTACTTTCTAACTTACATTAATGATCACTTTCTTGTTCTTTCATTCAACACGCATGGGCAATGTAGAATTATAGAACATTTTATTTTTAAGAAACAGCTCTTTTTTATTATATAATATTCATTAGCAGTTCTACGAACAATATTCTCATTTTATTTCCTATATGCTTACTTTCATACATACTTCTTTAGATGAAAGCTAGTTGATTAGTGTGCCTAAGTAACTGTGACTCTTGAAACCTGTCTTTTTCAAGTCTTTACTGAAACATTGTCCACATATCTAAAGCCTCCCAAACTGCTTATTTACAATTTCAAAAATCCTATATTGTATATTTTCTTAGACTGTCTATGTTGGATATGGTACGGTAAAGTAACCACAGCTACAGGAGGAAATGAGAATGAGATTTGGAAGGAAGAAATGTGTTACACATACAAGTCCCAGTGAGGGGGCCACTGCATGCCTGCAGGGCCATCAGAGAAGTGTCAGATTTTGGTTGAGGTGGTGGAAGACACAGTGAGGAGAAAGTTGACCAGAGCTTGTATTGGAGTGTCTGTGGGAAAAGCAAGGCAGAATAAACAGTTTAGGATGGTCTAGTTTGCATAATTCACACAAGCTGTAGGCTATAGGAGTGTTCTCTAGTTACATGGCACTGGGCTCTGAGATGATTTAGGGAAATATTAGTGTGGTGTGTGATAGATAAGGGAGAGGTTGGAGCTATCAACTTGTGATTAGTTGGTTTGTAAATAAAAGACAGGCTCCTGGCCTTTTGCCATCTCTAAAAATTGGCTAGCCCAGGGAGGGGCTGTCTGTCTCTGGCTAGCAGGCTTTTTAAGATTTCATAACATGTTAAAATACAGAAAGCACATGATTAACATAGCATCAATTTTATAGTTAATCTTTAATAAGGAATCTTCTTACTTCTAATATAAAGTACTGTTATAAACTGCATGGACAATTTCAAATCTTTAAAATATAAAGGAAAATGCTGAATTAATAGTATACAAAAACATTTAGTAAAGGAGAAAAACTCTGTAAATGCAGTAATAAAGCACAAATAGATGACTGGTTTAAAAGGAGATTCATTTTAGTAGACAAGTAGATCAATAAAATCCTGGCAATGAGCCCATCAGTTGCTGATGCTATTAAATTGCCCTTTTATCAGTCTCCTCATTATTTGGAAACATTTTTTAAGAGGAAATTCTAAGTTTTGTGTGTGTAATAGAACCTTTAAAAACAGGTACAATTGAAGGCTTATTGTGTTTTTCTTATGACTCATATGTATTTGATATAAACATACAACACTGTAGGGTTTTAAAAAAATTTAGCCTTTCTTAACCTAAGGATTATTCACAGGAAAGTATATTTCTCATAAGTTTATGTTACTAAAAAGCAACTGAGAAGACTTATATTACTGTTTTTTTAAAGATGAAAAATTTGAGGTAAAGGAAAAAGTCAAATAACGTGTTCTATTGTGCATAGTTATTGAGATTATATGTATACAATGCATAGCTTAGTGCCTGATTCATAGGAAATAATTAACTCATTATAGATAGGCATTATTTTAAAAATAACAAAGGTGTACAAATGTACTATTTGACTACAAATGTGAAATATTCTCTGGATATTTAATCGAAGTGCAACTGATTTTTTTTGCTTTTTTTGAGATTTTTTTAATGGTACATTTTAATGTGTATATGATGGTGCTTGTCTATTTCTGTTATATTCTATATAAAATATTTTAGAGTTCAATACTAAAGTGGAAGATACAGGAGAGTCTGACATTTAAGTCTGATATTTCCAATGGGAAAATATTTTTTTTTCTACCTTTAAATGAAATGCAGGCATAGTCTCTCCTAATTAGGCTTTATTTAGGTTTGAACTGGTAACTTAAGTGGGAATAAGTCAGTATCACTTAAAATTACCTGCTTTTACTTACTCAAAGAATATTTGAGTCACTATATCATGATAAAATGCATTTTAAAGTAAAAATGTTGTTAAGGTCATAATATAGTGTCAAGGGGTTCAGACCGTGATAAACATAATTTACTTCTGAGCATTAAGTTCCTAGTAGCATGACCTCTGAATATATGCAAAAAAATGACATAACTATAAACATTAGTGGACAAAGTAATCATTATCATGTGAGAGTTCAACATACTCTTCTAAATAACTGAGAGATCAAGCAGACAAAAGTAATAAGAATATAAGACAGAATTAATAAGCTTAATAAAATGGATAAAATACAGTAAAAATTAGAGAACTCATAACCTTTGTAAGCATTTATGGAATATTTACCAAAATTGGCAATTAATATGTCACAAATTGTCTCAAATTTTCAGATAACTGATAAACATTAACCATACAAACAGTATGCTCTGATTATATAATTCAGTTAATTACAAATAAGTTACAAATAGCATTCTAAATATGTTGTAGAAGAAGGAAGAATTTATAATGCACATAACATATTCAGAAATGTACTTAATATACCACACTACAACATGTGGAGGGTAGCCAAAATAGTACTTTAAAGGAAATATGTAGTCTTCAATGCATATAAAAGATAAGAATAAATACTTAAAATCTATAAGGGAAGCATATAACCAAAGAAGCTAGAAAAAGAGAACACAACAAATGCAATCACAGAAGGGAAAAGAAAATATAAAAGTAAAGTTCAGTGAAACAGGAAATTTCGACTTTTGATATGTCAGAATAACTGATACTAGACTTGCCTTCCTATTGCAAATAAATAAACAAATAAATAAATAAAACTGGAAAATAAAACAAAACAGTTACATGCTGCATTATAATGCTTGACAGATTGTACATATGACAGTGGTCCCATGAGATTATAATATTGTATTTTTATTGCACCTTTATATGTTTGGATATGCAAATACTTGACATTGTGTTACAATTGCTACATATTTAGTACAGTGACATGCTTTATGGGTTTGTAGCCTAGGAACAATAAGCTGTATCATATAGCTTAGATGTGTTGTAGGCTAGACTATCTAGGTTTGTGTAAGCACACTTGATAATGTTCAAACAAGAAAAATCACCAGACAACCCATTTCTCAGAACATATTCTCATTACTAAGCAATGCATGACTGTACATGAAACAATGATTTTCAGACATTAGGCAATAAGCATCAAAGGACTATTCTCTCTGAGAGAAAATAAAGTAATGAGGAGAGTTGTAAGGAATACTCTATGTTTCTGTCTGTAGGCACTTTCTGAACCTTGGTCCCATAAGGGCCCAGCCTTGCAGAAAGACTAAACTGATGTCAGAGAAAAAGCAGCACTAGTCTCTCTATAGCAAGATGAAAAACCTTAAAGTGATCAAGCTTAACTTAATTGACTGATAAAGTTTCAACTATTTAAAAGAAGACCGAAAAATCAAGAAACTCAAAATACATTATTTAATTAAATATTACTATGTGTTCTTGATATTTTAAAAAGTGAAAATAGAGGGGGGACGCCAAGATGGCGGTGAGAAAGCCACAGCGGAATGCAGATCCCAGCGAATGAGTCCCTGAGAGCTAGAGGACTTCACGATTCCAAACGAAGTGCCAGGTGTGTGCCAGGTTTGTTTCGATGGGACTGATAGGGCACTGAAAGTAGCCCAAGGAAGAAGCCACAGGGTGAGACCGGCCAGGGGAGCAAATCGAGATGGGGGGGCACGTTCCCACCTGAAACGTGCAGCTGGCTCAGAGGGTGGGAGGAACTTTACCCTCTCCTGCTCCGATTAGGATCCTGTGCTTACCTCATCCCTCCTGCAACCAATGGTCCATGAGAGCCCTGCCAGACTGAAGGGAGCCATGGGTAGTCCATGCAAATTTGAGCAGCGGCTCCCGCCCAGCCGGGCAAGTTGTCACAGGGACCTGGGCAGAAGTTTGGACTAATGGCAGTGGGATGGACCGTCCCACAGAGGGAGGCAGAGTTGAAAGCAGGGAAACAGACCATAAGGCCTAGGAGGCCACACATCCACAGAAATTGAACTGAAGCCCTCGCTAGAGAGCTTGGCAGCAAACACACCAGTTTGACCCCAACCAGGAAGACTGAGCTCTGAGAGAGACACCATTGGGAAGGCAGGGCCAATCTCACCTGCACACAAACTCCAGGGAAGGACCTCCCACTCAACAACCTGATTGAACCCAAGAGAGGCCAGCAGTGCCCTCTACAGGCCAAAAAAAGATACAGATCCAACCTCAACAGAAAAAAAAAGTCCACTCAGAGACTCCCCCTGAAATCACCAACTTCAAAGATCAAAGGGAGATAAATCCATGAAGATGAGAAAAAACAGTGCAAAAAGGAAGAAACCATCAAAGAACAAAACACCTCTTCTCCTCTCAGGGATCACAACTCACCATCAAGGGTATGAAAAAAAGAGAATGAATTTGAAGAATTGATAGAAGTAGGCTTCAGAAGGTGGGTAATAACAAACTTCTCTGAGTTACAAGACCATGTTCTAACCCAATGCAAAGAAACTAAGAACCTAGAAAAAAGGTTAGACGAAATGCTAACTAGACTAACCAGCTTAGCGAAGAATATAAATGACTTGATGGAGCTGAAAATCACAGTTTTAGCAGTGATGGCCGTGGGAGTGCTTATATTTTCCCTCTTCCAACTCCTGGCAGCTGTGCATGGAGAACGAGAGACCCTATTTGTTTGAGGGGAAGTAAGGGAGAGAACAAAAGGCTATGCCTGGTCATCCAGAAATTCTCCTAGATCTTGCTGGAAGTCACCAAAGTGGTACCTCTATGAGTCTACGAGAGTCACAGTGTTACTGGGCTTGGGTTATACCATAATGGACATATGGCTGCAGTGACCAAAGACTTAAACCACAACCATCAATTCCCTTTGAATACTTGGAAAGTATTCTCAAGAAGGACAGGTACAGACAAGCCAAGACTGTGCAGATTAGAATAAATTCCTAACTCTTCAGTGCCCAGACATCAATAAACAGTGACAAGTATCAAGACTATCCAGGAAAACATGACCTCACCAACCGAATGAAATAAGGCAACAGTGACCAATTTTGGAATGACAGAGATATGTGACCTTTCAGACAGATAATTCAAAATAGCTATTTTGAAGAAGCTCAATAAAATCCAACACAGAGAAGGAATTCTGAATCCAATTAGATACATTTCATAAAGAGATTGAGATGGTTAAAAAGAATCAAGTAGAAATTATTTTGGCGAAAATTTTAATCAATTAATAAACTGAGGAATGCATCAGAGTCTCAACAGTGAAATTGATAAAGCAGAAGAAAGAATTAGTGAGCCTGAAGAGAGACTATTTAAAAATACACTTATGGGAGACAAAATAAAAATAAAAAAAGAAGAGTGATGCACACTTACAAAATTAGAAAATACCTCCTAAAGTGTAAATCTAGGGGTTATTGGCCTTGAAGAGGAGATGGAAACAGAGAAATTACGGTTGAATGTTTATTCAAAGGCATAATAACAGAGAACTTTCTAAACCTAGAGAAAGATATTCATGTTTAAGTACAAGAAGGTTATATTCTAACACCAAGCAGATATAACCCAAATAACACTACCTCAAGACATTTGATAATCAAACACCCAAAAGTCAAGGCTAAAGAAAGGATCCTAAAAGCAGCAAGAGAAAAGAAACATAGAACATATAATGGTGCTCCAATAAATCTGGCAGCATATTTCTCAGTGCAAACCTTACAGGCCAGGAGACAGTCACATGACATATTTAAAGGGCTAATGGAAAAACACTTTTACCATTTAATGTTACATCCAGTGAAAATATCCTTCAAACATGAAGAAGAAATAAAGACTTTCCAGAGAAACAAAGGCTGAGAGATTTCATCAACACCAGACCTATCCTACAAGAAATGCTAAAGGTAGTTGTTCAGTCTGAAAGAAAAACGCATTAGTGAGCAGTAAGAAATCAACTGAAGGTACAGAATTCACTGGTAACAGTAAATGCACAGGCAGACAAATACAGAATTTCAGAACAATCTAATTGTGGTACATAAAATATTCAAATCTTTACTAGGAAGACTAAAAAATTAAACTATTAAATATAGTAACTACTACAACTTTTTTTTTTTTTTTGAGGAAGAAAGAGAGAAAGAATTAAAAAAAAGAATGAAGGAAAGGGAGAAAGAAGGAGAGAGAACAGGGGTGTTGCTTTATTGCCCGGGCTAGAATGCAGTCTAAAAATGGGTATGCCTGTAATTGTGTTTAATAATAGAGATATTAAAAAAAAATGAGAGAAGAAAATAATTAACAAGCAGCCAACCAATATTTCATTTAAACCTGTAAATAGGTGTGATGTAGTACTGATAAGAGTGTATACTTTGTGTATTTAAGTGGAGAGTTCTAAAAATGTTAATTAAGTCTACTCGTTCCGGACCTGAGTTCAAGTCCTGAATATCAATGTTAACTTTCTGTCTCATTGATCTGTCTAATATTGATGTTGAAGTCTCCCACTATTATTGTGTGGGAGTCCAAGTATCTTTATAAGTCTTATATATCTGGGTATTCCTGTATTGAGTGCGTACATATTTAGGATCTTTAGCTCTTCTTGTTGCATTGATCCTTTTATTGTTATGTAATGTCCTTCTTTGCTTCTTTTGATCTTTGTTGCTTTAATGTGTATTTTATCAGCAAAAATTGCAACTCCTGCTTTCTATTTATTTATTTTTGCTCTCCATTTGGTTGGTAAATTTTTCTCCACCCCTTTGTTTTGAGTCTTGTGTATCCTTGCATGTGAGATGGATCTGGATGTAGCATTAAAGGGTCTTGGCTTTTTTTGCCTGTCTGAGTCATTGGATTGGGGGATTTAGTCGATTTAAATTTAGAATTAATAACAATATATATGAGTTTGATACTGTCATTTAATGTTGGCTGGCTGTTTTGCCCATTAGTTGATGCAAGTTCTTAATTATGTTGATGTTCTTTGTTTTTTGGTATTTTTTAGAAAGGCTGATACTGGTTGTTCCTTTCTATTTGTAGTGGTTCTTTCAGAAGCTCTTGTAAAGCAGGCCTGGTGGTGATGAAATCTCTGAGTGCTTGCTTGTTCACAAAAGATTTTATTTTTCCTTCGCTTATGAAACTTAGTTTGGCTGGATGTAAAATTCTGGGTTGAAAGTTCTTTTCTTTAAGGATGTTGAATATTGGCCCCCACTCTCTTCTGTCTTGTAGGGTTTCTGCTGAGAGATCTGCTGTGAGTCTGATAGGCTTCCCTTTATGGGGAAAAACACAACACGAGAACTTAGCGAACTATGCACAAGTTTTAACAGCCGAATTGATCAAGCAGAAGAAAAGATATCAGAGGTCGAAGACCAACTTAATGAAATAAAACAAAAAGACAAGATTAGAGAAAAAAGAATAAAAAAGAATGAGCAAAGTCTCCAAGAAATATGGGACTATGTGAAAAGACCTAACCTACGTTTGATAGGTGTACCTGAATGTCATGAAGAGAATCAATCCAAGCTGGAAAATACACTTCAGGATATTATTCAGGAAAACTTTCCCAACCTAGGAAGGCAGGGCAATATTCAACTCCAGGTAATACAGAGAACACCACAAAGATATTCCTCAAGAAGACCAACCTCAAGGCACATAATTGCCAGATTCACCAGGGTTGAAATGAAAGAGAAAATACTAAGGGCAGCCAGAGAGAAAGGTCAGGTTACTACTACAACTTTTAAAGACATAGACAGTGTAGTAAGATATAATTAGGAAGCACAAAAACTAAAAAAATGAAAACTAAAATTAAAGTACAAAGTATGAATTTTCTCTTTGCTTGTTAGTCTGTTTTTGTAATCAAAGTTATCAGTTTATATAATGTTATGTTATTTGCAAGCCTTATGTAAACTCTAATTAAAAAAACTCACAGCAGTTGCACAAAAAATATAAACCAAGAAAATAAAACATGATGCCCATGAAAAATCACTTTCACAAAAAAGGAAGATAGGAAGCAAGGAAGGAACACACAAAACACAAAACGAATAACAAAGTGGCTCGAGTAAGTGTTAACTTATCGATAATAACATTGAATGTAAATGTGCTAAGCTCTTCAACGAAAAGGCATAGAGTGGCTGAATTGATTAAAAAAAATTAAGACCCATTGACCTGCTGCCTACAAGAAACACACTTCACATATAAAACACACATAGGCTAAACATAAAGTAAAGAAGTAAAGGAAACAAATATTCCATGTAATTAGAAACCAAAAAAAAAAAAAAAAAAGCAGGAGAGTAGCCATACTTATATTAGTTAAAATAGATTTCAAGACAAAAATACAAAAAAGATAACAATTATTGTATAATAATAAAAGGATCAATTCAGAAAGAGGATATAAAAATTGTAGGTGTATATGGACCCAACCTGAAGCATGCAAATAAATAAAGCAACTATTAGAGCTAAGAGAGAGCTAGACCCCAATAAAATAATATCCAGAGACTGCAACACCCTACTCTCACCTTTAGAAAGATTGTTCGGACAGAAAATCAACAAACAAACATCAGACCTAACCTGCACTACAGATCAAATAGACCTAATAGATATTTATAGAACTTTTTATCTGACGCCTACAGAATACACATTCTTCTCCTATCCCATATAGATAATTCTCTAGGATAGACCAAATGTGAGGTCACAAAACAATTCTTTAAAAATTCAAACTAGTGAAAATCGTATCAAATATCTTCTGTGACCACAATGGAATAAAACTATAGATCAATAACAAGAGGAACATTGGAAAGTACGCAAACACATGGAAATTAAAAAACATACACTCTGGAATGACCAGTGGGTTAATGAAGAAGAAAGAAATTTAAAAAATTTCTAGAAACATGCAATCTATCAAGCTTGAACCATGAAGGAATCTAAGACCTGAACAGACCAATAACAAGTAACAAGATGAAAGCCATAATAAAGTCTCCCAGAAAAGCAAGGTCTGGAACTTGGTTTTCAAGTTCCAGATTCACTGCTGAATTCTACCAAACATCTAAAGAAGAACAAATACCAATCCTACTCAAACTATTGTTGCAAAGAGAGGAGGAGAGTTTTTTATTTTTTTGAGGAGCCATCACACTGCTCTCCATAGTGGTTTTACTAATTTACATTCTCACCAACACTGTATGAGGTTTCTCTTTTCTCCACATTGTCACCAGCATTTGTAGTTGCTTGTCTCTTGGATAAAAGCCATTTTAACTGGGATGAGATGATATTTCATTTTAGTTTAGATTTGTATGCGAGGATCAATGATGTTGAGCACGTTTTCATATGCCTGTTTGCCATCTGTATGTCTCCTTTTAAGACATGTCCATTCAAATCATTTGCTCTTTAAAAAAATCAGATTATTAGATTTTTTTCTATTCAGATGTCTGAGCTCTTTATATAATCTGGTTATTAATCCTTTGTCAGATGGATAGTTTGCAAATATTTTATCCTTTGCTGTGCAGAAGCTTTTTAACTGGATATGCTTCCATTTGTTCATTTTGGTTTTGGTTGCCTGTGTTTGTGGGGTGTATATATATCAGCCTTTTATTGAATCATTTTGATAATACAGCACAATATGTTAACCATATTGGTACACATCAGTATAGACTGTTAAAATTTTCCTGTATTACTATTTCCACAAGTTCATTTGGCCTTTATAGCCAAGAAATATTTGTCACATTTTTCAGTGATTGGTTAACTATTATCTCTCTGCTCTAAATCCAACTTTCTATTTTCTCTCTTCTCATTTGGAGCAGGAACTTTGCAAATCCTATTATCCAGATTCATTGGCTACAGGGCTTCTGCCAGTAGGAGGCACTAGGTTTGTGGGTGTTAACCTTGGCTACATATTGGAATCGCTTGGAGAGCTGTTAAGACTATTGCTTAATTTTTACGTCCACTTAGTCAGATTTCGTTGTTTGCAAGTGTGGACTGGGAATCAGGGTTTTTAATATTAAGTGAGTCTAATAAGCACCTAAGATTAAGAATTATTACACTATAGGGTCACTGTCAAGGAAAGGGTCTTCCCTCTTACTTTGATCTTCCTTTACCACACCTGACCAGCAGCAGTCACTGCAGGAGAGGCAATTGGCTTCTGATTTCAGCTTCTTTATGTGCACTTCTAGAGTCACTGTCATTCTGCCTCCTCAAAGGCACCTGCAAAAGCTGGATGGTGCTGCTAACCCTTTCTCAGAGGCCTGTGAACTCCCCTTGAAACTCTTAAGGTACCAGTAACAACAAAGATGCTTCCATCCTTTGAAACCTGAGCTCTTATTTTGCAGATCCTCACTTCTAACTCCTAATTTCTAAGAACGCAAATCTTTTATTTTTATTCTACCAACAGTGAGCATCATCTTTGGCTCTTGTAGCACTCCAAAACTTGCGTAATCTATTTTCTTTTTTTAAATTTATATAATGTGTATATATATATATATATATAATTGCACTTTAGGTTTTGGGGTACATGTGCAGAACATGTAGGATTGTTGCATAGATACATACATGGCAATGGGGTTTGCTGCCTCCATCCCGTCACCTATATCTGGCATTTCTCCCCATGTTATCCCTCCCCAACTCCCTACTCCCCACTATCACTCCCCTAGTCCCCCCCAACAGGCCCCAGTGTGTAATGCTCCCTTCCCTGTGCCGATGTGTTCTCATTGTTCAACACCCGCCTATGAGTGAGAACATGCAGTGTTTGATTTTCTGTTCTTGTGTCAGTATGCTGAGAATGATGGTTTCCATATTCATCTATGTCCCTACAAAAGACACAAACTCAACTTTTTTATGGCTGCATAGTATTCCATGGTGTATAAGTGCCACATTTTCCTGGTCCAGTCTATCATTGATGGACATTTGGGTTGGTTCCAGGTCTTTGCTGTTGTAAACAAGGTCACAGTGAACAAACATGTGCATGTGTCTTTATAATAGAATGATTTATAATTCTTTGGGTATATACCCAGTAATGGGATTGCTGGGTCAAATGGAATTTCTATTTCTAGGTCCTTGAGGAAGTGCCACACTGTCTTCCACAATGGTTGAACTAATTTACACTCCCACCAACAGTGTAAAAGTGTTCCTATTTCCCCACACCCTCTCTAGCATCTGTCTCCAGATTTTTTAAATGATCGCCATTCTAACTGGTGTGAGATGGTATCGCAATGTGGTTTTGATTAGCGTTTCTCTAATGACAAGTGATGATGAACATTTTTTCATATATTTGTTGGCATCATATATGACATCTTTTGAAAAGTATCTGTTCATGTCCTTCACTCACTTTGATTGGATTTGTTTGCTTTTTCTTTTAAATATGTTCTTTGTAGATTCTGGATACTAGCCCTTTGTCTGATGGGTAGATTGCAAAAATTTTTTCCCATTCTGTTGGTTGCTGGTTCGCTCTTATGATTGTTTCTTTTGCTATACAGAAGCTTTTAAGTTTAATTAGATCTCATTTGTCTATTACGGCTTTTGTTGCCAATGCTTTTGGTGTTTTAGTCATGAAGTCCTTGTCTATGCCTATGTCCTGAATGGTTTTGCCTAGGTTTTCTTCTAGGGTTTTTATGGTGTTAGTTCTTATGTTTAAGCCTTTAATCTATCTGGAGTTAATTTTAGCGTAAGGTGTCAGGAAGGGGTCCAGTTTTTTGCTTTCTTCACATGGCTAGCCAGTTTTCCCAACACAATTTATTAAACAGGGAATCCTTTCCCCATTGCTTGTTTTTGTGAAGTTTGTCAAAGATCAGATGGTTGTAGATATGTGGCATTGCCTCCAAGGCCCCTGTTCTGTTCTATTTGTCTATTTCTCTGTTTTGGTATCAGTACCATGCTGTTTTGATTACTGTAACCTTGTAGTATAATTTGAAGTCAGGTAGCATGATGCCTCCAGCTTCGTTCTTTTTGCTTAGAATTTCGTGGCTATGCATGCTCCCTTTTTGTTCCTTATGAAGTTTAAGATGGTTTTTTCCAGTTCTATAAACAGAGTCATAGGTAGCTTGATGGGGATAGCATTGAATCTATAAATTACTTTGGGCAGTAAGGCCATTTCCACAATATTGATTCTTTCTAACCATGAGCATGGAATATTTTTCCATCTGTTTGTGTCCTCTCTTATTTCCTTGATCAGTGGTTTATAGTTCTCCCCAAAGAGGTCCTTTACATCCTTTGTTAGTTGTATTCCTAGGTATTTTATTCTCTTTGTAGCAATTATGAATGGCAGTTTGTTCTTGATTTGGCTCTCCTTAAGTCTGTTATTGGAGTATAGGAATGCTTGTGCTTTCTGCAAATTGATTTTGTATCCTGAGACTTTGCCGAAGTTGCTTAT
The DNA here is from genome assembly GCF_009761245.1 of Sapajus apella. Taxonomy (NCBI): domain Eukaryota; kingdom Metazoa; phylum Chordata; class Mammalia; order Primates; family Cebidae; genus Sapajus; species Sapajus apella. The sequence goes on from NW_022437006.1 coordinate 2,085,813, forward strand.
CAGTTTACGGAGATTTTGGGGCTGAGATGATGGGGTCTTCTAAATATGCAATCATGTTGTCTGCAAATAGAGACAATTTGTCTTCCTCCTTTCCTAATGGAATACGCTTTATTTCTTTTTCTTGTCTGATTGCTCTGGCTAGAAATTCCAATATTATATTGAAAAGGAGTGGTGGGAGAGGGCATCCTTGTCTAGTGCAAGATTTCAAAGGGAATGCTTCCATGTTTTGTCCATTCAGTATAATATTGGCTGTGGGCTTGTCGTAAATAGCTTTTATTATTTTGAGATATGTTCCATCAATATCTAGTTTGTTGAGAGTTTTTAGCATAAAGGGCTGCTGAGTTTTGTTGAAGGCCTTCTCTGCATCTATTCAGATAATCTTGTGGTTTTTGTCTTCTATTTATGTGGTAAATTATGTTTATAGACTTGCATATGTTGAAGCAGCCTTGCATCCCTAGGATGAAGCCTACTTGATTGTGATGGATAAGCTGTTTGATGTGCTGATGCAATCGGTTTGCCAATATTGTGTTGAAGATTTTTGCATCTATGTTCATCATGGATATTGGCCTGAAATTTTATTTTCTTGTTGAGTCTCTGCTGGGTGTTGGTATTAGGATTTTAGTCTCATAAAATGATTTCGGAAGGATTCCCTGTTTTTGTATTGTTTGGAATAGTTTCAGAAGGAGTGGTACCAGCTCCTCTTTGTTTCTCTGGTAGAATTTGGCTGTGAACCCATCTGGACCTGGGCTATTTTTGGTTGGTAGGCTATTAATTGCTGCCTCAACTTAAGCCCTTGTTATTGGTACATTCAGGGTTTGAATTTCTTCCTTGTTTAGGCTTGGGAGGTTGCAAATGTCCAGGAATTTATCAATTTCTTCCAGGTTTACTGGTTTATGTGGATAGAGTTGTTTGTAGTAATCTCTGATGGTAGTTTGTGTTTCTGTGAAATGGGCGGTGATATCCCCTTTATCATTTTTTATTGCATCTATTTGATTCTTCTCTCTTTTTTTATTAATCTGGCTAGTGGTCTATTTTGTTGATACTGTCAAAAAAACAGCTCTTGGATATATTAATTTTTTGAAGGGTTTTTTTTGTGTTTCTATCTCCTTCAGTTCTGCTCCGATCTTAGTTATTTTTGTCTTCTGCTAGATTTTGAGTTATTTTGATCTTGCTTCTCTAGGTCTTTCAATTTTGATGATAGGGTGTCAATTTTAGATCTTTGCTTGTTTCTCATGTGGGCATTTATTGCTATAAATTTTCCTCTAGACACTGCTTTAAATGTGTCCCATAGCATCTGGTACGTTGTGTCTTCATTCTTGTTGGTTTTACAGACCATCTTTATTTCTGCCTTCATTTCATTGTTTATCCAGTCAACATTCAAGAGTCAGTTGTTCAGTTTCCATGAAGTCGTTTTCCTCTAGACACTGCTTTAAATGTGTCCCATAGCATCTGGTACATTGTGTCTTCATTCTTGTTGGTTTTACAGACCATCTTTATTTCTGCCTTCATTTCATTGTTCATCCAGTCAACATTCAAGAGTCAGTTGTTCAGTTTCCATGAAGTCGTGTGGTTCTGAGTTAGTTTCTTAATCGTGAGTTCTAATTTGATTGCACTGTGGTCTGAGACACTGGTTGTTATGATTTCTGTTCTGCTGCATTTGCTAAGGAGTGATTTACTTCCAATTATGTGGTCAGTTTTAGAGTGGGTGTGATGTGCTGAGAAGAATGTATATTCTGTGAATTTTGGGGTGGAGAGTTTCATAGATATCTATTAGATTTTCTTGGTTTAGATCTGAGTTCAAGTCCTGGATATCCTTGTTAATTTTCTGTCTCATTGATCTAATATTGACAGTAGAGTGTTAAAGTCTCTCACGATTATTGTGTGGGAGTGTTAGTCTCTTTGTAGATCATTAAGAGCTTGCTTTATGTATCTGGGTGCTCCTGTTTTGGGTGCATATATGCTTGGGATTGTTACCTCTTCTTGTTGCATTGATCTTTTTACCATTATGTAGTGCCCTTCATTGTCTCCTTTGACCTTTGTTGGTTTAAAGTCTATTTTGTCAGAAACTAGGATTGCAACTCCTGCTTTTTTTTGCCGTTTTCTTGGTCAATCTTCCTCCATTCCTATATTTTGAGTCTATGTGTGTCCTTGCACATGAGATGGGTTTCCTAGATACAACACACCAATGCGTTTTGACTTTTCATCCAATTTGCCAGTCTGTGTCTTTTGATTGAGGCATTTAGCCCATTTACATTTAAGGTTAATATTGTTACGTGTGAATTTGATCCTGCCATTTTGATGCTAGCTGGTTATTTTGACCATTAGTTGATGCAGTTTCTTTATTGTGTTGATGATCTTTACAATTTGGTATGTTTTTGGAGTGGCTGGTACTCGTTGTTCCTTTCCCTGTTTAGTGCTTCTTTCAGGAGCTCTTGTAAGGCAGGCCTTACAAGATTTCGTCACCTGGTGGTGACGAAATCTCTGAGCAATTGCTTGTCCATAAAGGATTTTCTTTCTCCTTCACTTATAAAGCTTAGTTTGGCTGGATATAAAATCTAGGTTAAAAGTTCTTTCCTTTAAATATGTTGAATATTGGCCCCCACTATCTTCTGGCTTGTAGGGTTTCTGCAGAGAGATCTGCTGTGAGTCTGATGGGCTTCCCTTTGTGGGTAACCTGACCTTTCTCTTGGGCTGCCCTTAGCATTTTTTCCTTCATTTCAATACTGGTGTGTCTGACGATTAAGTGCCTTGGGGTTGTTCTTCTTGAGGAATATCTTTGTGGTGTTCTGTGTATTTCCTGGACTTGAATATTGGCCTGCCTTGCTAGGTTGGGGAAGTTCTCCTGGATAATATCCTGAAGAGTGTTTTCCAGCTTGGATTCATTCTCTCTGTCACATTCAGGTACACCTATCAAACTTAGGTCTTTTCACATATTCCCGTATTTCTTGGAGGCTTTGTTCATTTCTTTTTACTCTTTTTTCTCTAATCTTTCCTTCTTGTTTTATTTCATTGAGTTGATCTTCAATCTCTGACATCCTTGCTTCTGTTTGGTCGATTCAGCTATTGAAACTTGTGTATGCTTTGCGAAATTCTTGTGTTTTTCAGCTCCATTAAATCATTTATATTAGTCTCTAAGCTGTTTATTCTTGTCAGGATTTCATCAAACCTTTTTTCAATTTTCTTAGTTTCTTTGCATTGGGTTAGGACATGTTCTTTTAGCTCAGAGAAGTTTTTTATTACCCACCTTCTGAAGCCTGTTTCTGTCAATTCATCAGACTCATTCTCCATCCAGCTTTGTTCCCTTGCTGAGGAGTTGTGTTCCCTTGGCCAAGGTGACGCATTTTGGTTTTAGGTGTTTTAATCCTTTTTGCACTGTTTTTTTCCCATCTTTGTGGATTTATCTACCTGTGGTCTTTGTAGTTGGTGACTTTTGGATGGGATCTCTGAGTGGACATCCTTTTTGTTGATGTTGAAGTTATTTCTGTTTTTTAGTTTTCCTTCTAACAGGCCCCTCTGCTATAGGACTACTGGAGGTCCACTCCAGACCCTGCTTGCTTGAGGATCACCTGCGGCGGCTGAAGAACAGTAAGGGCTGTTACCAGTTTCTTGTTCTGTTATCTTTGTCCCAGAAGGATACCCACCAAATGTCAGCCTGAGCTCTCCTTTATGAGGTGTCTCTTTGGATATATGGGAGTCGTGGAGCTGCTTGAGGAGTCAGTCTGTCACTTACAGGAGCTCAAGTGCTGAGCTGTGAGTTCCATTGTTCCGCTCAGAGCTGCTTGCAGGTATGTTCAAGTCTGCTGCAGGGGAACTCATAACTGCCTTTTTTTCCCAGGTGCTCTGTCCTGGGAAGGTGGGGCTTTATTTATAAGTTCCTGATGTGCTGCTGCCTTTATTCAGAGATACTCTGCCCAGTGAGGAGGTAGCCTCGTCACAGTCTGCCAGCAGAGGCATTGCTGAGCTGCTGTGGGCTCTGCCCAGCTGCTGTGTGAACTTCTTTGTAGTTTTATTTACAGAGGTATAGTTAGAACTGCCTCAGTAATGGCAGATTGCCTCAGTAATGGCAGACTTCTTCAATAATGGCGGACTGCCTTGGTAGTGGTGGACTGCTTTGGCAATGGCGGAAGCCCTTATCCCCACAGAGCTGGACCATCCCAGGTCCAGCTGTGCTTGCTGCAACACTCTCAATCCAGGGGGTTTCAGATTGCTGGTCTTTGTGGGGGTGGAATCTGCTGAACCAGATCATCTGGCTCCCTGTTTCAGCCCCCTTTTTTTCAGTTGAATGGGTGGCTCTGTCTCCCAGGCATTCCAGGCACCAGTTGAAATAGTCGCCCAGATTTGTGTGAGGTTTTGTGCAGAGACCCACTGCACTGGCTGGAACACCCATGCTGGAAACTCAGGGTGCTTTTCAGCCTGGGAATCTCCTGGTCTGTGGGCAGTAATAACTCATTTGGAAATGTGGTGATCACTCATCCTCTCCATTGTTCTTGCTGAGAACGGTACTCCAGAGCTATTCCTATTCAGCCATCTTGGATCTGCTCCCATAATCTATTTTCTACATTAAAATTTCTTTTGTGGAAATGTTGTATGTTGTCTGCTTTCCTGACTGTACCCACTTGTAAGTGAAGTACCCCAATGCCATGGCTCTAATGGCCATAGGTTAAGTTGGAAACTGAAAGATATTAACATGTCCTTGGATTACTCAATTAAAATCATGGGGAAATTTTCTTCAGCTTTTGAATGAGGGCCTATGAAAGGAGAGCAGAAGAAAACAGAGAGGCAAAATTTGTATTACACTCTAGGGGACGGGGTGAGGTGGTATTGAGATGTGCATAGAAGCAACCCTTTCTCAGAATATAAATATGATGATATTTATGTATGGTGGTTTTATATCAAGAAACTCTGCCCAGAGATGAAAGTTTCCACTGACTAAAAATAACCTAAAAGTACTTTCAAAATGAATTCTTTAAATAAATCACATTGCTACCATGGTCAGAAATTCAATATAAACAATAGAAATATAAGTTATTGGTATAAATCTGGCTTTTATAAAATGTAAGTACATTTGAAAGTTAAACTTAAAAAAATGTTTACTTAAATTAAATATCCCACTTTCTGATTGTTTGTGATATTCTGTTTAAGATGTAATAAGGTTGATAAAATTTAAAGCAGGAAAAATACTATGTCTGTTCCAGAACCACATGTCCTAGTGAGCACAATCACTCTTGCCCTTCAGTTTTTAAACCATGCTCCCAGCGTGAAGAACAGACACCTATGCTATGTGAATTTGGAGGACAAATGAGACTCGGAGTTTGCCTATATTGTTTCAAGTTACACACAACAAGGCCTTCTACTGCCATTTCATCCTTAAGAAGCAGGTCATTTGTTGTCACTGGCTAGTGTAACCATTTTAAAATTATTTTGTTTCTTACAGAATTGGAGTCAATGGAAGTTAAGAAGATTGGGAGAGGGGGAATAGGGATTGGCTGTTAGCTGGAATATAACTCATAGGTCATATAAATCAGGGAATAATAGAAAAATGAGAAGCCTGGCCCCAGGAAGGTATTGGGGCCTTCCAAATATATTTTGACCTAATTTAACTTTAGCCTAAGGTAAATTGAATCTACTTCAAATTATAGGCTTTTGAGAAACTTAGGGAGTCATATAAAAAAAAAGACTAGGCTTAGTGCAAGAAATGGGGGTTGTCATAAATTATCTGAGTATTTAGTTCACCTCTAAAAATTAGAATAAATGGCTTATCTTTGTTACTAATCTTTAAAGTTAGATTTTGGTTGTGGTGACTAAATTATGTCTAAATTTGGAGAAAGATCCAAAATGGCTGATCACTAGCAGCTCGGGATTGCAGCTCCCAGTGAAAGCGCAGAGAACCAGAGGACGCCACACTTTCAGACGAATTTTTGTTGCTCATGGACCAGGAGACTCCCAGCAGAGGAGCCCCACGGGTCACCAGCGTGACTCTTGTGGCCGGTGTGGCAGTTTTGCTGGTGCCTCGGCACAGCGGTTCTTGGTGCAGAGTCAGAAAAGCACCATCAATCTTAATGTCGCTGTTTTAGCCAGCACAGTGGGTTGCTCAGATTCTGGCACTGGGAATCAACAAGTTGGATGTCCACTCAGAAACCTAATTAGAAAGTCGATAATTACAAAGATGACAGATGGATCAATTTATAACGAAGGGAAGAAACCATCCTAAAAAGGCTGAGAATACCCAAAATCAGAACGCCTCTCCCTCTACAGGGGATCACAGTTCCTCATCAGCAACGGGACAAGGCCTGATGGAGAACTAGCGTGTTCCATTAACAGAAGTAGGCTTCAAAAGGTGGATGATAAGAAACTTCTGTGAGTTAAAAAAACTTGTTCTAACCCAATGCAAAGAAATTAAGAACTTTTAAAAAAGGTTTGAAGAAATGCCAATGAGAATAGGCAATTTAGAGAGGAATATAAGTGAAATAATAGAGCTGAAAAACAACATGAGAACTTCATGAAGTGTTTTAACAGCTGAATTGATCAAGCAGAAGAAAGGATATCAGAGGTCGAAGACCAATTTGATGAAATAAAACGAGAAGACAAGATTAGAGAAAAAAGGATAAAAAGGAATGAGCAAAATCTCCAAGAAATATGGGACTATGTGGAAAGACCTAATCTACATTTGATAGGTGTACCTGAATGTGACGAAGAGAATGAATCCAAGCTGGAAAACACGCTTCAGGATATTATTCAGGAAAACTTTCCCAACCTAGCAAGGCAGTACCATATTCAACTCCAGGTAATACAGAGAACACGACAAAAATATTCCTCAAGAAGACCAACCTCAAGGCACATAATTGCCAGATTCACCAGGGTTGAAATGAAGGAGAAAATACTAAGGGCAGCCAGAGAGAAAGGTCAGGTTACCCACAAAGGGAAGCCTATCAGACTCACAGCAGATCTCTCTGCAGAAACCCTACAAGCCAGAAGATAGTGGGGGCCAATATTCAACATCCTTAAAGAAAAGAACTTTCAACCCATAATCACATATCCAGCCAAACTAAGCTTCATAAGCGAAGGAAAAATAAAATCTTTTGTGAACAAGCAAGTACTCAGAGATTTCATCACCACCAGGCCTGCTTTACAAGAGCTTCTTAAAGAACCACTACACATAGAAAGGAACAACCAGTATCAGCCTTTCCAAAAATATACCAAAAAGTAAAGAGCATCAACATAATGAAGAATTTACATCAACTAATGGGCAAAACAGCCAGCTAACATCAAATGGCAGTATTAAACTCAACTAAATCCCCCAATCAAAAGACACAGCCAAAACCCATCGGTATGCTGCATCCAGACCCATCTATACATAAAGACTCAAAAGAAAGAGTTGGAGAAAGATTTACCAAAGAAATGGAGAGCAAAAATAAATAAATAAATAAAAAGCAGGAGTTGCAATTCTCGCCTCTGATAAAATAGATTTTAAAGCAACAAAGATCAAAAGAGGCAATGAAGGCATTATATAATGGTAAAAGGATCAATGCAACAAGAAGAGCTAACGATCCTAAATATATACTCACCCAATACAGGAACACCCAGTTACATAAGACTTATAAAGAGACTTAGACTCTCACACGATAATAGTGGGAGACTTTAACATCAATATTAGACAGATCAACGACACAGAAAATTAACAAGGATATCCAGGGCCTGAACTCAGATCCAGAACAAGTAAACTTAGTAAACATTTACAGAACTCTCCACTTTAAATACACAAAATATACACTCTTATCAGCACCACATCACACCTACTTACACGTTTAAATGAAATATTGGTTGGCTGCTTGTTTGTTATTTTCTTCCCTCATTTTTTCCTGTCTCCACTATTAAGCACAATTATTGATATAAAAGAAGCTTTCAATACCCATTTTTAGACTGCATTTTAGCCTGGGCAATAAATCAACATTTCCATTCTCTCTCCCTCTTCCTCTTTCTTCCTCTCCTTCATTCTTTTTTTAAAATTATTATTTTTTTTCTTTCTTTCTTTCTTTTTTCTTTCGAAAAAAAAAAAAAATCCAAAGACCTATAATCATCAGAAAAAAAAAAAGGAAAAATATACGTCACTAAAAATTTTATACAGATGAGTAACATATATGAAGACATCAAATTCTTTTGGAGAAGAAGATGATACAATAAATAAGTAAAGCATATCTAATAGGTGGTGACAGTACTTCTTATATGATAAATGCCACCTCCTTCCTAATAAAATTTTCCAAGGCAATAGCATTATTCATGTGATTACTAATACAAGGAGATCTTAGACTATTCAATTTTCTTTAAAGTTGTAATTGATTAAAATTAATGGCAAAAAACACTTTTTCACCAATGTAATGTTTCAAATGCATTTTACCACTGTACATTTAATAAAGAGGAACTTTATTTTAGTTCTGAGCAGGCAGCATTGGAATAGAGTATAAAACAAAATAATCTAATGGAATAAAGTAATCAACATGTGGAAAAAGTTTATTTTAGTATGCTCTGCATTTTAACAAAGACAATTATAAATGGCCAACTGATAAACTTGTCAATAATTTTTGTTAGTATTTCGCACTATAATGACTTTGTGGAAATTTCTGTTTCTGTTGCAATCCTCAAGGGATCTCGTTTATTCTTTCACAGCATGATGAAAGGAACCTATTATAATTTGTTGACAGTCACTTATTCATATGGATTAAGAATCTAGGTATGATAAATTTAACAGCTATTTAATAAATGTAGTCTTTCTGTCTCTACACATAATAAATGGATTTTCCAGGCCTTAGAAACTGATTTATTTTTCATATAAGATTATTAAAATATGTATGATATGGAAACATTCTAGTTTTGTTTTTGGCATAAGCTAAATGATAAAGATAAAACTCTGTTATATCATTACACTGAATAGAGATAGAAGATTTCCAATATCTTTAATAATGTTTTTATGAGTATTCAATAAAGCAGGTGACTTTTTCACTTTAGTAAGACATTTGGAATATTACATAGTATAATTTTGAGACAAAATTTCTTTTAAAGACCAGTTTCAGATTAAGACAAAATGCATGAGTGTTAAAAAAACAACCAAAACAAGAACACTAATTGTCTTGAACTTCTTACCTTTTAGTGAACATATTTTAAATGAATGCAAGCTGTATGATTATTTTAATTATTTAATTTTTGTATCAGTCTTAATCAGATATAAGAATTAGTGATCTTGGGAAGTAGTAATAACTTACAGTAAACATTTTAGTATAGTCTCATCTATTCTTGGAATTTCACTGGTGAAATGATACTTGAATTCTAATTTTTACTTATGTTGTAACATCAGTATATTTCATAATTTATTGTCCTTCAGTAGGGAAAGAACAGCTTTCATGCTCTTAGTACTTGAAAAGGTGGCATTTATAAATACAGAATGATGACTCATACAGTTAATTAAATCAAAGTTCTGTACACATTTAAAACTCAGGCAGACAGATTTTCCTATTGAAGAAATGATCCAATTTATGCAAAATGTGCAGCAGGAGAAAGTATGGAGCAACACGTTTTAAATGTTATTTTTGCTTTGTGTAATGGGTGTACTATAATGAAAATAGAACAAAATATAATATTAAGCCAAGTTGCTCACATATTTCTTACTTTATCCCAAGGGAACAAGTTACTGTCTGGATAGCAAGTAGAAGACTCAGAGTAGAAGAGATAATTTTTTTTAAAAAGTTTCTTGTTGGCCTAGAACAGGCCAACACCAACCCCAAATTAACCACAATTATAGAAGAGAAAACATTCATAATCATTATCTCTTAAGACTGAAAGATGTTTCTGGCACTCTGAGATACTGTAGAAATACAGGATTGGAAATGTTCTTGAAATTTACAATTGCATTGGAAATTATTGAGTCTGACAAGATGATACCCTGTCAATTTTAATTTTTGTAACACTGGCTGAGTAGTTACAATTATTCTCTCTTATTGAAGTCATATTTCAAATCACATTGGGTCTGAATAGTTGTTAGCAATATTGCTTATGCTCATTTTCCTATTTGCTCAGATATTTTATTTGGTGCAGGACATTTTAATGCCTTTGCAATATTTTGTGCAAGAAAATAATGTTTACTTTTTCACTTTTATAATTGTGGAATTAAGGAACAGAAATCTTAAGAAATAGAACAAAAACCAGCGATGTCAGTAACAGACTCACAACTAATTAGGTCCTTTGAGTCCTAACTCTAGTGACAAAAAGAAAAAAATTCTGTAGAAATAATGGAGATGCAATGATATTCAACAGAAGACCACTCTGTTGTTGCTTTAAAAATTTTAACCTGCCCTGTGATTGGTTTATATGATAAATGACCCGAGATTATTCATGTAGTAGGGCTATAGCTCAGGCTTAGGGAAGTCTTTTGTCTTTTTATATTTCCTACACATATAACCAAGTCAAAATCTTTAAAAGAATGTAGCGATGGCTGGAAAGAAGTTTTTACTTGTTCTCATTTCCAGCTTTGCTTTTTCCTTCCCCCACTCAATACATAGAAAGATAAACATTTGGCTAGGCCCATAAACTCTAAGTTGTCTTCAAAACCATAGAGCAACGCAGAAAAATAAAAACAACCCAATCCCAAAACAAGCTGGAGAAGACAGTAAGAAACATTAAAATTTTTTTTCTGGGCCTGCTGACTCATCCCCATTAAGACTATCTTCTCTTTCTTAATAAGACAATTGGAAATTTTCTGTCAAGCTCTGCTCAAGTGGTCCTGAACTCGTTTTCATAGCTAATGTGCAATATTTCTTTACTAGAACTCTTAAATTAGGTTTTATGTTGGTGGTAACTTACAAAATTTTAAGTATGGTGGGAAATGAAAAAGAGATCCAGAAGTAGTTGGTGCTGACTGGGAGATGTATTATTAGACATTCTGTTATTAAAATTTAATTTTAATGGAATCAAGGAGTGGGCAACATCAAAAGAAGAATGTTATTAAATTATAAGCTCCTTCAGCAGAGTGATTTAATATACTTATTTCACTCTTTGGCACAATTTATTTAGTCCTACAATATAGATTTAGGTAGATGGGTATGGAAATCAACAGTGCTTTTAATTTTATTCACCTTAATTTAGCTTTATTTTCAAGTGAATTGGGTCATCACCAACAAATCAGAAAAGAATAAAAATATTCAAGAATTTAAAGAAAAATCATCTTTACTTTCTGCACTTACATAGCATCATTCTTCACCATCATTCTCCATAAAGGAGAAACTCTTCTGTTTTTAAGTGCCTCTGAAAGGAAACAAATTCTGTGATCAGTTGTATGTGAGATTGTCTAAGCACCTAGTATGTGTAGGAGATATGGTATTGGATCGCCGAGACCTTATGTTTCAAAAAGAAATATTAGAATACAGAGTCAGAAACTGTTCTTATCCTTGTATTTCCTTTCCTTCTTCATGTGTGTAGGATGAAATTAATTTAGTTGACAGGTGGGCAATACAAAAGGTATAGCTGCCTCAGTATGAAGAACTTTATCCATTGTCAAATTCCATTCTTGTCGGTTCTTGCTAAACCCTTCCAGGTCTTTTGCTGCACTGTTTCTCCCAACTGACCTTCCTGTTCAAGTGAAAGTTCTATCCTAACATTTTAATTTGTTAGCCTTTTTGCCTGTTTTTGTTTTGTTTTTTTGGTCAAAATCCCAGCATGACTTTAGATGAAAAAGCAAAGATAATTTGGGCTTAAGCTTTGGCAGAAATTAATGAAAACATACTAGACAAACGAATCTACACTATATTATTTACTTACCACCCTTATCTCCACTCTAACACATTTGTATTTCCATTAACCTTTGCATATCTCAGGCTTCCTGGGTAACTTTTCTGATGATGTTTATCATTCCAACTCTCCAATGTCTGAAGAATATTTGTAAACATTCACTGCTCCCTTAGAATCAGTGAACACCATTGTGTGTCATTATTATTCCAAGAGTTACTGTCTCCCTTGTTATGCTGATGGATATTCAGTCTTTATTTCCTTTGACTCTGGTAGCTGGAACTCTTATCACTCCATTAGTCCTGATACTAATGTGTTGTTATTCTTAGACCTTCCTGAATTTAACTTATTGTCTTCTCTATTCCCCTTCTGTAGCTCACTGGGCACTGAAAAGTGGAAACATCTAGGGAACATCATATTCTACTGGAAGATTACTGGAATTAAAAATCAGTTTTGAGAATTTCAATTCAGGCTGCTTCACTTACTACATATGCCATCCTTAACAAATCAATTAGCCTTTCTGGGCTTTAAATTTCTTATATTTTTATTTATTTTATTTATTTTATTATTTTCTAATTTTTTAAAATTTATTTTCTTGCTCTGTTGCCCAGGCTGGAAGGCAGTGGCATCATCACAGCTCACTGCAACCTCCACCTTCTGAGTTCAAACAATTCTCCTACCTCAGCCTTCTGAGTAGTTAGAATTATAGGTGTGCACCACCACACCCTGCTAATATTTGTATCTTTAGTAGAGAGGGAGTTTCACCATGTTGGCCAGGCTGGTCTTGAACTCCTGACCTGAAGTCGGCTGTCCATCTCAGCCTCCTAAAGTATCAGGATTACAGCCGTGGGCCACTGTGACTAGCCAATTTTCTCATATTTAAAATTAAAATAATGGTAATAACACCTATCTTGCATAATTTTTCCATGAACTTCATGAGTTATTATATGTAAAAAGGATCAAAAGTTGTAGTTTTGAATGGAAATTCTTTGTAGGCAATAAGGTGCTCTAATAGATTGTAGTTGGTCAATAGTCATGAACAAATTCATTTATAAATGGATTTTTAACTTTAAATGCTAATTATTTTACATTATAATGTCACTCAATAAACATGGAATACTAACTGGGTACAATGTACGTGACTGTAAGTTGTAGATAATACAAGATGAATAAATGCTTTATTCCAAGGGGGTCACCATCATAGACATTCCTGAATATTAGAATTTAAAGGGACCATAGAGACTTTCTAATTCAGCCTCCCCATTTTGCATACAAGAGAAATGAGAAATAGGGAAGTTATAAATTTTGCAATGTTAAAAAGCTATTAAGTAGGGAAATATGGACAATAAAATATAGTGGAAAAGACAAGCCTGTTTATAAATAATTTAAGTACACGGCAGAGGTGTGATGTGGGCTATGACAGGAGCACAAATAATGGTTCCATGGTTATATGAGATTCATGTGGTATGATCAAAACATCTGAACTGTAAAGTCCATTCCAGATTACCATTTACTATGTGACTTGAAAGTTACTTAAACAACACAGAGACTAAGTTTTTAAAATCTGTAAAAATGATATAATAATTGCAATATTGTGTTACTCGTTTAAATTTGTGGAATACTGCACCCTCATCACAAAAATAGTAACTACTATTATAAACACAATTTAATATAAAACACAATATCATAAATAGTAGTTACTATTTTTGTGATGAGGGCATAGCATTCCACAAATTTAAACAAGTAATAAATCAGATTTTATTATAAGCTAAATGTATGTATATATTTACATATACACAGACATACACTCAGTATTCATTCCTTTTAAACTTAGAAAGTTCTATTTTGTGTATGGTGTCCTACTGCAAACCTAGTAACAGTTGACATATTCCTACTCACCAAGAGTTAGAAGGCAGCCTACCCATAACAGAGGAAAGCTTAGACCAGAGATTGAAAACTAGACCTCAGCTTGGTAAGAAGCATATTTGATACAGGGAAGGGAGATTAAAATGGAAGGGCAAGTGGTTCATCTCCCCTTCATAAGCAAAAGTATTTCTAGTTTGGTACATTCCTAGGACAAAAGTAAAAAAAACAAAAGTTCAATAGAAATGTGATGAAAATAAATCAGCTAAATGAGAAATGATGTTGAAATCAAGCCTCAACGTTACATAACTTCAGTGGTGTAGTTCACAGTCAGAAAGCACAGCTTCCTAAAATTGGCGAAGTTATCTATCTTAAAGCTTTATGCAAACTCTGTTACAAAGTACAGTTTATTGTCCAAGGAATAAGTGGCAATTTATTCTTCTATAGAAAAATACCATCTTTTCTTCCTCCTACAATTTTTTAATTCATATGGTTTGTAGGACATTAATTAAAATTATGCAGCTTTTAATTAAAGTGGAGGGGAGAAATACGTAGATTCTTGCTGACTCTTGGCTTTGTAAACAAGAAATAAGCAGTTCTCAGAGAATTGTTATTTCTTTACAATTCTTTTTCTATCTGAATGATAAATTGTTCTCAAGAAATAGTTCTAGAAAGGATGTTTAGCAGATTAAAAATAGCAAATAATGATACATATGAGGCAAAACCATTAGAAGTTGGTGACGCATTGCATATAGTGTGTGAGAAATTTGTGATGCATTGCATACAGTGTGTGAGAAGTTTCAAAGATAACTTCCAATTTTTTGGTAAGTGACAGAGTCCTTCACTACTGCAGAAAACACTGGAGAAGTGAGTTTGGCTTCTGTCATGGTCAGATGCTTTTGGGACATCCACATGGACCTGTCAATTACATGGCTGGATATAGGACTTGACTCAGTAGAATGGGGAAGGGGAGATAATGGATTAAATATGGGCAATGAAAGGTAGCTGCAAATTATTTGATATTCATACTTTGGAGAGGCTGTGCTCCTTCTTCTTAAACCTGGGCAGGGTCTCTGACTGCTTTGACAAGTAGAATATGCTGGAACTAATTCTGTGGCAGTTTCCAGGCCTGGAACGAAGAAAATGGGTAATTTCCCATTTCTGTCTTTTGAAATATTTTCTCGGGGGAATACAGCCACTACATGAGAAGTCTGACATCCTAAGACTGCCATGCTATGACGACGCCTAACCTCCTTATGTGGAGAAAATATGAACAGAGGCCCACCTTGCCTCCACTGTTCCAGCCACTCCTGCCCAGGTGCCCAACATATGAGTCAAGAAGTCCTCTTGGCCATTTCTCATTATGTAGTGATAGGAAATACAGGAAAACTGTCACCTAAGGCATTAAAAAAACAGGAGCTTCACCTACTGAACTGACGGATCTGTTTTAGGCATTTTCCAGATAGAATGTCAAAAGTGCCTCATTAGTTGCTAATAATAAAGTATAGATAGAGAGATATCATGTAAAGAAGTTATTATTCAGTCTTCATGAGGAATTCAAAGGTAATATAAAGATTTGCTGAGATAGAAAATGAGACTATTTTTTATTCCCAGTCTCTTTTAGCAGTAGATTCTTGAAGTAAGACAGCACATGAGAGCAAAGGTCAAATCCAGGTGCTATCAGGAAAACATAGTTTCCAGATAAAGATGAACCCAAAGGTATAATGAATGTGACTGTAAAACTCTTTGTTTTGAAGGTTCTCTTCTCAGTACTAAATTTAGTACACATATAATTTTTTAATTAATGAGCTGAAAGATCATCAATTATTTCATAAAGAAGTGTTTGTGAACATCCTCTAACAAAAGAAAAGTGAATAGCTGTGATCAGGGACAGACGAGGAGAGCCATCGTAGCAGGCAAGAAGACTATTTGAAAGTGTCAAGGAGGGATAGAAAGTTGGGGGAGTCTTATGGTATTTATTTTCTTATGTAAGCATAAAGTGAAATCATCTGCTGAGATTGAGACAGGTGGGAATGGGTGGGAGCCAGTGGTGTGGAAAGGGTGATAAATGACCCAGACAGAATACAAAGAAAGCTGGTATCGAATGAAAAGATTAGAGAGGAAGTTTGAGATCAGTTTCTAATGGCTATTAGTGGAAAATCACTGAATATGCCTGTTTTGCATCCATTTTTGTTTACAGGCAAAGTGAATTCAGATACTTATTTTTTCTTCTTGATAACGTAAAATATAAACATGATAATTCTTAAAGATTTAAAACCAATGTATTTTTTCCCAGTAGAGCTAAACAGGTTTTATAGCTTAATTAGGCTAGAGAGGAGTAATATTTCATCCACAATAATTTTCACTTATTGCCTCTAAAACTTTTTATTCAAGAAAATAATATGATATCTAAATAACATATCTAGATAACTACTGGAAGAAAAACTTTGAGAGGGATCACTATAATTATGATAATTTTTTATTTTTGTAGCATCCACTATTTGACAACATGTAGTTTTTATATTCTCTTTAAAAATAATGTCAGATATGCAAAAAAGAGGAACTTCAGCCAACAACTATTGAAAACCTAATAAATGCTCAACTAAATGGGACCTGAGAATGGAAAACCAGGTACATACTAGTGATGATAAAAATTATGGCAACTTTGAGGCTTCATCTTATTTATTTTTTTTAACTTCATGCAACAGATACTATTTTTATCTCCATAATACAAATAAAGACACTGAAGCTTATAGGAATAAGGAGTGACTTAACTGAGTTCCTAGAGGTAAAACTTAGAAAAATCCACTCTGCTTTGGTATCCTTGATTAACAGTACTTCACCAGTTTCTTGTCTTTTCTCTGTATGTATATTTGTGAACATAGAGGCAGGCATCTAGCCTGTTGAAATGATGGAAGGGGTCCTTAAAGTAGCCAATTCATGTACCTAGAAAGAATGAGCTTTAGTGGGATAAGAGTGGCAGTGGGGAGGGAGCTGGTTTGGAACTAAGGCATAAATCAAGAAAACATGTCTTTTTTTCCCAGGGAATAAAATGTGAGGCAGGTAGTAGAAGAAAATTAGGCCAGTGCAGACCAGATCAGAGCTTCAAAAGGAGTTTGGGTATGTTGTAAGTGAAAGTGAAAGTGACAGCAATTAGGCATAAAAAGAAAAAAGAAGTAAAAGGCATCCAAATTTTAAAGGAAAGAAGTGAAATTAGCTCAGTTCTTAGATGACATGATTATGTATGTAGAAAACTCTAATGATTTCACACACAGAAATACCTGTTAGAACTAACAAAGACAGCAAACTTACAGGATATAAAATCAAAGTACAAAAATCAGATGTGTTGATATACACCAAAAACAAACTTTATGAAAAGGACATTAGGAAAGCAACTCCATTTGCAATAATACCAAAATGAATAAAATTCTTAGAAATAAAGATATCAAAAGACTTTTACACTGAAAATGACAAATCATTTATGAAAGAAATTTAAACAGACAAATATCTCATGTTCATTAAAGACTTAATATTGTTAAAATGTGCATACTATCTAAAGCAATCCTTGGACTAAATGCAATCTCTATCAAAATCTCAATGACATTTTTTGCAGAAGTGGCAAGTCCAATTCTAAAATTCATATAAAATCTCAAAGAACTCTAAATAGGCAAAACAATCTTCAGAAAGAAAAATAAAGCTGGCAGCCTCACATTTCCTGACTTAAAAACATATTACAAAGTTATAATATTTAAAACAGTATGATACTGGCATAAAGACAGACATATAGATCAATGGAACAGAATAGAGAGCCCGGAAAAACTCCTTACATATATAATCAAACAATCATCAACAAGGGTCTCAGGACTACACAAGGGCAAAGGACAGTTTCTTCAAAAAATGGTGCTGGGAAAACTGGTTATTCACATGCTTAAAAATTAAATTGGATCCTTACCTTACATCATATATTAAAATTGATTCAAAATAGAATAGAGACCTAAACATATAACTTAAAATAATAAACATCCTTGGAAAATACACAGGAAAAAAGCCTCTTGATATTGGCCTTAGCAATGATTTTTTGGATATCACACCAAAGTTCAGGCAACAGAAACAAAAATAGACAAATGGGACTACATCAAACTAAAAAAAAGTCCTTCACAGTAAAGAAAAAAAATTAACAGAGTGCAAAGGCAACCTACGAAATAGGAGAAAGTATTTGCAAGTCATATACCTTATAAGGCATTTACATCCAGAATATAATAAGCCCCTAGAAACTAATGGCAAAATAAAACAAATATCCAATTAGAAAATGGGCAAAGAATTTGCATAAACATTTCTAAAAAACAAATATCCAATTAGAAAATGGGCAAAGAATTTGCATAAACATTTCTCTAAAAAGTTGTACAGATGATCAACAAACACACGAAAGGATACTCAACATCACTAATCATCAGGAAAATGCAAATCAAAACCACAGTGAGACATCACTTATATCCTTTAGGATGTCCACTATGAAAAAACAAAACAAAAACAGAAAATAACAAGGGTTGGTAAGGATATGGAGAAATTCAATCCTTGCGCAGTGTTAGTGGAAATGTAAAATGGTGTAGCCATTATGAAAAACAGTATGGAAGTCTCTCAAAAAATTAAAAATAGAACTATGGTCATGTATCACATAATGTTTTGGTTAACAACAGAACACATATACAATATTTGTTCCATAAATTATAATATATATTTTTTACTGTATCTTTTCTGTTTTTATATATTTTTAGACACACAAGTACTTACCATTGTGTTACAACTGCCTACAGTACTCAGTATAGTAACATGCTGTAGAGGCTTGTAGTCTAGGAACAATAGGCTGTACCAAATAACCTAGATGCCTAGTAGGTGCTATCTAGGTTTGTGAAAACACACTCTTATGATGTTCCCACAATAACAAAATCCCCTAATGATGCATTTCTCAGAATGTATACCTGTCATAAAGTGATGCATGACTCTACCATATGATCGAGGAATTCCACTTCTGGGTATATGTCCAAAAGAATTGAAAACAGGATCTCAAAGAGATTTATTGCAGTATTATTCACAATAGCTAAGAGGTGGACACAACCTAAATGACCACTGATGAACACACAGTAAATACATACAATGCAATATTATTCAGCTTGAAAAAGAATGCTACAATATGGATGAACCCTGAGGACACTATACAAAGTGCAATAATCCCGTCCCCCAAAAACATATGCTTCAAGATTCCACTTATATGAGGTATGTAATCAAACCCTTTGAAACAGAAAGTGGAATGGCAGTTGCTTGAGCTGGGGATGAGGGGAAAGGGCAGTCGTTACAGTGAGTTTCAGTTTTGCAAGATAAAAATGTTCTAGAAATCTATTTCACAAGGTGCATATAGTTAGCATAAGTCTATTGTCCACTTAAAAATGGTTATGACAGCAAATTTTATATTATGTGCTGTTTACTACAAGTTTTTATAAAGAAAAATCCTGGAGAGGACAAAGAAAGCAATAAGTTTTGAAGGAAGGAGAGATGTGCCAGCAGAAATATTGCCAAAATGGACAACAAGACATAGTTGTATTTCTTTTCTAAGGGATCTGTGAGCCACAAGGGGGCACAAAGACCCGGAGTACAAGCCAAGGAAGAGCAAAGCTCAAATTATATTCTTCTCTATGTTCTCCATGTTTGTCTGAGGACAGAATACCAAAAAAGTGAAAATGAAAATTTGAGTTATGTAGTGCTACATTTTATTAAAGTTTATTAACTTACAATATTATATTCATTGATAATAATTAAAATTGTAAAGTGACCAAAAAAGAGTTTTGTAAAGCTGTTTGCCAAGTTTGAGTTTTCAACATTTCCTAAAACAAAGAAAAAGTAAAATAATCCTGTTCACTTCAAAAACAAGAGATGATTCATGTTATCAGCATATAATGGCAAAATGATCCTGGGGAGAGTAATCATATTGTAGGGTTCTGAGATAAAGAAAATTATAACATTAAAATTAGAAATGAAATATTAAATGTCCAAATTGTTAAATTTTTACTTCTAGGACAGTTATTTGAACTGAATTTTTAAAATTTGTATATATTTTTCCTTGATTCTATGGTTTACAGCTTCTGCCTCCAGAGAGGTCTAAAATACATACTTAACCATGTCACATCTCTGCCTAAAAGACCTGTGCTAAATAGTATATAAAATTAAATTTTGAAAAATAATGTATAATTTTGATATACTGTAGTTACACCCTCTACTACTTTGCAGTTCAGTCTTTCATTTTGTAGAAAAGTGCTATGTGTTAGTCCATTCTTGCACTGCTACAAAGAAAAACCTAAAGTAGGGTGATTTATAAGGAAAAGAAATTTGATTGGCTTATGGTTCTGCAAGCTTTATAGGAAGCATGGTGCTGGCATCTGTTTCTGGTGAGGCCTCAAGAAGCTTCTAATCATGGCAGAGGTGAATGGGAGTCAGCATGTCATGTGGATGAGCCAGAGCAAGAGAAAGAGAATTGGGAGTTCCCTAACTCTTTTAAACAACCAGATCTTCAGTGAACTAAGTGAGCAAGAACTCACTCATCACCAAGGAGATGGTGCTAAGCCATTGATGAGGGATCCACTCTTATGATCCAAAAACTTTCACCAGGCCCCACTTCAACTGAGGATTACATTTAAACATGAGATTTGGAGGGGACAAATATCCAAACCATATCATATTATTATATGCAAAACAGTAATTCTCTAAAGTACTGAACAGATTTTTAGTTAACATGAACATATAACTGATTAGTTTTCCATAGGATTTTATTGTTATTGACATTGTTCTTGGCTCATTACGCAAGACAGACAAGGACTATGCTTTCTGAGGGTCTGTATTCTAAGAGGACTGGAAAATGGGATAAACAAAATAATAAAATAGTAATACTAACTAGAGAGTGATGTCTTTCTCTTTTTCTTTCTTTTCTTTTCTCTTTTATTTATTTATTTTTTTGTTTTTTTCAGACTAAGTTTTGCTCAGTTGCCCAGGCTGGAGTGCAGAGGCACAATCTTGGCTCACTGCAACCTCCGCCTCCTGGGTACAAGTGATTCTCCTGCCTCAGCCTCTCGAGTATCTGGGACTACAGGTGTGTGCCAACGCACCAGCTAATTTTGTATTTTTAGTAGAGATGGGGTTTCACCATGTTGGTTGGCCAAGCTGGTCTCGAACTCCTGATCTCGTCATCTGCCTGCGTCGGCCTCCCAAAGTGCTGGAATCACAGGTGTGAGCCACTGCACCTGGCCTTTTTCTCTTATATTATCAAGAAAACATACATACTTTCACAGGAGATGGCAGTGTATAATGTCACCAACTATCATTCCAGTGATCTCTCATCCCAGCACACACCTGTGTCCAGCACAAATTGAGAAGTTTCCCAACGACGTTCCCACTCATGGCTTATGGGTATTTTGGATCATTGTATACACACAGAATAGTCAGATATGGACTATGCAAAGTGTGAATCTTGCTTGTTAGACAGCAGTTGAGGCCTGGTGTAGATAGAGTAAGAGTTCTCTAGCTCTAAAAAGATAACAATCTGGAAGAGATTTTTCAGATGTTAAAAGAGTGTACCAAATGTAATATGTACAAAACTGAGTTCCTATTATTCCCTCCAAATTTTTTCTACTTGTGAGTCTTCCTAATCTTACTTAATGGAAATTCTATCTTTCAGGCCAGAAGCTGTACATTTATCTTGACTCTTCTTACACTCATCCACACTAGCAAATTCAACTATTTCATCCATTTTAAAATAGATTCAGACTCTGATCACTTCTAACCACCTCCTGTGCTACCATCCTGGTCCAAGTCACTCTCAACTCTCGCTTTCGTTTTATAATGCCCTCTTCACAGGTTTCTCTGCTTCCATTCTTTTTCAATGTCTACGTCAATATAGTAGCCTTAACCATCTTATTAAAGCATGTCTTGTACATTTTAAAATACAAGGCATATCACTTCTCTGTTTAAAATGCTGTAATTGCCATTCATCTCACTGATTGAAGGCCAAGCTAATGTTTGTAAACCTTACAACGGTTTTCATAATCTCTAATACAATCTTACCCAGTCACTTCTCTGACTTCTTATCCCATTCATATGTTTTCAACACAAATGTGCCTCTAATAATAGATCAAGCATTGTCCCACCTGATGCCTTTGCACCAGCTGTGCCCTTAGGCTGGAATGCTCTTTGCTCAGACATTCACATGTCTTTGTCACCTCCCTTCCTTCCTGTCTTCACTCATATGTCACATTTTCAGTGAGACTTTCCTTAACCTATTGAAAATTTCAGGGCCCATTGCTTTCTCTGTTTTATATCTTATTCTTGATGTTCATAATTTTCTAGCATGTGTATCTTTACTTATTTACTTCATGTATTGTCTGCACTTTTGTCTAGAACCTATGCTCCATAAAATATGTGTATTTTCTGTTTTGTTTTTCTGTTGTTCACCATTATCTAGAACATAATAAATATTCAATAAGTAATGAAAGTGGTTTTGAGAATGAAATCATTTCCTTTGCAGAAACATAGATGCAGCTGGAGCCCATTATCCTAAGCAAATTAAGGAACAGAAGACCAAATACCACATGTTCTCACTTACAAGTGGGAGCTAAACTTTGGGAATTATAGACATGAAGATGGCAGTAATAGACTCTGGGGACTACTGGAGTTGGGAGGGAAGGGGGCAAGGGTTGAAAAACTATTGGGTCACTACCTGGGTGACAAGATCATTTGTACCTCAAACCTCAGGATCATGCAATATATCCATGCAACAAACCTGCACATGTACCCCTGAATCTGAAATAAAAGTTGCAGTTATATATGCAAAAAAGGAAAGTTGTTTGAGAATAAGCTCTGGTTGTAGTAGGTGGACAAAAACTCAACTGACTTTTCATATGTATAATGTAGCAAAAGAAGAAAAACAAAACGGTTTATTTTCCTTATTAAGCAGACCAAATGATTACTATTGCTTAATTTAACCACTCGGGTGCTGAATAAATCACATTATGATGAAAAAAATAAACAATGTTTGGAAAGAAGGCATTTGTTGGCTTAAATACATGTCCCTATTCAGCATTTTAGTGTTATGAACTCTTTCCCAACTGCATAATTATTGAACTTGAATGCTCACAAATTGCTCCTAGTTTCTACTCTTAATCATATTTGACCTACTTCACACAGTGCTCTCCCAGTTCTTATTGATTTTTCTGTCTCAGGCAATCTCCATTTAGAACTTCTAATCATACTTGGCTCTGGCATCCAGCACCAGCAATCGTCTTGGCCTCCTCTGGTCATCCCATCAACAGTGTCCCAGAATAAATATCTCGCCTCCACAGCCTGCACCCTGGTGCTGCCTCACAGCATGGCCCATGCATAGGGAGACAGTTTGGTATTTGTGCATCCATGTGTCTTGGACCAGGAAATTGAAGGATTCTTTTTAAGCCTACCTTAATATGTAGATAGACTCTGCATTTCTGAAAAATTGAAATTTTGTGCATATTAATAATTAAGGGTTCTGAAAAGGAACCAATATTTTTGCCTTTTTACTGACACATGCAGAAATAAAAAGTCAGGTCCATAAACACAGTCCTATTGTTTGTTGACCTCATAAAATTGGATGAACATAAGAATTCTGCAGCTTCTGCTCTTTTCTGTTGCCAACCAGCCTCTTACTGTGCCACATGAGCTTCCTGCTCTGTGCCTGGGCCCCAATTATTTCCCTCTCACTAGGGCTCTGATGTAGAGTCTTCTTAGCCACCAAAAATAAAACTTCAAATGAGGCAATGAAATAACAAATTTGATATGTGGAAAGAAATGCATATTTATTTCTAACATTCTTATGAATGAATTTTCAACATGGAAAACTTTATCCATCTTGCTATTAGTAGGCACTGTGCCAGGACTATGGTTATATATTTAAATATGAGGACATTTGCTTATAATAATAACAGATGTTCTAAAGAACAATGATGGTGCCAGGAGAGGGAAAGAAGTGTTAGAGAAAAGAACTTCCCTAAGACAAATACAAATAACATAACTGGGATTTTCTAGACTTTTCATATGCCTTTTTTAGTACACATCAGTATTTTTCTTCCTCTTTGATTTTTATCAATTAAAAGAAATTAAACTTAATTTTTAAAGGGGGCCTACCATTTAACGATTCTAAGAACTATGATGCTTTCAGACATCTATATGCCTGGTGAAATTTACCAGTGAATCTTACAAGTGAAGCCATTCGTAGAATGGCCACATAACTTATCATCCTAACTGATTTACTCTTGAAAGTGGAATATTGGGAATATCCATATAACTGTCCTGACCATTTCCCAAGGCCTTTACCAAAAAGAGGCAAGGCAAGCTGTGTTTACTAGGAATCTTACAAAATTATTTGAAAGGATATATACTCCAATTAGGTTGTAGGCCCTTAAAAAGAGACATAATTTTAAAATTTATATTTCATAAAACCATTATTAGAAATAGATTCACGGCACTACCAATCCTACTTGTAGGTAGCTCTATCTTATGTAAGTAGAAATTTGTAGTGATAAAATGTTTTTTTCACCTAAATTTGATGTTTACAGATGTCAGAGGCCAGAGGTAAATTTTACATTGAAAAATTCAATCTGGTAATGTTTTCTTTATTCATTTCTTTCTAGTTCATTTAATTAAAATTATATATGTTAGGGTAAGTTGCAGGTGCTTCATTTTGGAAATCAGCAGGGTATAAATGATAGGTATAAGTTACTGGGTAGTATCTATGTAATGTATATACTGCAGTAAAGTTCAGAACTCTTATAGTACATACAAAACAATTGTCATGTCAAATTCTGTCTTACAAGTCTGTGTACTATATCTGTTTCTGTTTAACGTAAAATAAAATGCCAAATTTTTACAAAATTATGCCTTTATCCATGGATAGATATGTCAAGGTAGAAGTTTTTACCTAAACACAAGGGGACACACACACACACACACACACACACACACACACACACACACTCTTTCTTCAGTTTTCAAAGATTTTCTGGAATATAAATCTTAAATTAGATTTCTATTAGGTAACATTTAGCAATATTCAGTCAATTCATCCTGGGATAGCCCTAATAGAAATATCAGATTTCACATCTGGATTGAATGAGTTTTATTCCCTTCTACTCATGCATTTCCAGTCCCTTTTTCCTCCTTGTCATGTTTGGTATACAGTTTCTACTAGCCCCTTAACTCCCGAGAAAACTACTGCCCTGAATTTCATACTTTGGGGAACTTCATATGCCTTTTTAGTACATATCAAAATTATAATTTGATTTTAATGTCTGAGCTTGTCCCCATTTAATTTAGTATTTTTTCTAAATCTTTCTTCAACTTTCATTCTCAATCCCACTCCATATATGTAACAAAAAATATTATTTGAACCTCATGTCTTCAATCATGTTTCTTTCAAAATACTAAAAAAAATATAGTGGTAGAAGTATGCTTTTACATTGGCTAATAAGGTTTGGCCTAGGAAGTATTATGACTTTTCTATCCCACCTTTGCAACATCTATATTTTAACAGTTGCGTATAATTTCCTAGAAGGTGGAAATCCAACTTGTTACTATTTTAAGAAATTTTTACGTTTTTAAAATTTTATTCTTAATTGTCAATTGTGGGGCACAATATAAGGTTTTGATATATTTGCATTGTAGAATAATTAAATTAATTAACATTTGTCCTTCATGTTTTTATCATATTTGTGTGTGTGGTATAGACCAATATATTTTATATATTACAGTAAGTATTTTTAAACAGCTTTACTGAAGTATGACATACAATAGACTTCTCATTTTTTAGTGTTGTTTTTATGCTATAACATCTGTATATATTAGTGAAAATATCATAATGAACCTGTGAACATGATGAACATATCTGCCATTCCAAAAAGTTTCTTCATATTCCTGTTATGTCCCACCATTCATCCTTGTTACCCTAAACCCAGGCTGAAAGTGATATGCTTGTAGTCACTATGGATTAGTTTGCATTTCATAGAATTTAATTCATAGGGAATTGTACAATATGGATTCTTACTATCTGACTTCTTTAATGCAGTATAACTAGAGATTCATCTATATTGTTGTGTATATCAATAGTTTGTTCCATTTTATTGCTGAATAGTATTCCATTTATGGATGTACCAACATTTGTTGATGGGTATTTGCACAGTTTTGGCAAATACAATAGTGCTATATAGTATAGTATAGTGCTATAACAGACTAATACAGTAAATTGGTACTAGTAGAGTAGGGCACTGCTGAAAAGCTACCCAAAAATGTGGAAGCAGTTTTGAAACTGGGTAACACACAGAGCTTGGAACAGTTTGGAGGGCTTAGTAGAAGACAGGAAAATGTGGGAAAGTTTGGAACTTCCTAGAGACTTGTTGATTGGCTTTGCCCAACATGCTGGTAGTGATATTGACAATAAAGTCCAGGCTGAGGTGGTCTCAGATGGAAATGAGGAACTTGTTGGGAAGTGGAGCAGAGGGGACTCTTGCTATCTTTTAGCAAAGAGCCTGGCAGCATTTTGCCCCTTCCCTAGGGATTTGAGGAAATTTGACCCTGAGAGAGATGATTTAAGGTATTTGGCAGAAGAAATTTTTAAGCAGCAAAGCATTCAAGATGTGACTTGGGTGCCATTAAAGGCATCCAGTTTTAAAAGGGAAATTGAGCATAAAAATTTGGAAAATTTGAAGCCTGACATGATAGAAAAGAAAATCCTGTTTTCTGAGAAGAAATTCAAGCTGGTTGCAGAAATTTGAATAAATAACAAGCAGCTGAATGCTAATCACTAAGATAAGGGGGAAAATGTCTCAAGGACATGTCGGAGACATTTGTGGCTGCCCCTCTCATCACAGACCTGAAGGTTTAGGAAGAAAAGATGGTTTTGTGGGCCAAGCCCAGGGTCCCTCTGCTGTATGCAGTCTAGGGACTTGGTGCCTTGCATCCCAGCCACTCCAGCCATGACCGAAAGGGGCCAACATATAGCTCAGGCTATTGCTTCAGCGGGTGGAAGCCCCAAGCCTTGACAGCTTCCACATGGTGTTGAGCCTTCCAGTGCACAGAAGTCAAGAACTGAGGTTTGGGAACCTCTGCTTAGATTTTGGAAGATGTATGAAAACTACTGGAAGCCCAGGCAGAAGTTTGCTGCAGGTGTGGGTCTCTTATGAAGAACCTCTGCTAGGGCAGTGGAAAAGGAAAGTGTAGGGTCAGATCCCCCACATAGAGTCCCCACTGGGGCACTGCCTGGTGGAGCTGTGAGAAGAGGACCACCATCCTTCAGGCCCCGGAATGGTAGATCCACCAACAGCTTGTAGCTGCAGCGTATAGCTGGAAAAGCCACAGATGCTCAACACCAGCCCATGAAAGGAAAGCCACAGGGGCGAAGCTGCCCAAGGCCATGGGAGTCCACCTCTTGCATCAATATGACCTAGATGTGAGACATGCAGTCTAAGGAGATCATTTTGGAGCTTTAAGATTTGACTTCCCTGCTGGATTTCAGACTTGCATGGGACCTGTAGGCCCTTTGTTTTGGCCAATTTCTCCCATTTGGAATGGCTGTATTTACCCAATGTCTGTACCCCCATTGTATTGGGATGGCTGTATTTACCCAATGTCTGTACCCACATTGTATCTAGGAAGACTTTGAACTGTGGACATTTTAGTTAATGCTGAAATAAATTAGGACTTTGGGGGACTGTTGGGAAGGCATGATTGGTTTTGAAATGTGAGGTCATGAGATTT
The DNA here is from genome assembly GCF_009761245.1 of Sapajus apella. Taxonomy (NCBI): domain Eukaryota; kingdom Metazoa; phylum Chordata; class Mammalia; order Primates; family Cebidae; genus Sapajus; species Sapajus apella. The sequence goes on from NW_022437006.1 coordinate 2,113,269, forward strand.
GGGAGGGGCCAGGGTGGAATGATATATTTTGGCTGTGTCCCCACCCATATCTCATCTTGAATTCCCACGTGGTGTGGGAGGGACCCAGTGGGAGGTAATTGAATCATGGGGCAGGTCTTTCTCATGCTGTTCTGTAATTATTCATTATTCTGATAATGAATAAGCCTCATGAGATCTGATGGTTTTAAAAAGAGGATCTCCCCTGCACAAGCTCTCTCTCTTTGCCCATTGCCATCCACGTAAGACATGACTTGCTCCTCCTTGCCTTCTGCCACAATTGTGAGGCCTCCTCAGCCATGCAGAAGAGGTCCATTAAGCCTCTTACTTTTGTAAACTTCCTGGTCTTGGGTGTGTCTTTATCAGCAGCATGAAAATGAACTAATACAACATTCAAGTATTCTTTGTGTACATGTGCTCTGTTTTCATTTCTCTCAGGTAAATATTTAGAAATGGAATGATATATTTATTTCTCAAAATAAATTTTAAGAAAATGAAACCTTCTTTTCCAAATTTGCTATGCAATTTTACATTCCTACCAGCAGGGAATGAGTGTAACAGTTGCTCTACATCCTTACCAACATGTGGTATAATCATTCTTTTACATCTTAGCCATTGTAATAGGTATATTCTAATGAGCATAACTTTTTTACTAGTTGCAAATTCAAATTCTTAATTATAGGTACATAGAATAACTGCCTTTTTTCCTACTATGTTAACCTATATCAAGCAACCTTGCTAAACTTATCTATTAGTCTTACTAGATTTTTATAGATTTCAAATAACTTTTTGCATAATCACAGCTAGAACAAATAAAGATAGTTTTACTTATTACTTTCTAATTCTGATGTCTTTTATTTCATTTTATTACCTGTTTCCTAGCTAGAACTTCTAGCATAATGTTGAATGGAAGTGTTGAGATTAGACATCTTTAGCATAAGGGGAAAGCAGTTAGTTAAACATGTTGTTAAACACAAGGGGAAAGTGGTTAGGTTTTCATTGTCAAGTATGATGTTAGCTACAGATTTTTTCACAGATGCTTTTTATCAATCATAAGAAGTTTCTGTTACCTTTTAGTCCCTACTATTCCTGGTCTACTGAACATTTTATCAGAAATGGATGTTGAATTTTTGCAAATGTTTTTCTTCATTTATTTACATGATTATGCATTTTTAAAAAATGTTTGAGTCATTTAACATAGTGAACAATTTCAATTAATTATGAATGTTTGACCAACCTTGTCTTTTTAGGATACAGTCCATTTGTCATGATATATTTTCTTTAATATAACTTCGCATTTGATTTGCTAAAGTATATTGGTTTCATAAACTGTCATTTTTTCTCCCCCTCCATTCTTCTCTACATGCATAATTTAAAAAATTATGCTATAATGTAATATAATATTGTGTGTAATGGATAATAAGGAAGAGACAATCTGATTTGTTTGTTTCAAGGGTCAAGTTTTTATTTGTTTGTATGTTTTAAGCAATGCCCTTCTTTTACTCTGGACCAATGCTTGAATACATAAGCTGCTAACAGGTTCAGATACAATTTATTGTTTGATGCTATATGGGCTATCTAGGAATAGAGAAACTATTTTATTTTAGTATGCCACATCTTAAAGGAGAAATAATTAAAAGTTTAAGAACATTTATTCAAAGATAAATAAAATACTTATATCTTACAGGTATGCAGTGGTATCTTATTGTAGTTTTTATTTCTATTTTCCTGAGTAGTCATGTTGAACATTTTTGCATGTGCCTGTGTGCTATTTGTACATCTTCTGTGGTGAAATGTCAGTTCAAATTGATTGGCTTTTTTGCTTGTTTTTATTGAATTGTTTGCATTCTTATTACTAAATTTTGAAGATTCAACATCTAGATAAATATCGATTTCTAGATAAGTAATATAGAATGGTGAGTATTAAAAAACAGATATAATATCAGACAGATATCTGTTTTGTGGAATGTTACAATACATGATAACAAATACCAGGAAATATTATAGGCATAATTTAAATATCTAAATAATGCCATCATTTAAATGTTTCATAAAGACATGAATGCAAGTCTCAAGTTGGAGTAGATGATCTCTTAAGGTTACTTATAGTTCAAAGACCTGTAATGCCATGAGTTAGTGAAAAGAGCAACTAAATCCTGTGTTAATGTAATAGAAACTCCAGTGTCTTGCTACATGAAATAGATGGTAATTAGATAATGATTATAAAGGAATTGTTCTATTACATCATAATTTTTATGATTTTTTAAACAAGAGTAATTTTGCATGGAACTGTGCATATACTAATGTGTATTCACTGGCCTTTTGCAATTTAAGTTTATATAGTCAGAACCAATATTGCTTTATTAAGGAAACAGATTGTTACTTAATAGCTGGTTCAGCCTTAATGTCTATGATTGTTTAATTTCCTTGATTTCATTTTCCTTAATTTAATTTTGCTCCTCTTTCACATTCAGATATGGAGTACTGCATGAAACACTACCTAAAGACAAAATGATGCCAAGTCAAATCATTGGCTAAAGCAATATGAAATGCAAAAGTGGTATATGCTTCACAAGGGAATTCCTCAGAAATTAGAGACACAAAGTGAATTTGTCCTGAAAGTGAAAAACAGAGCACAAAATGAGACTATAGGAGTCTTCTTTGTTTTGTTTCAAGTCAAAGAATGAGAACAGCCAAAATTTAAAAATGAAAATAGTTTTTATTATTGAAATATTTTCCCTTTTGACCCTATTTCTACAGTGATACTAGATGTATTTTCTTCTGCAGCTTCAGGTTTACTAGTAGGTACAGACATTTGAACCTCTGCAGTGCCAAAACCAGAAATATGTAAGGGCATTATGGAATGCATATTCTCTGGCCTACCATATTAATTTTAAGCCATCGTATTGCTTACATAATTTTATAATTAGCCCATATTTGGAACAAAACTTAGGCAATTTTGATTATCTCTAAGATTTGTTTTGAAAAAATTTAATCAGTATTCAACAGATGTAACAATATATTAGGTATAAATTTATAAGTAGTGATAGTTGGATATTTGGATTTATTAAAGAGAAGACTTATTCATGACATTTGTTGGAGAATGATAAGGCAGCCAATTCAGGGGGACTGTTAAGAAAAGTATAGAGATTCACAATAGAGTTTTACAGAGGGGAAAGACATTGAGCTCCACTCCAAATAAAACAAGAAAAAGTGGGAATGTATAGTCAAGGAGTAAGGTGGGTGGGGCGGTCAGCGGACAGAACATTACTAAGATGATGTGATGGTTAATATTGAGTGTCAACTTGATTGGATTGAAGGATGCAAAGTATTGATCCTGGGTGTGTCTGTGAGGGTGCTGCCAAAGAAGAGTAACCTTAGAGTCAGTGGGCTGGGAGAGGCAGACCCATCCTTAATCTAGGTGGGCACAATCTAATTAGCTGCCAGTGCAGCCGGGATATAAAGCAAGCAGAAAAATGTGAAAAGACTAGACTGGCTTAGCCTCCCAGCCTATGTCTTTCTCCTGTGCTGGATGCTTCCTGACTTTGATCATCTGACTCCAAGTTCTTCAGCTTTGGGACTCAGACTGGCTTCTTTGCTCCTTAGCTTGCAGATGGCCTATTGAGGGACCTTGTGATCGTGTGAGTTAATACTACTTAATAAACTCCCTAATATATATGTATTATATATTTTATATATATATCAGTTATGTCTCTTTAAAGAACCCTAATACAGAGGACATATCTGGAGTAAGCGGAATTTTGCCTAAACTGGTCTAATGGGATTCTTGCTGCAGGCACTAAGGTGATCAGACATCACTTGGAGAATAGGGGAGGAAGAACTTGATTTGATATTGGGAGTGATCACATTTCAAGGGTGAGGGATTCTGGTTAAGCTGACTCAGTAGGAGTCTTGCTAAAATTGTACAATACAGAGACAAATATGAAAGCCCAAAAGTGAGAGTTGTTGAAAAAAGTTCAGAAGAGTCTGACAGAATTTGGTAGAAAAGATAATCTTTGACAGGTTATAAAGCAAATAAAAGTGGCATTGCAACTGAGCACAGTGGCTCATGCCTATAATCCCAGCACTTTGGGAGGCTGAGGTGGGTGGATCACGAGGTCAGGAGATTGAGACCATGCTGGCTAACATGGTGAAACCCTGTCTTTACTAAAATACAAAAAATTAGCTGGGTATAGTGGCACACGCCTGTAATCCTAGCTACTCAAGAGGCTGAGGCTGGAAAATTGATTGAACCCGGGAAGTGGAGGTTGTAGTGAGCTGCTGAGATCACGCCACTGTACTCCAAGTGAGCAATAGAGTGAGACTCCGTCTCAAAAAAAAAACAAAAAAAAAACAAAAAAACCCACCAAAATGGCATTGCACTTAGAAATCTATTAAAACCACCTTTGCAAAAATTATGAAAGTGAAATAAATCTGACCTTACCAACTCCATCTTACTTCTAACCTCCAAGCTCCTCTTGCTTATTCATGGCCAAGCTAACTGTAAGAGCAATTTAGTTTATAGCTTAACTTTGAAACAAAGATAACGGTCTCTTTCCAGAACAAACTCTCCTTGTTTGGAGATCAGACTACCTTTGTAAAACTGAAAAACTAGCCACCAGGTTAAAAATTATGGCTCAGGAGACATGCAGCTGGAGGCCATGATATTCCTAACCTCCCCAATTTCTCCTATAGATTAACATCACTATTTTAAAACCTAAGATTGTTTTGGAAGTATTTTTCTGACCCTGCATTCTGATGAACCAGCTGGTTCCACCCAGACCGGTAATTGGCTCATCTGTTCTTCATTCTGTATTTAAATTGTATATGTGCCACTTACTAAGAGTACTCTGGCAAAATATGTAATTTATTTAATGTTGGGAAAAATATCTAATTTATTTAAGCAACAGTTTTCTCATGTAGGAAGTGGTTTGATAATAATGTCTATCTTTTGGATTTGTATTAAGAATGAAATATTTTATATAAAGCACTTAACATAGTTATTGATATGTAATAGGCACTCTAAAGATTCAAGCTGTTCTGCAGATGATTTGTATAATAACGTTAATGGATGAAGACGTACACCAGGAATTCAAGAATAAAGAAAAAGGAGGAAACAAAGTATCAGTCCTAAGGGATAACAAAGTTGCTGTGTCTGAGAATAAAAATGTACTCTGAGATTCCTGACAACTCAGACAGAAAGGAGTCAAGATACATTTATAATCATCCTCATTATACAAAAGGGGGAAGCATGCCAGTTTGTCAGAAGAAAGGTAATTACTTTTGAATATATTCTGAAAAAAATTTTCACTCAATACTTTATATTATGGACATTGAGTAGCATAATGGGTAGTTTCATTAAGAACATAGAAGTAGAGTTATTAGATCATTCTTGTGGCTTAGTTTCATTAAAGTTGAAGACAAGATATGACAGAGGAGGTGACGCTGTGAAGAGCTGGGCTATTGTGTTTCAAGTATCAAGACTAACTCAGCCTAGGGTTAGCATTGATTATGCCTGCAGAAGGATATCCACTAGGATTCCCAAAAGCTTGCTCTCAAATCTGGAAGATTATTAGTATCATCTGGGAAACTTAAAAAGTACAGATTCGTAGGACCACTACAGATTGTGACTTTTGTGGATTGTGAATAGGCCCAAGAATCTTCTTTTTTAAAGTAAGCCTTCCAGATGGAGCTGAAGTTAATTAAATTTGGAACTATTGTTTCCCTAAATTTCATTCCTAAGTATTCTTTCACTTAGGTGTTTGCTAAGCTTAAAAATCAGACAGGAGCTCTTATTTTCTGATTGCTTACATCTTATATTGCTGATTTAGGAAATGTTATTATGTTATGGGACTACATGACCATGGACAGTGTTGATTGTCCAATATGATAGCTGAGCAGCTGAGATCATATTTTTCTGATAGATTTCACTTGCATATGTATTGTGTCGATCATGTAGACAAAAACAAGATTCTTCTCACCTGGGAGCTCCAGACCTAGTTCAATATCTGGATAAGTGAACGATGAAGACCTTAAAATTACACACCTTAGAATATATCAGATATTGTGATACTTTAGAAAAATCATCAATGCAGGTGCTGCATGTAACCTGTCATCGCCATATTATAAACCTCAGAGTGCCCCTGTCTATTGCTAGATTCTATGTTTCAAGTTCTCTTGAGGAGCTTGCCAGAATGAATTAGATGCTACATGTACCCATAGTTAAACATGAGTTGGGAGTAACTCCTTGTTAAGTTTTTATCAGGTGTGATTGAAACAAGTTAGTAAATTTACTCTTTGTGAAATGCTCAATATTGCAGAAATTTGTAGTTCATTTAAGGAATCAGTACTTAACAGAGTAAAGGTGTACTGATCCACAGAGAGAACCTAAACAAAGACCCATTTTCTCTGATCTATGGCAGAAAGAAAGGAAAAATTTTAGAGTAAGTGAGTAGAATGTTTGGCCTTTAATTGTTAAAATTAAGGCCAGTAATATGTTTGCTTATTCTTATGTGTGAAATACAAATTCAGATTGTTATATGAACATTGTTTTGAAAAAATATCAGATACATTCTAATGTTATAGTTGAGTCAAAAGTTAATTCTTATGTTTTTTTCTTGTTATTTGACTATCAGAAACTCTTGTTCTGTAGTTTAAAATGTGCACGTTTGAGATCAAAGGTGGAAAGTGGAAAGGAAATTCCTGAGAAATATACTGTTTACTGAAATTCAGCTTTCCTCTTAGAAGTTCTTCTATTTAAAGAATTCCTCAGAAGTTAGAGGCTTCAGTTGTCAGAGGCTTGGTTTACTTTCAGGGTTGCATCATTATCTAAAAGGGCATGGTTATTCCAAAAACTTTATGAATTGGAAAAAGCATGGACTTTGGTGTCAGATTAAACTGGATTGAATCCTTACTCAGCAGGTGTGAAACACTTCACAAGTGAATCCATTTTAATTTGGGGAAGATATAAATCTTTGTGATCACTGTTACTACTAAACAGAATAATATATGTAAAATGCCCTGAATATCATAAGCAATTAATACATTTAGTTTTCTTTCCTCAGGTACTATTTCCCTTCATTGAAAATTTTTAAAAGCATCTCTATAGGGATTTCTGATCCCAACAATATTAAAATCTTATCCAGTGCTAATTTAAATATCTTTGTAGTTCTTTTTTTTAACCTCATTTGTAGTATACATGATTTTCAGAGCCATTTTGTAAAATTTTAGGTAATCTCTTCTGATTCAATATTTAAAAAGTCTACTAAAACTAATTTATTGTCTGAAAAGTCCATTTATTGAAGTTATCTATGTAGGCTGGATTTTCAAGCCCTAGAATTTTCAGAGCTCCATATCTCTTCATCACCAGGAACACACATACATATAATTTCTCTGTCCTTCTCTTTAATTAAACACTTGATCATAAGACCAAAGAACAAGATTACCTCTACCTTTACTATATTCCTTAAGTGGTCAGATGACTGCCCACCCATGGAAGAAATAATGAAAATTCCTAACATGCTTCAATTATTACCCTAGATTCTATATGACATTGATAGTCATTAATAAACACTTATTTATTATAAATATAAAAGTAGCATTGACTATTCATTATACAGGAAGAAAAGATATTGCATTTCAAATTTAAGTATAAGCAGAGTATAAGCACCGCATTTACTTACTAGTTATTTAACATAACTAGTCACTACCCATCTCCAAGCCTCAGCATTTTTGTAACCATATGATGAGATACATATTATTATGCCCATTTTACACACCAATAAACTGTAATTGAAATGCAAGTTCAGCCACTTGGCACTTGCCACTTGTTGCTAATTGGACACTTGTAGAGTCCATTTAACAACAGTGAAGTCTGGCATAAAGAAAGTTATTTTTTATTTCAAAGGTATCTTAGTGGAAGTACAGGTTTCCTGCTTAAGGGTACTACTTCACTTTTGGAGCAGAAAGCAAGCACTTTTAAAGAAGGCCGAGCCTGAAAAGCATGGTGGGGGGTAGGTGCAGTAGGTGGGTCAGCAAGGGATTCGTGTATTAGCTTGATGCCTTGTCTACCAGCCAGTCAAGCTGGTGAATGCTGGCATCTTTGTGGCAGGCATATTTTGGACTGTAAATTGACTATTATTTCTTGAGGCAATCTCCTGGTGGGTAAGAGTTGCTTTCTGAAGCTGCTAAGCACATAGATGAACTTGCCCTGTATTAAGTGTCTGGTGAAGTAGAGGTAAAAGGCTATATTTCCATTTCTAAAGGACTAAGTAGGAGGTGGGGAAATGGAGGAAAGAGAAGAGAGAGGAGAAAAAATAAACTATCTCTTAGAAAAACAGGGATTATTGGTTATAAAACAAGTTTAGTGGCAGTAAACCAGCTAGGTAGACATCATCAAGATGGCTGCCTAGAGATGCCCAGTGCTCATCTCCTTTGCAAAGCAGGACAAAAACAACAAATAAGTATACTGTAAGTAGAGTGTCTGAGGAAGAATACTGGAATTAGAAAGTGATGAAAACCTTCCAAAGCATGAAAACTTGGGATGGCAGAATACAGAAGGCAGTGGAGCACTGGGCCAAGATCAGTTCAGAACACAAAGGGTCTTCCCATTTTGGGGGAAAAGGTAAGCAGGAGATTCCCAACAACTCCTATTATTAGAACAGCAACAAGCAATCCTAGCTAAAGGAGAGCCCCCACAGTTCTCCCAGGCCCTGAGCTCAATATAGGAAGCTGCCTGGAGTCCACGTGGTTGCATTGCCTAATAAAAGGAAACCCTTCTAGGTTCCTTCCACTCCCAGGGACCTTAACTACTATGGCAGATGCCGTTTTGATAACAGGGCCACTGTTAGAGTGCATCTTGCCCTGGGGGCCAATAGCTCTTGAATCTCCACATTTCTGAAACCTTACCATCATCCCACCATGCCCCCACAAATGGCATGGCATACAACCATGCAGTGCTATTGTGATATTGTGCTGGCCTGGAGCCAGAATCTGAGCAACGCTATTTTTATAAAATGCAAAGCTGTTTTTAAATAAGTTGCAATGGCTGCCCCATTCTCCTCACAATAACTACTGTTCTTGGCCGCTGTAAATAGAACTGCTAGTTTGTTCTGCAAAACTATGTAAAGCTGCTTACCTTTTCTTATCAGTAACTGCTAAAATCTGTGACTTCTATCACCACCCAGACAATGTGTAAACAAATGTATATCTTGACTTCTGTAAACCACTGAAGTAACAAACAGAATGACAAAAGTCCCCTAGACCTTGGAATGTCCGGAGACCCCCGCCCTTGTCTCCGCCCAGGAGGTGAATCACAGAATCCCCTAGCCCTTGGAATGTCCGAAACCTTTTCATCCCCATCCCCGCTCAAACCTTTTCATCCCCATCCCCGCTCTTCACCCCCACTCCCAAGGTGGTTTTTCAGGTATAAAAAGTCTTGGCACCCTCCTTTTGACGCCACAGGTTGGAGAGACGTGAGTCCTCTGTGGTCGCCGGCATAATAAATGACCCTGCAATCTGGCATACTTTTGTCTTGGTGCTAACTTTCTACGCTCGGTCCAATACAACACTATGACCCCAGCTAGACCCAGCAGTACAGCCACGACTGCAGCACTTGAGCCTATGTAGTTCCCTGTACTCTAAGAAGCAGGCAGTACAGCACACTGGTGAGACAGCCCCTAAGAAAGGAGAACTGATGCACACAGACCCCAGGGCCCAAGGACCATTCCATCCAGCACTCACCATTGTCAACAATTGCTGCCTCTATGACCAACAGAGCCAAGGTGACTGGTTTGTGCCCTGACCAGTTCCTGAGAAACTGCTCACTCAGGGGGCCCCTACCCACAACAAAGCCATATGATTATCTCTATGAAAACATATAGTTTAGGCCTCTGAGGCAATTGTAGACACCACTGTCATTAATTATATCAAAATGAATCACATGGAAACTGCACTATTGCATCCACCCTGAAGCAAAGCAAAAGCACCCTACAGAATCAACAATATATGGTACCTGCATAGGAAAGAGTCTTTCCCTTCAAGAGTTACTATATAAAATTGGAAGAGACATCTCTTCCACCAGATATGCAGATATCAATGTAGGGACATAAGAAACCTGAAAACACAAGAAAGCATAACAGCTCCAAAGGAACGCCATAATCCCCCCATCACACATCCAAAAGAAAAGTAAATCTGTGAAATACATGAAAATAAATTCAAAATAATGGTCTTAAGGAAATTCTATGAGATACAAGAGAACACAGATAGACAATTCAATTGAATCAGAAAAACAATTCATGATGTGAATGAGAAATTCAAGAAGATATCATATATATCATAGAAAAATCCAAACACAAATCCTGAAGCTGAAGAATTTAATGAATGAGGTAAAAATTACAATTGATAGTATCAACAGACTAGATCAAACAGAAGAGAAAATTTCTGGACTCAAAGACAAGTCTTTTGAAATAACTCAGTGACATTCAAAAAAAGAAAAAATAATAAAATTTAAAAAGGCTATAAGACATATGGGACACCATTACATGAACAGATATTTGCATTAGGGGAACTTCAAAGGAGAAAAGATTGGAAAAGGCATAGAAAACCTATTTAATGAAGTAAATGCTTAACACTTACCAAGTCTTGGAAAATTTATGGTCATTTAGATCCAGGAAGCTCAATAGTTCCCAAATAGACTCAAAACAAAAAGTTTTTCTCTGATGCATATTATCATCAAAGTGTCTAAGGTCAAACACAATGAGAATTCTAAAAAGAGTAAGAGAAAAACATCAAGTTAAACATAACAGAATCCTCACTAGACTAATAGCAAATTTTTTTATTTCTCAAAAACAAACCTTACAGGCTAGAAGAAAAGCAGATGATATATTCAAAGTACTGAAGGGAAAAAAACCCTGCAAGCCAAAAAATACTATACCCAGCAAGACTATCTCACAGAACTGAAGGAGAAATAAAGCTTTTTCAAGACAAACAAAAATTGAAGGAATTCATCACCACTATAGTAATCTCACAATAAATGATTAAGGGTTTCTCCATTGGAAGCATAAGAATGATAGTTACCATTGTGAAAACAAACAAATGTACAAAACTCAATGACAGAGCAGACATGCAAATGAGAAAGAGAAAGCAATTGAACCTTATTACTATGGAAGACCCCTGAACCACAAAGATAAACAATATGAGAATAAAAGGAGCAATATGCTGCCTACAATAAACTCACTGTCCCTATGAAGACACACATAGACTGAAAGTGAAGGGATGGAAAAATACAGGCCATGAACATGGAAACCAAAAGCAAGCAGGAGTAACTATATTTATATCAAATAAAAATACTTTAAATCAAAAACTGTAAAAACAAAGAATATTATTATAAAATGATAAAGAAATCAATTCAGCAAGAGGATATAACAATTGTAGATATATATACACCCTACACTGAAGCACCCAGATACACAAATCGAATGTTATTAGAGCTAAAGGGAGAGATAGACTCAAATAAAATAATTAAAGACTTCAACATTATACCCTCAGCACAGGACAGATCATCTAGACAGAAATTCAACAAAGATACACCAGGTTTAACCTGCACTTTAGATTAAATAGACCTAATAGACATTGCAGAACATTTCAACCAACTGCTGCAGAATACAAATTCTTTTCACCAGCACATGAAACATTAAGGATAGACTGTGTTAGACTAAAGTCTCAAAAAATTTTATAAAATCAAAATCATATCAATTATGTTTTTAGTCAATAATGGAATATAACTAGGCCTCAATAAACAAGAGGAACTGGAAACTGTACAAATACATGGAAATTAAACAACATTCTCTTGAATGACCAATGGGTCAACTAAGAAATTAAGAAGAAAAATTTAAAAACTTTTGAAGTAAATGAAAATAGGAATGAACCTAAACATATGGAATACAGCAAAAGCAGTAATAAGAGGGAAGTTTATAGGAATAAATACCTAGATCAAAAAGGTAAAAATATTTTAAATAAACAACTTGATGCATATCAAGGAACTAGAAAAGCATGAACAAATCAAACCCCAAATTAGTACATGAAAAGACATAAAAAAGATTAGAGCAGAAAGAAATAAAATTAAGACTAAAAAGAAATACAAAAGATCAAGGAAACAAAACATTAGTTTTTGGAAAATATAAAATTGACAAACCAATGGATTATATAGCCAACTGGTTTTTGACAAGGATGCCACCAACATACATTGGGGAAAGGAGAGTTCCTTCAATAAATGGTGCTGGGGAAAAAGTCTACTGAAACTAATTTATTGTCATTATACAGGAAGGATAATGGATATCCATATGCAGAGAATAAAGATAGACTCTCATCTCTCACCATATAAAAAATTAACTCGGAATCATTTAAAGACTCAAATATAAGACCAGAAACCATGAAACTGCTAGAAGAAAACATGGGATAAATGCTTCTGAACATTGGTCTGGGCAAAGATTTTATAGATACAAACTCAGAAGTACAGACAACGAAAGTAAAAATAGACAAATAGAATTATATTAAACTAACAAGATTTGGTACAACAACCAAAAAGCAATCAAAATAGTGAAGAGTCAACCTGTAGAATGGGAGAAAATATTTGCAAACTATTCATTTGACAAGGTATTAATATGCAGAATAAAAAAGGAATTCAGAAAATTCAACAGAAAAAAAAACCAAAAATAGTTCCAATAAAAAATAAGCAAGTGATCTAAACAGTCATTTTTCAAAAGAAGACATGCAAAAGGCTAACAAGTATATAAAAAGAAATGCTTGACATCACTAGTCATCAAGGAAATGCAAATCAAAATCACAATGAGATACCATCTCATCTCAGTTAGAAAGGTTATTATCAAAAAGACAAAAAAATAAGTGCTGGTGAAGATGCAGGGAAAGGGGAACTTTTACATACTGTTGGGAATGTAAATTAAGCCACTAATTATGGAAAACAGTATGGAGGTTCTTCAAAGAACTAAAAATAGAACAACCTTATGATCTAGTAATCCCACTACTGGATATATATCCAAAGGAAAGGAAATCAGTATATCAAAGAGATACCATCATTCCCATGTTTATTACAGCACCATTCAAAATAGCAAAGATATGGCATAAACCTGTGTCCATCAGCAAATGAATGGATAAAGAAAATGTAATATACATGTACAATGGGATACTTTTCAGGCATAAAGAAGAATGAAATCCCATAATGTCCAGGAACATGGATGGAACTGAAGGTGATTATGTTAAATGAAATAAGCCAGTCACATGAAAACAAATATTGCATGTTCTCACTCATATATGGAATGTAAAAAGTTGATCTCATAGCAGAGAGACTAGAATAGTGATTACTAGAGGCTGGGAAGGGTGGGGGAATAGGGAGAGGTTGGTTAAGAAATACAAAATTATAGCAGAAATAGAAGGAATAAATTCTAGTGTTCTATAGCACTGTGGGGTGGCTACAATGAAGAATAATTTATTGTATATTTTCTAATAGCTAGAAGAGTGGATTTTGAATGTCCCCAACACAAATGATAAATATTTGAGGTGATGAATATGTTAAATCCTGATATGATTATTGCACATTTTATATATCTATCAAAATATCATACTGTATCCCATAAATAAGTATATGTATAATGTGTCAATTAAAAAAAACATAAAAACCTGTACAATACCAGAGCTAAGTCAAAATACTAAATCTGTGAGGATATGGAAGGCACTTTGAACACTTGTACAGTGTTTATGTTATTATTATTTATATTAATTAGCATTGTATTAAGGTGAATGTTAGTAGCAATTAGTATTATGTTGCCTATTTTGGTTGCTATAATACACAGTCTTTCTTTTGTATCTCTAAGGAACCATATTCTCCTATTTGTTAAAAGAAAAGCAATGCATGAAATACAAACTGAGCCAATATAATACTATCTACCAGGCACCATTCTAGTCTCTGCAGATACAAATGTGAATATTATTGATAATAATTATACCTGCCTTAGAGTACTTTGAACGAACATAAGCCAGTTACAAGATAAAGACAGAAAATAAAAGACAACCTCTGGCTAAGTTAAATCTCTGATTAAGCTACACCTACTAGATTTTAAAATAGTTTATGAATTTGCTTAATATGCATAGCATGCTCTTCATTTTTTATTTGACATGTTCCCTTTCAAATTGCACTATGATTGCTTAAATGAACCAGTGAGCAAGTTAGTACAGATATATATTTTTTGGAAATGCATACACTTTGTAAAATTAAGCCATCTATAAGTTTTTTGGAATACTGAGAATACTGTAGTTCTCTAAACAAAAATTTTAAATGTATTTGTATTATTTTAGTAATTAAAAGATTTAGCATAACCCTTTTAAAATATTTTGTTTTCAGACAAGCTTCCTTTTCTCTATCAAAATGATGTGTTTGATACTACAGTTAAATTACATACATACTCAATACCTCTTATATCTTGATTTTTAAGATATAAAATTCAGTTTTCCTTTCCTACAATAATATATGTATTATTCGTTAAAGTTAAGGGACTCATAGGAGGACTTGCTCATCATTTTTTTCCAAATTTTGAAACTTTGTCCCGATGGTTGTCAAGTTTGAAGCATGAAGTCTTTAGAACTGATCAGAAAAAGAAAGAATTTTAAACAGTCCACCAAATCATAGATATTTATTCACCTCTGCTATATGTTCAGGACTGTGTTAAGTGCTTACCAAGTAAGAAAGGTTAAGATCCTTGTACTCTATGATCTTAGATTATTATATCCAGCCCTACATACTAAGATGTTGTCTTGTTACTCAGCTTATTTTTGCCATTTTCAGTCGATATTTGCATGCAAGTACTGATGCAAAAAATTTTCCCTTCCTCTGAGATTTGTGCCCTATTTGCTCATGATATATTATCTATTTATATTGCTTATATTTCCTCAGATTTTTAGCTTTAATTTTGATTTCATGCATGTATCTGCCAGAGGTTGATGTCAGGACCCTGCTGGTACCATGTAATGAGTAAGCAATGGTTATTCTTTGTATTTTAAATAAACGTGTACATTTAGTAATTTTTCTTCCTTAAATTTTTGGTAGAATTTACTAATACGCCTATATATGCCTGGTAATTTCTGTGGGAAGGTTTTTGATAAGAAAGAATTTTTTAAAAAATTATTAAGGCAACCTATATTTTTATTTCATTTTGTATCAGTTTTGCTAATTAGCATTTTTAAAGAAATTTGTCCAATATTTCTAAGTTGTTAAATTTATGGGCATTTATATTATTTTCTTATTATACTTTGGTATCTGTGACATATGTAGGAAACACACTCAGTGTTAGGAATCCACTTTTTTTTTTTTAACTTTTTTTAATCAATTAATTTTATTTTTTTAAACATACATCAGGTTTTATTAATTTTCCCTATTTTAGGTTTGTATTCCATTATTTGATTTCTGATTTTTATTGCTTCTAATTACATAGTGTTTTTTTATTTTTTATTAAAAATTTTAATTTTTTCACTTTCATTGAAATAGATCTGACAAATTAAATTTCATATATTTAAAGTTTACAATGTGAGAATTTCATGTACATATACTTTGTGAAATGATGACCACACATCCATCACTTCTTATATTTATGTTTTTTTTCCCTTTGGTGAAAACACTTAAGATCTACTCTTTTAGCAAATTTCAAGTATAGAATATAATATTATTAACTATAGTCACCATGCTGTACATTAGATCCTCAGAACTAATAACTGAAAGTTTGTACCCTTTACCAACATCTCCTCATTATCTAACCCCTCAGCCACTGACAACCTCACTCTACTCTCTGTTTCTATGAGTTTGATTTTCTTTTAAAAAAAGAGTCCTCATATAAGGGGAATCATTATCTTAATATAATAAAACCCATCTGTGACAAACCCACAACCAACATAATACTGAATTGACAAAAGTTGAAAACATTTCCATTGGAACAAGGCAAGAATGTCCACTCTCACACTTCTATTCAAAATGGTGCTGGAAGTCCTAGCCAGAGCAATCAGACAAAAGAATGAAATCAAGGGCATCCAAATAGGTAAAGAGGAAGTCAAGTCAAACAGCTGCTGTTTAGTGATGATATGATTGCTTACCTAGAAAACCCTAAAGACTCCTCCAGATAGCTCCTAGAACTGATAAATGAACTTCAGCAAAGTTTCAGGATACAAAATTAATGTACACAAATCATTAGCTCTGCTATACATCAACAGTGACCAAGCTAAAATAAAATCAAGAACTTAATCCCTTTCACAATAGCTGCAAAAAAGTAAAACAACATACTTAGGAATATACCTAACCAAGGAGGTGAAAGACCTCTATGAGGAAAACTACAAAACATTGCTGAAAGAAATCATACATTACACAAAGAAATGGAAACACATTTCATGCTCATGGATGGGTAGTGTGAAAATGGCCATACTGCCAAAAGCAGTCTACAAATTCTTGCAATTCCCATCAAAATACTACCATCATTCTTCACAAAACTAGAAAAAACAGTCCTAAAATTCAAATGAAACAAAAATAGAGCCTTCATAGCCAAGGTAAGACTAAGCAAAAAGAAAAATCTGGATGCATCACATTACCCGACTTCAAACTATACTATAAGGCCATGGTCACCAAAACAGCATGACACTGGTGTAAAAAATAGGCACATAGACCAATGGAACAACATTGAGAATCCACAGCCAACTGATCTTTCAGAAAGCAAACAAAAACATTAACGTGGGGAAAAGACACCCTATTCAACAAATGCTGTTGGGATAATTGGCAAGCCACATGCAGAAGAAAGAAACTGGATCCTCATATCTCACACCAAAATCAACTCGAGATGGCTTAAAGACTTAAATCTAAGACCTGAACCCATAAAAATACTAGAAGATAACATTGGAAAAATCCTTTGAGACTTTGGCTTCGGCAAAGACTTTATAATCAAGAACACAAAAGCAAATGGAACAAAAACAAAGATAAATAGATGGGAGTTAGTAAACTAAAATGCTTCTGCACAGCAAAAGAATAATCAGCAGAGGCTGGGTGCAGTGGCTCACGCCTGTAATCCCAACACTTGGGGAGGCTGAGGCGGCTTGATTGTGAGGTCAGGAGATTGAGACCATCCTGGCTAACACAGTGAAAATCTGTATCTACTAAAAACACAAAAAAATAGCTGGTGTGGTGGCATGCGCCTGTAGTCCCAGCTACTCAGGAGGCTGAGGCAGGAGAATCACTTGAACTTGGGAAGCGGAGGTTGCAGTGAGCCAAGATCGGGCCACTGCACTCCAGCCTGGGCGACAGAGAGAGACTCCATTGGAAAAAAAATAAAAAAGAAGAATCAGCAGAATCAGCAGAATTAACAGACAACCCACAGAGTAGGAGAAAAATCTTCACAATCTATATATCCAACAAAGGAACAAAGGGCTAATATCCAGAATCTACAAAGAACTCAAACAAATCAGCAAGAAAAAACAAATGATTCCATCCAAAAGTGGACTAAGGGCATGAATAGACAACTCTCTAAAGAAGATATGCAAATGGCCAACAAGCATACGGAAAACTGCTCAACATCACTAATTACCAGGGAAATGCAAATCAAAATCACTCAAGTTCTGCAAGCTGGTAATAATTAAAACATCATAAAATAACAGCATGGGGGTAATGAAATGGGAATACTTTTACATTGTTGGTGAAAATGTAAACTAGTACAACCCCTATGGAAAACAGTGTGAAGATTCCTTAAAGAACTAAAAGTAGATCTATCATTTCATCCAGCATTCTTACTACTAGGAATCTATCCAGAGGAAAATAAGTCATTATATGAAAAAGATACTTGTTCACACATGTTTATAGCAGCACAATTTGCAATTGCAAAAATATGGAACCAGCCCAAATGCCCATTAATCATAGATTGGATAATGAAAATGTGATACAGACACACACACACACACACACACACACACACACACACACACACACATCATGGAATACTATCCAGCCATAAAAAAGAACAAAATAATGGCATTCACATCAACCTGGATGGAATTGGAGACTATTATTCTAAGTGAAGTAAGCAAGAAATGAAAAAATAAACAACATATGTTCTCATAAGTGGGAGTTAAGCCTTGAGGATGTAAAGGCATGAGAATAATAAAATGAACTTTGGGACTAGGGGAAAGGGTGGGAATGGGGTGAAGGATAAAAGACTACACATTGGGTACAGTGTACACTGCTTGGGTGACGGACGCACCAAAATCTCAGAAATCACCACGAAAGAAATTCATGTAACCAAACAAACACCACCTGTTTCTCAAAAACCTGTCGAAATACAAATACATTTTAAAATCCTGCTTACATCAGGGGTTGTTAGATTTTGTGCCTGGAGTTGTTTAGCTTTGTGCAGTTTGTATTATGACTTTCAGGTTTACCATGGGGATATATGTGTTAATGGCACAGAAAACCTGTAAATATAATTGTTCATGCTCTATCAAGATAAGCTGTAGGCCTCCTAATTATTTTAATTGAATACTGCTGCTCCCTTTGTGCTACTTTACTTGTATTAATGATGATTTGAGTAATTGGATTTAGAAGAACATAGCATGTTTGCTTGTCTGCATACTGAATTTTAGTGACGTTTCCTCAAGTAAATTGAGAATAATACTGAAATGCTATAATCTTGTGATATATAACTGGAACGTCTATGGGCTTTTAGTAGAGAAAGGAAGAAAAAATTCCTACACTCTTCTTTCTTTGCATAAGATATAGGCATACACATATATATCTGTATATATGATACTTATACACGATTGTATATATCCCAATATTTAGAAAGAAATACAGACAATCCTGTATTCCTGATGATAGTTCAACTTATGATGGTTTAACTTATGATTTTAAAAAATTCAGATGGGTTTATTAGGGTATTAAATACATTTTTGACTTATGATATTTTCAACTTGCAATGGGCTTATGGGATATTAAGTCAAGGAACATCTGCATATGTATATTTCTGTGTTTTAAAAAGCATATTTTTCTTTGATATCCTCTGATGTAACACATATCCAGTTACAATCTATGATCTCCCAGAAAATATTAGTTATATTTGTTGAACAATTAGAACACATGGACACAGGGAGGGGAGCATCACACACTTCGGTCAGTTGGGGGAGGGCTAGGGAAGGGACATCTGGGTTGGGGAATGTGGGGAGGGATAATGAGGGGAGAAATACCAGATATAGGTGATGGGGGGATGAAGGCAGCAAACCATTTTGCCATGTATGTACCTACACAACAATACTGCATGATCTGCACATGTACCACAGAACCTAAATTACAATTAAAAAAACAATATTTTATTATACAAACAATATTTTTCAGATTTGGTTAGCTCTATTTTGGAAACATGCAAAAATAAAAAAAAATTGGTATATGAAAACAAGATCATTATTTCAGGTCCCAGAAAACAAAGAATTATATGAGAATGGTTAATAGTGATTAAAACTCTATTTCCAGCTACTTATACATATAGCTAAATTATTCACTCACATGTTAGTCATTCATTTATCCATTTGGAGAATGATAGTCATAACCATATATGCTTTCTGGATTTCTTTTTCTTTTTCTTTTCATGTCCTTGTTGTTTTATATGCATATAAATTTATTCTTTGGTTCAAAACTTGTCAAATCTTGTTGGAAACATGCAGGACATGAAAAAGCAAGGCCAGGTATAAAATTTTATATTTATTAATCTAAAATTCTATTTTGAAATATTAGCTTTCATAAAGTATGCTGGAAGAGATAGAAAAGTGGGAGGAGTCATAGAGCCCATTCTTAGTGAGCTTATGCTATTATAAAGCAAAATTGTTACAGAAAAAAATCTAACATGCAGTGTGAGCACATTACATTTTTACTTTAATCATTGAGATTATAACTAACAGAATAACAGAGGGTTGAAATGGATTTTTCAAACTAGAATGATGAAACTAATGAAAAAATGCTGAAATAAAATTTCTAAATTAGATGCAAAACTGGATTACACCCTGTAGTATGATAAAAGCTTTTTTTGTGTGAGTGTTCTCTCTCCTGCATGTCAAAAACTGCGACATGTCTAATATATATTACCCTAAATTTACACTATCATGTTGGCCTGTCATATTATGCTAGCAGAAGATATGAGTCCTGGGTCAAAGAGAAAGGCATTTATTACTATGGAACAATGGGCAATATAAATAATAGCCTATTTTCATCAATTCCTTTATGCCCCCAAGTTTTATAGGACCCAGAGAGATGCTGGACAAATAGTGGATTATGTTAAAGGAGAATTCTGAACTTAGGAAACTCAAATCTTTTATAATAGGTGGTAACAAGGCCTATCATTTTACTCCAGAGGGAACAATTATCTTTATTATACTAGAGAGTAAGTGTGAGAAAACCTATCCTTTCCTCTGGAGAGTAGCACAATCTTCCAAGGCTGTTCATGATGTATTCTTGAAAACATAGTCTGGAAAAAGGACAGGCAATATTTCACTTAAAAGCTATGTAGAAAAGTAAAAGACAAATAGAGATTTGTTCTACACCATCATGGATTCTGGCAAATTTTCCCATGAGTATGCCACTCTGTTGGTGACCATGATTAATCTGACAGAAGCTGGGAATATGTGTATCTAAGTGGTCTTACACAAGGATTTAATTAAGGCTACTACCAATAGGATTCAAATCAGCATCTGCTGACCTTCTGTGTTGAGCTTAACTATGCTTCCCAGGGTCCAACATCTAACCAACAGAATAAAAGTCATAATCCATTACAGTCTATTTTAGGCCATGTGGCTTTCTTCCTAAGTTTCTGTATTGATAGCTCCAGTTGACCTGAGACATTAATACAGTTACAGAAGCAATTGCACAAGATCTCATCTTGGTTTGCGCCTATCTATCCATAACAAACCTGGCCGGTAAATTGAACTGATCTGATGACTTCCGGACTAAAGTGGTGTCATTGACTACTTTAGTTAAAGTAAGAAACAAATTTCATACTGCCTTTTCTAATTGGATGACCACATTGTAGAGACAACTGCTTACAGAGGGTGTAAAAATAACAAGTCAATTATCCCTCTAGGTAGCTCCTCCGAGTAACCACGTGTAGTTTCATTTTAGAGAGGTTTCTATGGTCATCTAAGAAACATATTATAATGCACTGTTGGTGTTTCCTTTAACATTAGGAAATCTCTTGTAACCACCACCAGGGTGTAAGTCACAGTATTTTTGGGAGGGAGGGAAGTTAATGTCTGGCTTCCATATAAGAAGTATAGTTTCAAGAATGCATGTGGTGCCACTGGAAATAAGGGTTTGCTAACAACCTACATCAGTAGGGGAAGAATTTTACAGTGTCTTCAACATGACCTCCTGGCCAGCTGATAAACTATAAGATTCATAATTCAATTTTAATAATTGAGTCTAGTCATGATTTTTGGAGGGACTTCCTGAGTGCACTTTATCCAAAATGCCCTATTGATTCATGCCACCAACTGGGTGACATTTATCCAACACATGAGTGTTTGAGTAGTGGCTATTGGAATGGGAGTAGGGAAGACATCTGGAGATACTGATGAGTTTTGCCTGAGAGGTTCAGGAGTTTGAGTCATCCTCTAGTGTTTTTGGCAGATTTCTTGGAAGGATTAAGGGAAATGGCTATCATAATATACAGTCAGTGGGTTGAGAATAGTGATTAGACAGACCCATGAATCAATTAAATTCTAGACACTTAACAATGGTTTAAGAGAAAAACAAGTTTTTAATAACAAGGGTGGCTACAAGAAGTTCTGATGAAAAATCATTAATGCCTCACTTACTCCATACCTCCAAGATGTAAAATATTTTTTCCTCATATGCCTGGGTTGTTTCCTCCACTATTACTAAACAAACAAACAAGCAAGTATGTCCTAATCCAATAGCTATAATTTCACTTCTTCTTCCAGTCATCTCCAGTTTGCAACCAGATATGGAGGGAAAGTGTGTGAGAGTTAAAGGACACTTTTATAAAATTAATGGAGACTCACTATATCATTTACCTATATTCAACCAATATAGGGAGACCCAGTGAGCATTGTATTCAACATAGTAGTCATTATTTTTATGATGTGGGATGATATCAGTCCAACCAGATAAGGCAGGTGGCTGAACTAGAATTAAATTGGAATCCTCTAGGCCCCCTTAAAGTGTATAATAAGAAGACCATCTTCAGTTTGTCATTAGAGAAAAAAAAAGTGTGATGTTCAGGAATAATCAAGACATAATCCTAAAATTTCAAAATACGTCTGTATAATTCTCCAATACTTTCATCCCATTCATTACCCAGAAAGTTTCTAAGAAGACGTGATTCTTTTCTAGGGACAGCTGTATTTAGTAATTAAAGTGTCTTGTTAGGATGTGTGTACCAGGAGACATTGAGGGAGACAGAATCATAAATCTTTTAGGGTCAATTTTTGATAAGCCTGTATATATGCTCAGCAACATCAGATGCCTACTGATGGTGGTGAGTGGAGGGCCACCTGAATACCTTGATTTTAGCTACTCGTTAAGTTTTTATTTTATAATAAAAAGTGTACCACTATCAGTCTTAATCATCTGGAGAGCCAAACATATGACACAGATTAGTTCCAGTTGTCATAACCATGTGTCCAGAGTTAAGTGATTAGAAGTACAGAACATAACAAGAAAAAGTGTCAGTTTGCAATGAAGCATCACCAATAGCCCTGAGAAAGAATCAAAGGTTCGTTAAATTCAATCTGCTAGCAGTAGATGGGAGTAACACTCCATGCAGTGTGACATCTCTCATTAGGAGACAAAACGTGTTAAAGAGGAAGTTGCAAGGGAAATTAGAAAATACTTTAGAGTGAAAGAAAATGAAAACACAACTTTCCAAACTTATTGAATGTAGAGACAGCAGTACTAAGAGAGAAGTTTGTATCTGTTAATGCCTATATTTAAAAAAGAAGATCTCAAATCAATAACCTAAACTCCCACCTTAAACTTCCTCCTTCCTTCTGTTTGCTTTGTGGAATTGGGGCAGATATCTGTTGGGACAGAACCTGTGGGGACATTCACAACATAGGATGACCCCAACTGCCACAGTAAATGGAAGGATATAACAAAGAGGAGAGCAGAAAGTGATGAAACAGACAATGAAAAAAAATGATGATATTTAAAACTCAAAAGTCAATTATTTAAAATATCTACAAAATTGACAAAACTTTATTTAGGCTGATCAAGAGGAAAAAAAAAGAAGCAGATTCACATTTCTAAAATCAGGAAAGAAAGAGGGTACATAACTATTGACCTTACAGAAATAATGGTGCTTACTTTGGCAGTACATATACTAAAATTGGAATGATATAGAGAAGGTTAGCATGGCCCATGCACAAGGATGACGTGCAAATTCTTGACCATTCCATATAGTTACATAATGGTAAAGAGTTAATTCCATAAGAAGACCTAACTATTCTAAATACATATGGACATAACAAAGAAGCACCCAGATTCATAAAGCAAGTTTTTCAAGACCTTCAAAAAGACTTAGACTCCCACTCAATAATAGTGGGAGACTTCAACACCCTGCTGACAGTATTAGACAGATCATCAAGTCAGAAAATTAACAAAGGTGTTGAAGATCTGAATTCAACACTGGACTAAATGGACCTGATAGACATCTACAGAACTCACCACCCCAAAACAACAGAATATGCATTCTGCTCATTGCCACATGGCACATACTCTAAAATGATCACACAATTGGACATAAAACAATCCTCAGCAAATGCAAAAGAACCAAAATTATACCAACCACTCTGTAGGTCCACAGCACAATAAAAACAGAATTCAAGACTAAAAAAATTGCTCAAAAGTATACAATTATATGTAAATTAGATGACCTGCTCCTGAATGACATTTGAATAAATAATGAAATTAAGGTGGAAATCAAGAATCTCTTTGAAACTAATAAGAACAAAAATACAACATACCAGAATCTCTGGGACACAGGTAAGGCAGTGTGAAGAGGGAAATTTATAGCAGTAACTGCCCCTATCAAACAGTTAGAAAGATCTCAAATTAACACCCTAATATCACAACTAAAAGAACTAGGGAAACATGAGCAATCCAATTCCAAAACTAGCAGAACAAGATGTAACCAAAATCAGAGCTGAACTGAAGGAGATTGAGGTGTGAAAAACTATTCAAAAGAGCAATGAATCCAGGAGCCAATCTAAAAAATAAATAAATAAATAAGATAGACCACTAGCTAGACTAATAAAGAATAAAAGAGATATCCAAATAAGCATAATCAGAAATGCAAAGGGTATATTATCACTGACCCCACAGAAATAAAAATAACAATTGGAGACTATGATGAATACCTCTGTGCACAAAATAGAAAACCTAGAAGAAATGTATAAATCCCAAACATATACTGAAATACCCTAGCTTGGCTATAATGAATACATTTTAAATAATCCTGCTAACTCCATTTTGTCCACCCTGAGCTATGCAGGGCATTCTGTTCCAAAAGCTTGCGGTCTGAGACACCTGGCATCTTTGTAACCAATTTTCTGACAAACAGGTCCCACCGGCCCTGTACATCCTGTATCTGCAACTGTGTAACTGTTATCCCACACTGCTACCCCACATCCTGAGTAAAAATAACAATTTTAAGTAGAACTTTTTGTTAGGCACCCCCTTCTCCTCTAACCTGCTCCTTCTGCTTCTGTAATAATCTGCTTACTGCCCCCTGACCCTAAACTGGTATAAAAATGTTGACTGCCCTTTGTTCTTGACCAAGAGGTTGGAGCTCTAGCTGACTCTCAGACACCCGCATAAAAGTGGACTCTCAACAAACTCAGTGCATGGCACTTCTGTTTAAATTTGCTTGGCTAGAACAATACATCCTCCCAAGACTGAAGGAGGAAGAAGTTGAATACCTTAAGAGATGAATAACAAGCTCCAAAATTGAATCAGTAATAGTCTACCAACCTAAAAAAAGCCCAGGACCAGACAGCTTTACAGGTGAATTCTACCAGTTGTACAAGAAGAGTTGGTACGATTCCTATGGAAATCATTTTTTTAAAATGAGGAGGGACTCCTCCTCAACTTATTTGATGAGGCCAGCATTGTCCTCAATGCTGATATTCTTCAAGGATATTCCTGATGACAAACTACTTCAGTTCTCATCTCATACTCCTGTAGTTTTGGCTATAAAAGTAGTTCACTCCACCCTTAAAAACATGGTCAGATAACAAAAAAGTGGGAATATGAGTAAGGATCCTGCAACACTACTAGCACAAGACTTATTTACCCTTAATTTTTAAATTTTAAAGATAACTTTCAATCAGCTGTAGAAAAGCACTTTGCTAAAACCTCTCACAACATAAAACTCACAGTTTTATGGAAAGATGTAAATAGTAATGTATGGTGTGTTCCAAACAATTTGCTAACATGGGGAAGAGGATATGCTTGTGTTCACACCACCTCAGGTCCTCTCTGGATTCTAGCATGATGCATCACATCATACCATGGCATGGCAACGACCTAACCCGGTACCAGAAATGAAGGAAAAGACCCTGCAGGACCCACAGCCCTGGATGATGCAGCTTTCTTGGATGACACAAGTCCCAGACATTACCTGGGGAAGGCTGAAGAAGGCAACTCAAGAGGCTGAGCGAATCCTGCTCCAAACACAAACACTATTCACTCCAGATAATTTGTTCCTTTTTTATTCTCTCACTTTGCGTGCTACCTGTACCTGCTACACTCTATTGAGCCCATCTTCTAAATGCCTCTTTTCGACCATGTTACTTAGGCAGACACTCCCTTCCCAGCCTCTAACGATGCGGTTGCTTAGCTAGGAAGGATTGACATACCCCTGGTGGGGTCCCTCAGTAATAGCACACATTAGACTGTGGTGCCAATAAAATGTTACTGATTATACTCATGTTTGTCTTATGCTATTTACTAATTCTAGGATGCAAAGCTGAAAATGACTTATAACTGCTGTGCCTGACAAAACTGTTGCTGCACACATCTTTACTCTTTAATCAACAAAACCTGATGCAAAAATCAGAAAAGGGGGAGATGTAGGAGATTGGTCAGGGTGGTGGGAAAAATTATAGGAAAGATACAAACCTTCTTGGAAGGCCAGGAGGTTTTCCAAAAGCTCTGGGAAAGGGCTATGACTGAAGGCAGCCTAATCCTCTTCCGTGAGCTAACGGCAGAGGGGAGATAACAAGGGAGTGTAAAAAAATTGATCTAGATAGGTTTGTTTACCTATTTCCCTGAAACCAACCTTTGATCATCTGTGTGCAGGACTGCCCCCTACTTGGGGAGTTGTTGACAATGTTAATTAGCACAAATCACATTTGCTGTGCAATATTAGGTCATTTTTACATCTATACTATCTTTTTATGTCTGTGGGTCCCATTTATAATAAGAATTTGGCATAGAGGCCAGGTGTGGTGGCTCACGCCTATAATTTCAGCACTTTGGGAGGCCAAGGCAGGTGGATCATGAGGTCAGGAGTTCAAGACCAGCCTGGCCAATATGGTGAAACCCCATCTCTACTAAAAATACAAAAATATTAGCCTGGAGTGGTGGCGGGTGCCTATAATCCCAGCTACTCAGGAGACTGAGGCAGAGAATTGCCTGCACCTGGGAGGTAGAGGTGGCAGTGAGCCAAGATCATGCCACTGCACTCCAGCAGGGTGACAAAGCTAGACTCCATATCTATCTATCTATTTGCATCAAATATATATATATATATATATATATATTTGGTGCAAATTCAGCAACATATAAAAAGGATTATAAACCATGACCAAGTGGAATTGATTTTAGGAATTCAAGGTTCATTTAACATATGAAAATCAATTAATATAATACATTTTGTTAATAGAACAAAGGACATAAAACATATCATCTCAGTAGAGACAGAAAAAACATCTGACTACATCTAACATCCATTACAAAAATGGATCAAGTACCTAAATGTAAGAGGTAAAATTAGAAAACTCTTAGTAGAAAAATTAGCTGTAAAAATGTATGGCCTTTGAGAAACACTCAGATCTGACACTTAAAGTACAAGCAACGTATGAAAAAATCGATACCTTTAAAATTTTAATTTTATTAAAAGAAAACTTTAAAAATTAAAATTAAAAACTTCTATGTTTCAAAGTTTACTATCAAGGATGTAAAAAGTCAACCACATAATGGGGGAAAATATTTGCAAGATCAAAATATCTTATGAGTATCTTGTATTCGGAATTTATAAAGAACTAATTAAACTAAATAAGAAAAATAAAAATAAACTGAGTAAAAATGGGCAAGGGGTTTGAATAGACATTTCTTCAAAATGATTATACAAATGTACAACAAACACGTGAAAACATGCTCAACATTACTATTCATTAGGTAAATGCAAATCAAAACCACAGTGAGATACCACTTCAAACTCACTAAATAATGAAAAAAAAAAATAAACAAAAAGCTGGAAAATAACAAATGTTGGCAAGGATGTAGAGAAATGTAAGAAAAGTATTCAAGTCAAATAATTTGCAAGAATGTTTGAAGTTCACATATACTAATAGTTTTTTTTAAAGTATTACAGTTCAAATTTCAATGCAACTGAATACATATGTTTGCATTTTTATACCTTAAATATTTCTGAAAATAATGAAAATGAATCTGACTCATGAAACTAGTATATAGAAAATTTAAATGATTCAAATTAATTAGGTATGCCATGAAAAAACAAACAAAATCTTATATAAAGTGAAATGCCATGTCGGTAATGTTCTATACTTTGATAAAATCAGAAGAAAGACATTTAATTGTGTTTTTAAACCAAAATTATCAAATCAGCCTGATTATTTAAGTGTTCACTTTGATTAGAAACATTACATAAACATGGATCTAGATGTAATTCTGCATTTATTTACCAAATATTTTAATATGCTTCACAGTTATTTTATTATATATTTTTGTTTATTAATTGTTAGCTTAATGTCCCTTTGCATTACTCTTCTTTCCTTCTGGTGATAGAACTATTTGGATCAGATATTTCTACAGTGCTAACAAAAGACAGTTCTTTGGTCAATTAATCTTTCATAGTGAACCTAAAATGGTCCACAGATGCTAACGGCTAGTGTGCCTTTGTAAATGACTTACTACTTTCCCCATGTGAGAAAAAGGAAAAGTTTTTCTCATTTACAAACGCAAAGAGAATTGGCAGCATCAATATGACAACTTCAGTCATGGGTCAAAAACAAATACAAAAGCACACTGAATTGAAAATAGAAATGCAGAAAAGTGAGAGTTGCTGCCCAGAATGTCAGCAAAAAGGAGAAATTGTAGTTATTTATTCCTGAACTTTTAAATTATACTAGATTTTACTTTTATTGGATGTGAAAGATGAAAACTATTCAATTGTGAGTAATATAGTAACTAAAATATGAAGGCAAAGTTCAAGTTAAAATGTTATATAATGTTGAAATCAGTTCTAATTTTCATATTAAGAAGTACACATTTTTTATTAATAGAAACGTATTTTCTCCCCACCTATCTAAAAAAATGTTGGGAAAAAAGCATGTATATGTTAACAGTGTTGGTTTAAAAGAGGACCAAATGAGTAGACATGCAGGGCAATTACTTGACTCTGTCCAGCTGAGAAAACATTCTACAACATTCTGAAAGCTTTATTAGTGACTTTAGTTATTATTTCCAGAATACTGTGCTTGATTGAGTCTTTCATTCAATCTGAGCATTGTGGATGCTATGTTGGTGTGTTGATTTCTATGTGTGTGTGGTGACAGAAGATGTGTTTTTGCTACTTTCTTAAGCATGAAATTTCTATTCTGATTGAGCAGAAATATGGACACCAAAATGTCTTCTATGTAACATTGTTTAAAAACCTTCTTCTAACTCCAATGGTGAATCAAAGGTATTATTGAAATATTTTATGGCATATGCCACTGAAAGTCTCCATACATTGCAAAGTGAGGGTAGCTTTATTAAACTAAACTTACCAATATGGAAAATAAAACAGACACTGGGTGACCTAAGGAACTGGAGTTCATAGTTAATAAAATTTATAGATTCCTTATATAATCAACTATATTGCACAACTTTTTGAGCAGTGCTAACTTCTACATTACAGCATTAAAGAAACAACTTTAAACAGAATATGGTCACCGATACACTTGTTACTATGTCTGAAAGAATGTAAGAGCCACGGGCCATGGGCTACATCACTTCTTTCTCAGCAATGTAAATGTGGCTTACATAACATCATAGTTCAGTTGCTGAAAACCACTTAAAATGTAGGCACAGTGGCTTTAGGGATTACACAAACTTTTCAGTGTATTTCAGATCATCTTGAACTTATTTAGTGAAATCTAACATTTAATAAAGACTTTATATTGCCAAATTTGAGAAATAGTATGTGGCCCAGTGAAATAAAATCAAGCACTTTTTTGAAGTCACAGATGTCTACTTCCACACCACATGCTATGTAATGTAGAATTCTATTCATTGTGTTTTCCCTTTTCTTATTCTCTCTTTCATCACTCAAATTTAGAATTCCTTCTTTGCTATTAAATTTATTGAATTCACTTTCATAATTTAAAATGTACATTGTATGCACAAAGCTCCAGAATAGCAGCAGTGACATATTTTACTTTGCTTATGATGCATTCTCAACAAGATCATTTCCCTTTAAGAAGCTGTACTTAAAATACTATCAAAACGTAAACTTCCATATGGTAATAAACAAAATTGGTCAAGGTACATACTCCCAAGAATAGGAGTGTAATTAAAATTGCTTCTCCAGGCAGCTACCTAATAGTCCAGTCTCCTTTGTGGATCTGTATATAACAGATACAAAAATACATATTCAAAGACCGAGAATAAGATTTCAGGTAGAAAAGTATGATGTGGGAAATTTAGAAGATGATAAGACTCATTTGATACAAGAGGAACAGTCCATGTTAAATCAAATCAGGTATCTTCTCTGCCACAGTTCTGGATTTAGGTGAATTATATACTCTCTCTCATTTAATCCCTACTTCAGTCTTGCATAGTGGTAGTATAGATCTATTTTATGAAAAATAAAACTGAGGCTCAGTGAGATGACATTACTTTCCTAAGATTATATTGCCAGTAAGTAGCAGAACTTGTATTCAAATCTTGTCTTTGTCTTCAAGGATTGTATTGTTGGTTGCTATGCTGTCTTACTTTTTGCTGGATTCTAGGAAATCCCACTAACTGTGGCTCTTTGACTGCAAAATTTCATTTTGGCATTTTCAGTAAAATTAGTTTGGCAGTATTACTTGTTATTGAGGTCAGAAACTGACCACCAACATGACCCATGGCAACCACTGGTGACCTGCAGCATAAGGAAGTCCTCCTGTAATCTCCCGTTTGAGAGATTTTTGGATTATATTTCATTTGTTTCAAAATGGGTTAGAGGTGAATTAAAAGCATCACAAATCTGGGAGGCATATTTGAAGAAGGCCTTGGATTGATCTCAATGACTCCTTAGTTTCCATCTCCTGGACATCCTAATCCTCATTATGTCAAAAGCAGGGCCTATGCACATGCTTTTCCAGCTTCCTTTAACAATCCCCTTCCAGGAACATCACACATGGGCTTGTTGGGGGATGGGAGAGCTAGGGGAGGGATAGCAGGGGTGTGGAGATTGGGTAGGGATAACATTAGGAGAAATACCTAATGTAGATGACGGGGGGATGGATGCAGCAAAGCACCATGGCATGTGTATACCTGTGTAACGATCCTGCACGATCCGCACATGTACCCCACAACTTAAAGTATATATTAAAAAAAATCTCCTCCCATAGTTTGCGTGGCAAATATTTTGTCATCCTTCAGGTCTCAGTCATATGTCATGTCTTTAAAGAGGATGTCATCTCTTTAAAAAATATATAAGTGTGTGTGTGTGTGTGTGTGTGTGTGCGTGTGTGTGTGTGCGTGTATGTATGTGTGTGTGTGTGTGTGTGTGTATTTATTTAATTTTTTTTTGAGACGGAGTCTCGCTCTCCGGCCAGACTAAAATGCAGTGGCCTGATCTGTGCTCACTGCAACATCTGCTTCCTGGATTCAAGCGATTCTCCTGCCTCAGCCTCCTCCTGAGTAGCTGAAACTATAGATGACTGCCACCATGCCCAGCTAATTTTTGTATTTTTAGTAGAAACGGTTTCACCATGTTGGCCAGGATGGTCTTGCTCTCTGGACCTCATGATCCTCCCACCTTGGCCTCCCAAGAAGCTGGGATTTCAGGTGTGAGCCACCGTGCCCTGCCATATTTTTTAAACAGACTGCAGTTGAGAATAATTGTGCTCAAGAGTCTACTTATTAAATGAAACTTCTACAAGAAATGTTATTTACATGGGAGAAGGAATTGTATATCTATATTTTTCAGGACTCTGTGCTCACAGCTGTGACAGTACCATGTGCTCAAAAAGGATATTTTAACAAATGAATAAGTTATAGACTGGAAAAAATGCTTTGAATTTCAATTTCTTCATTAATAATTTGGGATAATGGCATCTCCTGTTTGGGGTGATGATATTGCCTCCATTTCCTACAAGGTGACTATGAATGTAATAAAGTACATTGTTTGTAAAGTACATTATAAACTTTAGAATATTACTCAAATGTTGAATAAAACTAAGAGAAATTTATCTTACATATAGTTCCGTCGCCTGTTTGGGACTATTCTTGTTTTCTTGGTGTCTTCTCCTTCCAGTATGATATATCCCATGGCCTTCATGTAATTCCTAATTGAGCAAGGCCCCACTGCAGTGCTGACCTTGTCTTTACAGATTGCGGACTAACCAGTGGGCAAATTTTGACTCGTCTCCATCATGAAAAACTCACTCGTCAGTTCATTTTCCCATTCCCACAAGGTATTATAAAGTGACTGGTTAGTTGATTTAATATATCTTATGAAAATATATCGGTAATAGTTTCATTGCTTAATCTTTTCTAGAATTACATTAATTTTAACATAGGTCTTTAGGAAGTGACTTTTTTGGACATTGTGAGCTCCACTGACTTAAGAAAGTGACGTAATTTTGGGTAAGGCTGACGCAGGAGGATTCTCTTGAAAATGAACCTGTGACTGTGTAAATTGTCATTTATTTTACCTATTGCTTCAAAATGAAAAAATAATTTTAATATGAACTTAGTTGTAGAAAGATATAAAGAATTCCTGCCTATCACAATAGATGCCTTTATGATTTAACCAATCAACTGGTGGTTTGTGGTTTTTGTATGTTATGAATAAAACTGTCATAATATTGAAAAAGCTATGTGTGACAGAGACTGACATCTGTAGAAGCTAAGAGGCTTCATATAGTACAAATACAAATCCTAGACCTCTGTGGATTGCCTTTTGCTCCTCTGGAATGAAACATTTTCTAAAACAGCAATGCCATTCCTCTCTATGACAAATAGAATTAATATATTTCTAGCTAAATAGTTTCTTTAATACATAGCTGTTTAATCTTATATTACATTAAGCCCTAGATAATTACCTAGAAGAGGTGAGGGACAGGAGATACTATTCTTAAGTGTTATAGAATATTTTTGAAACATAGAGCAGGCTTACCCTAAAGTTTTTTCTATCTAGGCTCTGGAAAAGCTATTCTATGCTGGAGCAGCAGAAAAATCTAACTCAAGTTGAGCAGGAGCACAGAAGTAGACAGCTTTTTGTTTGAAAGATGATATTAATGGTTCATTAATACTACTTCAGTGTTGGAAGAAGAGAACATTCTATTATCACTTCTATCACACAAGTTCAATAATTGAAGATGAACAAAATCCAATAAAATTTTACTCTGAAATACCACCCTTTACTTTGTGGTACTTAAACATTAATTTACAAAGTACATAATGGAAAATAATTGTAGCATCCTCAAGAATAATTTGATGAAAAGTTGCAGATAATGAGATAGATAGTTTTTCACTCTTAAATTATTACTTCAAATTAGATTAGCAGTAACCTGCAGGCAATTCAGATCTTTGTAAAATGAGTCTTCCATCTAATATCCCTTCAAGGCTTTGGTTTTCTAGCAAAGCTAATGTTTCTTTTTATTTCCTTCAGAAAGAAAAAATGAGAATGAATGATGCTCATGGTTGAATTTTATGAATAACTTCATATCACTTTTTTAATGTATTTGAGCCTTTTTTCCAAGTATTTTTGGAGATTTGAATTTAAAGCAGAATATTTTAGGAGTACGTCCTTAGAATTTCACCATTTCAAGCTCAGTTTTTCAAGAGAGTTGCTAGGCTGGCATAGCTAAGGCCTGCTATGACCCCTTGTTCTTGTCTAGTTGCTGTATGTTTTCCTAAAACCACAGGTGTTTTTTTGGTAAGGATTTTGTTTGCTTTGGCTTATATATATGTAGCCTTATCTCCTTCTATACTTAACGAATATTAGGACTGTATACATAAATCCCCTGGAAACTTTTCCGACTCTTGGGATGTTTCATAATTCTGGTAATATCAATGTAGATCAATTTTATTGAGTTTTTTCTAGGTCGCTTCTGGATAATTGGAATATTTGGAAAATATTTGTTAACATTAGTGGTGACACATGTATTTTTAATGTCAGCTTGATACAGGAATTGTAGACATTCAGGTTACTGCTGAACCTATGACTATGCAGTCCTAACCCAAGAAACAAAATTTATGTAATTAAGATTCAAATAAATAGGATGTAGTTCCTGATCTCAAGCTGTTTGTGAACTATTCAGAGGAAATGTAACAAATGCTTGGGCACATACATTAAAAAAAGAAAACATGAGTTGATAACACAAAATTAAAAGATTATTAGAATTAATACAATATTGTTCCAGGTTAATTGTCAAATGAGTAATATAGGTATTAGACCCATGGATCAGGGATTTGAATATTTCTATGAATCAAGACCAGGGTCTCTGAAAGTTAACAAGGTCTGCCCAAGTTCTCAGTAAGATTTACTAATGGATTGACTGATAGTGACTAATGTGTGAACTACAGAAAAGGCATACAACTTGGCCACTTTTATGCTCCTTTGTGGAATAACATGATCTGCCCTAGGAAGAAGAGTGCTTTGGTGAGAAGATTCAAAATCCAGAATTAGTCATGAATAAATTACATGTCGATTTTTCTCTCTGTATGGTTTTTGAGTAACTTTAAAAGATCTTTCATCGATGTCCTTGGTGATTACTCATTCAGCAAATATTTTTTGAGTACCTATTATATAGTGGGCAGCATACCTAGTTTACAGGTATAATAGGGAACAAGACAGACATAATACTTGCTTCTATTGAGTATAAAGCCTGGGAGTAAATTAGACATTAAGTGGTAACACTGAATCTAAACACTTTTTCTAAATATGCAAAATTCCAATTCAGTAATTCAGCAAATATTTACTAAGCACCTGCTCTGAGTCTGTGGTTATGTTACCTATGGCAGGACCTATGTGACCTAGCCGGACCTCTACCCCGCTTTTGTTGCTCAAGGCAATGTCTACAAGACATAGCTGAATCCCTACACAGCCTTAACTTGGTTAGGAAACAGGATATCTGTGGTCAAAAGTTTCTTCTTGGAACTAAACCAGTTTAAACTTGCAAAATCCATGTTAGCAGTTTCCTCGACCTCTGATGAATTTCTAGGTTCACTATAATCCAAATTTCACAATAAATGGCACTCCACTGGATATCATGGCAGTTGATAATCACCATGACAATGACCAGAAGAAATCAAAAAAGGACAGAAAAGAGATGGCTCCTAGGAAATTTCCATTCCATTACCACGAAAAGCATAAATATTCCTCTACTTGTTTTTAATGCCCAGCCCCTTTACCAGAGATACCCTATATCTATAACTCCCTGGTTCTCTCTCAGGAGCTGATAAGTTGATTTGAGAGCCACAATCCCACTTCTACATTTCATGGCCATCAGATAAAGCCTGTACTGCTCAATGCTTACTTTCAGTTTTGTATATTCCCTTTGTAACACTGAACAGGAAAAGGCTCACCTTTGGGGGTAAGTGGGGCCCTCTGGTAACAGTTAGAGTACATCAGTTACCAAAAAAAGGTGAATCATCCTCTTCATGAAGTTTATATTTCTATTATGGGAATGAAGTTAAAAAATTCTTTTGAATAGTACTATATGCTGAAAGATGGGAATGCTATAGTACAGCAGGTGTGTGTGTGTGACACTAATGTGGAGGGAAATAATGGAGAATGAGCAGGAGTGGTGGACTGGTGGGGGCGGGCTGCTCACTTAAATAGAGGCATGGTACAGCTCATTGAGAAAGTGACATTTAAGAAACAGGTGAGGAGTTAGCTATGTGGATATATAGCAGAAGAATGTTCCAAGCAGAGTGAACAAACAGTGCAGAAGCTATATGGTGGAAATTCACTTAAGTATGTGAGAACAGCATTGTGGCTGGAGTAGAATAAATAAGGGGGAATTGGTCAGAGATAATGTCAAGAGAGTAGTTCAGACAGATGATGTAGATCCTAGTAGGCCATTGTATGAGGAGACATTGGAGAGTTTTAAGCAAAACAGCCAAAATTTGAGTATTGTATTCTGACATACATGGTGAAAGGACTGCTCTGTCTGCTAATCTCTGGCTTAACTTAGTGGGGTTGCGCTTATAAAAACAAGAAATTCTATTATGAAGCTATTGAAATCATTCATATAAGAAATGACAGTGGGTTGGAGCCAAGGAGTAATAATGGAAACAATGGAAAACAATTAGACTTGGAATATAGTTTAAAGAGAAGACAAACAGGATTTTCTAACAGACTAGATAGAGAGCATCAGAAAAAGATTTTTTATTTTATTTTTTTTTTGTCCTGAGCGAATGGAAAGATGAAGTGACCATCAACAGTGATGGGAAAGGCCACTTCAGGGGACAGATGGGCATCAGAGGTTCAGTTTGGATTTTTCTGAGTTTGAGATGTATTTAGACACTCAAGTAGAGATTCCACTAGGCAGTTTAATAAACAAATCTCTATTGTTGGGGAGCATTTTTGACTGGAGATTCACAATTGATGGATTTAAACCCATGAGCCTGAAGGAGACCACCCAGGGAGTGAGTATAGATAAAGAAGAGAAGAAAAGCTAAGACAGAGCTCTGGCCTACTCCAACATTATAAAGTCAGGGAGAGGAGGATGAAACACCAAAGGAAATGGGTAAGGAACAACGTGTGAAGCAGGAGGAAAACCAAGCAAGTGATAACTAATGATGCCTTACTATAAAATGAACCTTCAGATAAGGTGGTCCTTTAAATGGATCACATTTGGAAGTGTGAAAATTTCTGCAGCTCCTCTTTTTCATATGCCACCTCACAACAGCTATGTTCATTTCTGCCTTCACTAATGGGTCCACCCTGCAAAGGATCCACACAGAGCACCCCTGCTTCTTCCCTGCCACAGAATAATGGCAAGAGGCAGACCTGGCTACATGGGGCTTCGTTCTTTTCCATCAGCTTTCTAAAAGCCTGTGGGTTAATGTTAGAAACTGCTACTCCTTTGACCATAGAACACTAAGCTTTGCAAAGACTTTGATTAATCTTAATTTGATGGCCTTAGGGTGCATTTATAATAAAGTTCTGAAAATGTTCAGAAATTTTGGAACAACCATGATCACATCTACAATTTATTTTTGACACTTTTAAGGTTTTTCAATTTGATTTTTTTTCTCACAAGACAGAGCAAACTTTGTAATGATGATTAACAAGAACACTGTGACACTTACATGGACCTGGAAAAAGGCAGAATGCACCCCTTTTCTCAAGGCACAGAAACAATTGGAAGAGATGAAAGCAAAGAGTTCATGGGTTTGTAACCAAGTGGACCTATTCTTCTTGATTTATTGAAAAAGGCAGGACACACACCTAGCCATGTGCGTAAGCTTTCCTTTTCCCACTTTGGAGTAAAGAATGAAGTGGAATATGGCCAAGAGAGCCAGGTGTTTCTCCACTGCGATGTTTCCTGCTTCTCATTTCCCTTGTTCTCTTTGAAAGATCTTATTAAATACAATGATCTCCTTCTTTCAAAGGGAATGGGGCCTTTCCCAACCACTTTCTTCTAAGAGAGTTGTAAACTAAGTAAAACCATATGATCTTGTTGTCATAACTATTCATCTTGGGTAAGTGACTATTTTTAATAATCGAATTATTTGTTATCCAGAGAAGTTGAGGGTGACTGTACTTTACCTAACCACCTTTAAAACTACCTGAGGAATATATGTAAATATAAATATATATATAAGTATATATACTTATCCTGAGTGTAATTGATCTTATTTAATACTATTTAATTTATGTGGGGCTAGGCGCGGTGGCTCACACCAGTAATCCCAGCACTTTGGGAGGCCAAGGTGGGCAGATCATGCAGTTAAGAGATCAAGACCATCCTGGCCAACATGGTGAAACCCTGTCTCTACTAAAAATACAAAAATTAGCTGGGCATAGTGGTACATGCCTGTCATCCCAGCTACTTGGGAGGCTGAGGCAGGAGAATTTGTTGAACCTGGGAGGAGAAGGTTGCAGTGAGCCAAGATTGCGCCTCTGCATTCCAGCCTGGGGGACAGAGCAAGACTCCATCTAAAAAAAATAATAATAATTTATATGGAACTCTCATAAGGTATCTCATAAACTCACAAATCATAATTCAATAAATCTGACAAATCAATTTATGTACAACACACAACTGACAAATGATTAGTTTCAAAATGTATTTTAAAAATGTGCAGATCGATAAGGACTACAAAGGAAGCATAAGTATTTATTTACTACCTTGATTTCTAGCTAAGTCAAGTATAATGTTAGCCTGTGCTTTGCACACTCAGAAGCAACTGTGTCAATACTTTTCATTCCATTTTCTGGTCTCTGTTGTCAATTATAATTTAAATCAAGGCAGAACTAAAGATATTTGCAGTTATTTCCATAAGTATATCTTACATGCTTTTGGCTAGCATAGTTAGGTGCATTTCTGGAAAAATACTAGGTTTACAGTGGAAAAACCATGAAGCTAATCTTAGACATGTTACATTTGATTTATTGTTGTAATATTCAGTTAGGTGAAGTTTAGTAGCTAAGTAAATTGATCTGGAGCTTATAGAAGATGCTTGGCTGGGTGAGAAAGATACATTTGAGGGTGATCTTTTTAAGGGTGGGAATTGAATCCATTAAATTAAATTAAATCATCTTAGAAAGAGTAATGAATGAGAGAAGAAAAGGACTAAAGACCAAACCTTGAGAAGCTAAAACATTTAAAGATCAGAGAGAAAGAAAATGAACTTGCTAAAGACTCAGAATGAGAGGTCAGGGTGCTAGGAGAAGAATTATGTTTTCATGTTTTTGAATCCAAAAGATATGCTTCTTAAATATCCAGTAAGATTAAGACTACAGGCACTGAATTAATTCAACTTTCTATTGAGCACCTACTATGTGTCGATCACTTAACTAGGTGATAAGATAAAATGATGATTCCAAACTGACAAGGTCTCTCTCAAGAAGCTTATAACATACTGGGCAGTCAGCCCTACAAGCAAATTGTCATGCTAATAAATATGCAGTTATAAACTGAGGCACATGCTCTGAAACATATAAACATATAACACAAGAAGCTGCTTTAGATGTAGGGACAGAAAAGACTTCCCTGATGAATCTATTCTTGAGCTGAGGTTTAAGAATGAATAGAGGGAAAGTAGGTGAAGGTGAATGGTAAAGGAAAGAGCATTCCAGGTAGAAGAAACTATACAATAAAGACCACTGTGCCAAGAAGTAATGTGAAGATATTTGAAGGGTCTAAAAGTCCGGAATGGCAGAAGGACAGACAGCAAGGTGGAAAATCAAGGATGGTTGGCCTGCAGACATAGTTATGGGCCAGATGTGAGGGCCTCCTTGGCCATGTTAGAGGTTCTGGCCTTTATTTGAAGAGTAATGGGAGACTACGTATCCTCTTTAAACCAGCAGCTACCAGCACCAGGACCTGAAAAATAGAGTGTAGCATTATAGGACAGAAAACACACACACACACACACACACACACACACACACACACACACACACACACACACACACGAGTATGGTGAATAAAAATCAAAAGGAGGGAGTATAGGAAAGAAGAGAGCAATCAACAGCTTCAAATGGAAAGGTCCCGGAAGTCATCTGTGGATTTGGAGACAAGAGGTTATCGCTCTCCTTGACAGAGCCACGTCAGTGGTGTCGTTGAGGACAGAGAAGTAAATGGGAGGGCGGGGGAAGTGTTACCAGTTATTGTCTAGGTTTTGAGTAAAGAAAACTATTTCTAGTTACTGAATCTATATAGAGTAATAAAACCTATATATATATTATATTACCCTCCCCCAAATAATGTACTATCTGAAAAGCATTAGTGAGCAAATTGAAAATTAGCGAGTAATGAAAATTCTACATGGATGGCTGAAATGCAAGATTTTCATCTCATATTCCCTGGAAAACCACTGGAAATCCTTGGATCTTTCACCTGTCCCTCTGCAGTCTCCTTACTTACAATATCTTTCTCTTCTTTTCTTCTTTCCCACCACAAAACACCAAACCTTGCTACCTCCGGTATCCTTCAAATCAGCCCCAGCCTTCAGCCCCATATCAATACTCCAGAAATGAAAGTTCTCCTGCTGATCCAGCCACCTTAGAAGATATTTTTGTGATCATCTTCTATTGCTGATTATGATTTTAGGCCTCTAATTCCAGAAAAAAAGCAGAATAACCTCTAAGTAAGGATTACATAAATTTAATTTTCCTTTTCATTTATAACAAATACACATTCGGTTTATATAATATAGCTCATTCTTAACAGCCAGAATCATTTCTCATCTACCTATTTGATTTGATACATTGTTCTGCTTCTCAGTTATAGAATGATTTCCAAAATAAGACAAAGTGCTCTATAATTTTGGGTCCAGTAAATTCCACAGACAATTCTAATCATCAAAATTTATTTCCACAAACCTTTATGGAACCCTACTATGTGGAGGGATTGAGTCAGTAATGAGAATACAAAATGATTAAAAGCATGACCCCTGTCCTGGAGGAAGTTGTATGTAATACAACAACAGATAAATTATAGTTCAGAGTGGTAAATGCCACATTCATGTTTCAGAGCTTCTATCAGCCTTTTATCCTATGATGGATTTGTGGAGGGCTTTAGTATGGCAAGGCTCTGATTTTGCAGAACTTGGTATTTTACTAAAAGATTACTGTTCAGTGGGTTTTTATGCTTGTGGAGGAAAAACATGGTTAATTACTCAGGATGCCTTGATTTTCCTAAATTAAGTTTATAAACACACATACAATGAAACCAAAACAACAATTTTTAAAATCGCTAATGGGATCCTGGGTAAAAATACATTTTTATATTGTTAAAAGTTATTTTTAACTGCCAATCATTTGTTAGGTACTGAGGAAAGGGCAGTGGGGAGAAAGGTTACCTACTCTTATAAAACATAGTCTAATGAGAGAGCCAAATAGCAAAAAAATCCATAAGTTTGAATAGTGACTAAGCGTTATGAGGAAATAATAGAAAGACATGAAACGCATACTGTAGATGAAGGTTGATGAGACAGTTCAGAGTCCTGGATGCATCAGTGACATGTTTACAGATCTGACTGGCAAGAAGGAACAAGCCACATAAAGATATAATGAAGCCCACTCCAAGAAGGGAGAAGAGCAAGTGTAAAGACTCCAAATAAGAAACAGTTTGATGTTCTGGAGAAACAAAGTGAAGGCCAGCCTATCTGAAGTGTAGGAAATGAAACAGGGAGTGGTGTGAGTTAGGAATCAGAGAGGTAGGGAGAAAATAGATCATATAGAGTTTCTTGGGCCTTGGTAAGAATTTGGGGTGTATGCAGGCACAGTGGGAAACTATAGAAGACTTCAAACAGGGCAGAGACAAGAAAGGTTTCATTTGTCATAATTGATTACACACGCTGTTGTGAAGTGAATGCATTGTAGAGGTGCAAATGTAGAAACAGGATCAGTGATGTGCTGTTAACGTTTTAAAATGTTCTTTCTAGAGGGAAGAAGCAGCTCTGGTTTGATTACTGATTTCCATAGTTGTTAATATGTGAAATCATGGCCAATTTCAAACTACCAACATGACATATATTGACTTGCCAAACTCTTGAGAAGTTAATAATTTGTTTTCATGAGTTGGTATGGGCTGCTTACAGCACTCTACTGATAAGGAAGCTAGTGCAGTAGTCCAATAAGGAGGTTTATGGAGGGTGGTCATATTAAAAATAGAGGGAGGACAGATACAAGATACATTTGGGAGGTAAAACCCAGAAGAATTATTATAGGAGTGAATTGGTGAGGGTTGAGTGGAAGAAAAAGAAAACAATAAATTTGACCTGAGCAACTACGTATGAATGTTTTGAGATAGGAGGTGGACTCAACTCTGGAGGTGGGGCTCAGACACTGGACCAAATTGAGGACTAGCTAAAACAGGGATGGAGTGAAAGCAGCTTTCCATAAGGCATGCCCACCAGTGGGACATGCCATGCCTTGCATGGCAATACTTGGGAGTTACTGCCCCTTTTCATGGCAATGACCTGATGACCCAGATGTTACTACCCTTTTCCAAGAAATTCCTGCATAAGCCATTCCTTAATCTGTATGCAATTAAAAGTAGGCATAAATATGACTGCAGAACTGCCCTGAGCTGCTACTCTCAGCACACTGTCTAGGTAACCCTGCTCTGCAGGAGTAGTCACAAAGCTGTAACACTGCAGCTTCACTATAGCTTTCTTCACTATAGTTTTCTTCTACCTGGCTATTGGCTCACCCTTGAATTATTTCCTGAGTGATGCCATGAACCCTTGAGGGCTAAGTGCCAGTTTGATGCTCACATGTCCTGTGTCAGTTCTATTCCTGAAATGCATCAGTTCTATTCCTACTAAGAGATGGGGTAGGTTTTGGGAGAAGTTACTTCCAGGATGAAGTTTGGCTTTGGTCACATAAGGATTGAGCTATTTGACAAAGTCAACATGTCAAATAAGGTAACTACAGCTAAGAATCTAGAGCCCACAAGAGGTCAGGGATAGAGATATAAATTTGAAAGTAAATAGCAGAAAATCTTTTAAAAATGAATCTTTGTTGTTTTCAGGACTAATTATAAAGCCAAGTTTTTACTTTCAATCAGTCTATCACAGATATAAATCTCAAAATGCAAACTTAAGTATGCACTATCATAACTCCCTTTAGTTTCCTAATGCCATTGCATTTTGAACAATTAGCTGCTTTCCTGCAAGGTGGCAGCAATGTAATTTCATTTAATTCAGAGACCCTGTTTTGCATGTAGTAGCATCTCATTTTCTGGGGTCTTATATAACCAAGCTGTCATCAGTGAGAATCATTCGAATTTTTGAGTTGTCAATTATCCATGGTAGCATCCAATAATATTTCTTATTTTCTGTGCATTTAAATTTTTTTTGTCCACTTATTTGTTGTTGCACTGATCATCATTTATGCTATCAGAGTCTATTTAATGTTCTGAGTTTCTTTCAGATACTTAACGTGTATACAGATGACTGCTAGTTCCTGCCACGCTTGGACCCAAAAATCTGT
Organism: Sapajus apella; assembly: GCF_009761245.1. NCBI lineage: Eukaryota > Metazoa > Chordata > Mammalia > Primates > Cebidae > Sapajus > Sapajus apella. Next base: position 2,155,982 of record NW_022437006.1, read on the forward strand.
GGAACTCTCTCAAGTCCTTCATCATTTGAATGACATTCCAGGGGCACACAAGCCACTGTACTTTCCTGTAGGAAGCTCTCAGACCCTTCCTAAATTTATTTTACCTAAACACGTGATTCAGACATTTTTACTCTGGAGTGTTGAAGCCTCTTTTGAATCTACTCAGGAAGTAAGGGATAAGACTTCGTTCTCCAAGTCCACAAACTTCTCAAGAATTTCTGTTGCTATCCACTTCTAGAGACTGATGAGACCTAAATTTCCAGGGGTTTACACAATTTCTTCCCCAGTAGTTGCAAGTTGATACCTATGAGTCAGATCAGGCCTAAAGCCATGTTTTATCTGGCCCTAACAGTGCTGTTTTAAAAGTTGAATGAGTGACATTTACAAATGAGAAAACTTCAAGAGAATTCAAAGTTCTTGCTTCTTTTGGAATCTTCAAAGTTTGGGGACCAATAGGTCTTTGTTCCCATGTAGCAGTAGTTGCCTGGACATAAATGGTATCTTGTCTTTTGATGGGTTGACACTGTCTAGTTATTCATAGCTGCTTTTTATGAAGGTTGATTATACAAATTGGGTCATTCTTGTCATACCCAACTAAAATAGATTGGAGATGCTGGGGTTGGGGAGAAGAAAGTGCTCAGGATACATAACATTGCTCCAAAAGTGTGATTCTCTGCAAGCCCCGAAGCTTCCTGTTACAATCTGAGACCAGTTATGTCTAATAGCTCTGAAGCAAACTACTGTTGACTCTCAAGACTAATTACACTTACCATCAATTACTCACCAATCAGAGCAGCTCCTCAAGATTTTACTAATACCAATGAACTTTCTTTTAAGATAATATGTAACATTTCTCTTTTTTATAAAACCCCAGCCTTCTCTTTATCTTTCAGACATACAGAAGACCACGGATCTGTGTGTATGCCCTGAATTGCAATTCTTGCTTCTTAAATAAAACATTCAATGTAGAGATTTATCTTTACATGTTTATTTTGACTTTGACACTTCCATTTTTATTGGCCCCCGAGGCTAAGGACATGTGTCATTTGTCATCTGCGCCATTCTTTTGCTACTTTCCCCCTCACATCTGGTCTGTTTCACTCATCTACTGTAACTGCTTGAACTGTGTATGCATTTGCATTTGTGATTGAATTTTACTCTTTCATATAGTTTTGACCAGCAGATTAACTGTTACTCATAAGGTGTTTTCCATAGTCTGTTAATGTATGCTTTTTCATTTGTTGCATAAATGCCAATTATTTACTTTTATTTTCCCTGCTTTCTGTTATGAAATCTATTTTCTGAGCCAATAATTATTGTGTAAACTACTGCATTGAAGGAAAGGTGAAGGGGGCTGGAGGAGGAACTAAAGGGTAAAATGATGGCATAAGATATCAGTAATGTTACAACGTGCTTATTCTTTTTTTAGTGGTATCAGACTATATATAATCAGTAAACAGTAATCACACCATTTATTTTAACAGAGTGAATTTCATAGAAAAAGTTCCTATATTAGTGAATTGCAAAGGCAAAGAGTGGCCACAAAAATATCATGAAGTTAGCAGCCACAGGAATTAGTTAATTGTTCCCATGTCTAAGGGCACAGGAGGCTGAGGCAGGAGAATCACTTGAACCTGGGAGGCAGAGGTTGCAATGAGCCAAGATGGTGCCACTGCACTCCAGCCTGGGCTGTAGAGCAAGGCCCTGTCTCAAAAAAAAAAAAAGAAAAAAAAAAGAAAAGAAAAGAAAGAAAAAAGGAAAGGGGTTAAAATTATTTGGAATTATTAATATTTAGAAGCTTAGAAGAAAGTCTTTGAACCTAGACCTCTGAGGAGGAGGTGCTGCTCAGCTGAAGCTGGTGTCTATGAGCTCAGAGGAGGGGGTACTATGAGGTCGGGATGAGACCTCTCAGGTGGGTGCCAGCTCTCTGGTGCTGGTATCTCTTACTGGGGGGTGGTAATTTTGGTTGCAAGTGTTAGAAAACTGCATACTAAATTCAGCAGTTGTCAATGGAACAAACACACTTTCTAGTGAAAAAGAAGCCTTGCTGGAGTGACACCAATAGCAGAAAGCCAAATAGAAAAAGGAAAAACAATGTCTCATTCTTTCTCTAGCCTTCTAATGTTCTAAGTGACTTTTTTGCCAGACCCTAACATGGAGCCAACTGTCAAAAGAGAAATGTGCCTTGCAGACAGTCAGCAAGCAAAAGCAGGGTAGAGAAAGATTGGCTTGAAGCTAAGAAATAACTTAATAACGAATATATTAGCAAATCGTTTGTTCTTACCAACAGCAGCAGAAACCATAAAGCCATACTTGTAATCTGTACACTCTCCATCAACTGCTGAGCAAACAGTTCATTTCCAAGGCCCCTAAAGATCAGACACACATAAATGAATTAGTTATGAAACAAGATAAACATATCCTCAGAATATATTAAAGATGATAGAAATTTATTTTTCTTTCATTTAATAGTCTCAGACTGAAAATTTCAGTTTTCTGGGGTAAGGGGTTGCCTTGTTCTAAGTGATCATTCAAAGATTCAGGTGCCTTTCTTCTTATTGGGCACCATGCTTTGCAGTTGTTTGCCTTCCTGATTAAAGGGGATTATGGGTTAATTTATATTCCAACTCATGGGAAAGGGAAATGGAAAGAAATTACAGGCAACAATTTTCTAATAAGCAAGTGAAGAAGTTTTTCACATGCCACTTAACTCATATGCTATCAGAGAAAACTGACACATGACAAGAACTAGCTGAAAGACAGGTTGAACATATAATCTGGGCAGTTATGTATTCATGAAGTAGGAGAAAAAAGGATAAAAGGATTTGAGGGATAGCTTGCAGTTTTCTCAGTAAATGTAGACAATAGGCAAATTAAAAAATCATTTACAAATTTTCTCTAAAAATGTTTCATTCATACCTTTCCCTCTGTTCTCCTTCCCTGGACCTAAGGATCAGAGAGTAATTTGCTTACACTAAGATAAACTTCTGGTAGACCCTGAATAAAAGTATAGATGGCTTTATGTTTATAAAAGTATCTTTGATTAAAGGCAGCAAATGATGGCACTTCATCCTAAATCTTGTTATGACTTCTTCCTCTGCAAAATTATCTAATAGTTCTTGTAACTTCTAGCAAAGAGAGAAATAGATGCAAATAAGACATTTAGTTTTATGACTATCGTGAATCAACTCTTGAGCCCTTTTCTGGCTGCCAAAACCACCCCAAACTTCTCTTAACTTTAGCATGACTAGCTGTAGGTTATCTTTGCAGAGACATCATTTCCTCATAAACAAAGCTCAAGAAAAGGTTATTTTGCATCCTTATATGTGAAAAACTAAATTAGCTCCTTATCATTTTTGTAGACCATTTATTCCACAGATTTCAACTGTTCCCTAAAGATCACAAGGCTCTCTAGTTTTAATCAGTTCATATTGCAAACAGAGAGAGCAATCTCAAACTCACATAAACTTTGTAAAAGATAAGAATCACAGGCCAATAACACAGGCATGCAAAAAATGACTTTACTTTTATAGAACCCATTTTTCCTATTCTGAGTTTCTGTTTCTCATCATTGTATCCTCAGGATGTAACCAATGCCTAATACAGCATAGGTATTCTATAAATATTTGTTAAACTAATGAAGGCTAAAATCAAAACTGATCTAAATAAGGTAGCTGTAATTTCTCTATAATAATTAGCAAAATATAAAGAAGTAGGAGGAAATTTAGAACAGTAAATGTTACAGGGGAAATATATGACTTCAATGAATCTTTCCTGTGTCTAATAGATCTTTATCTGAAAGCAATTCTGAACTTATTTACTTACCTTTTCTTTGGCCTTGAAGTACTAAATAATTACAGTGAACTTGATATTTTAAAAGATTTCCTCTGTCTTGCCCTAGGGCCCCATATAATTTTTTTTTGTTTTACATAAATAACAGTAATACCAACAAGGAACAAACTGAAATACTCTAAAGATGTTTGTTGTGATAATGACATTGTACTTGCATTTATGAAAACACAGCCACAACTGACTTTATAATAAGAGTATTTACATAAGTAAATACAGCAGGGACATCATTAAATGGCGTAAGAGGGAGGCAGAGCTGAAAGTCTGCATTTCCCATTTCCCTAACCAGGAATTGTGAAGCTCCAGTTACAAGATGATAAAGCATTATATGCCAACTCTTGCAGGTTTTCATGACTAAAGAGAGTGCTGGGTTTTTTTCTTTCCTCCGGTATTTAGAAAGGAAAAAGTGAAAACGGATAGAAGAAATATAAGATTTGATACCTTACTTTATTTTTCCTTTGTATCTTGAATAATTGAGAGTTTTATTATTTGTGTTATATATACTTAAGACACAATAGATGTGAATTTCAGAATTTGTAGATATCAGTTTCTAATAAATCTCTCTCAAATTTTTTCATAAATTAACTTTATTTCTTTTTAGAGGCCCCATTTCACCAGGTACAGAAATGTAATCCCAGGCAATTCAGGGCTTTCTTGCCAAATCCCCAGGACTGTGTACCTGGAGGAGCAGCCTTAGTAGTAGCAAGACACTGAGTGCTGGCAGTGGAGCATCACGAGCATTCGTGATGGAGGCATTCAATGAGAGTCCTTCATTCCCTCTGGTCCTCACTTGTCATTCTGTGTAAGTTGCTGCTGCTTTGTCTTATTCCCATTGGCATATAGTCTCCTTTCCTTCAAAGCTTACATGCTTATTTGGGAAATAAGAGACTTTAAATAATAATACAAATAACTGTAAAACTTACAACTATGGTAAGTACCACGGAAACAAGTACAAGGTGCTATAAATAAACATAATAGCAAGGCTTAGACGAGTTTAAGGGAAAAGTAAGTACTTTCTTGAGGAAATGATCATTGAATGGAGGCCTAAAGATGAGTAATAATTAAAATATTAATTATGTGGAGTAGAGGCTAGTTGTGTGAAAACAAGCTATGAACAGAAAACATCTTCGAAGGTCTATGAATTAAGGCCAACTTGAGAAATCAAAGGAAGTTCTGTATGGCTCCAGCATAAGAGTAAGGAAACAATGTTAGAGGTAGCATTTGTGACAGTGTTTGTAGGCCATGGCAAGGATTTTAGTTTTTTAACCTAACATCAAAGGAAGCAGAATTGTTTTAACTATCTGGTGTATATGGGACTACAACATATGATTAGATTTGTTTTGAAAAGATTGCTCTGAAATGTGCATAACAGATTAGAGGAGGTAAAAAAATGTGTTTGAAGAAACAGGGATGGTGGTAACATGAGCTAGGATAATGTTATAATAAAGAGTCGTAGCAGATATTGCGAAGGCCAGTTTGATGACTTGATGTATGAATTATATCTGGGGGTTGAAAGAGAGTATCAGGTCAAAAAGGACTCTCAGTTTACAGGCTTCTAGAACAGAATAGATGGAACTGCCTACCTTTTGATAGGATCAAATTTAAGGATTGATACCACATATTTCATTCCTATAATACGGGGTTTGAGTTGACTTTGAGATATCCAAGTACAAAAGTTAAGGCAGATGGTTGCAAGGATCTTGAACTCATGAGAAAAACTCTCTGATGCCTTGGGATTCAAACCATCACTTGATTAAGGTATGGTAAATGAAACTCTCTAAATGATTCAGTATAACTTTTGCCATGGACATACACATATTTCTATACTATGTCTGTGCAGATAGAAATCAAGTGAAGAATGGTAATGTCATATAGGAAAGAAAAGGATGGTTTAGGGGAAAAATTTGGCAAGATTTAACCTTAGTATTCTAATAAACTAAATCACTAGTTTTCTTTTTTTTTTTTTTTTTAAACAGGCTTCTGACTGATATTCATGCAGACAACATAGTTTTAAGGGTGGGAGCATTTACCAGTGATTTATTGTGTGAACAAATATAAAAGTCTATAGGTAAAATAAATAACCCATTTGGAAAAGCCTCTGTAATTAAAAAATGAAAACATCTTCCTGAAGATACGATCATAGGATTGCACAAACTTTATGTCAGATGGCAAACTCCTCAAGGACAAGGTATCTGATCTACTTTTTCTTTCTTTAATGGCTAGAATGGCATCTAACATACAACGACACAACATTTGATGCTAATTCCTGGAACATATGCATGCAGCAGCACTGCACAGGGATATATAAATTATGCTATGTTCACCAATAATTTTATACAAAGTTTTTCTTTTGCTAGGTGAGCTTTTCCTCTCCAAAGAAGGATTTCTGAGGAGACAGAACTGGAACTTTCTGTCCTCCCAATACCTGTTGCCAGGCAACAGGCATCTGGCAGTTCTTCTGTTAATTTTCAGGAGCTAGCCCTTCAGTTGCTTAAACCAAACAATGAACACTTAAGGAAAGCACCTAAACCCACATGCGAACTTGGGGGCCATGAAGTTTTATACCTAGAAGAAATATTTAACTTATATAATAACATTTCAAAGTCACATTTAACAATTTCCTTAAAATGTCATTATTATTCAATCACGAGTTTATTAATAAAATATTAAAGAAAGAGAACAATATTTTCATAGAATTAAAAATTAAGAAGTATATAATAAAATGTACTTTGGCTCACAATTTCAATTGTTGAAAAATTATAAGTCATTATCATTTATTATTTCTTGTTAAAATCTGATTTTGTGGTTTGGTTTCAGTTATTTATTTTATACAAAAGCTGTTTTTATATGTAATAACATAGATATTTAAATATCATAAATAGTATTTACTAAAAATAGCAGACCTTGAACTTCTGTTTATTACTAAAAGGTAGCAAGAGGGTTCATATTTGCCCTCTCAGTTGAAAGAGTTTAAAAACTAGACAAAACAAATAAAATGACAATTTTCAAAACACTGGATGTTAAACAGTGATGGAAAATAATTCCTGAGAGAGAGGCAACAAATGTTGAGCTCTGCAGTTACTTCCTGGAGTGAGTTTCTACAACAGAGCAGAGGGAAGAACTCAGACAAAGCCAATTGGTCTTTCTGAGTTGGGGAAATAGAGCAGAGAGTTAGGAAAAACCAAGGAGTTTAGCGTAGTGGAGAGAAGAAAGCTTTACCTCCAGAAATTTGCAAAAGGTTCCCATTAAATATTCAGCTGAGGGCTGATCAAAGACTTGTTTGAATAAATTACCTGAAGCTGGGGAAAGAAGCACTTAAAAGACTTGGAACAGTTTCTGGATCTTTCATAGGGCTGGGAATAGCTTCTGTACCCAGTAGCCATGGTTGAGGAAGGGCAAAGGCTGGACTATAATTTATGGTACTGGTTAGAGTAATCAGAAGGCTATTGTCTCAATGGTGATTCAAAATTAGCCATAAACATAATGCTGCTCTGGTAAAGCGTAAAAATCCTTAAATCCAGTCTAAATGGATGAAAATATTTAACAATAACTTCACCATTTCAGAATAAGCCTACTTACAGTAATATAAAAATATTTAATGTAAAACAAGGTACATTACAGTGTCTGGCATCCAATCAAAAATTATAAAACTCACGAACAAATTAGAAAATTTTATTTATGATTAGGAGCAAAGTTATTAAACTAAAATCAACACAGTATGATAGAGTTAGTAGAAAAGAACATTAAAGCAGTTATTCTAACTATTCTAACTATTCAATAGAAATATATTGAAGGATCTAGAGGAAAGATTGAAATGGCTTGTAGAGACATGGAAATTATTTTAAAAGTTAAAATCAAACTTCTAGATATAAAAACTATAATGCATAAGAGGAAAAATACAGTGTATGTCATTAATGGCAGAACAGACATTGCAGAAAAAAATATTATGAACTTGAAGAGACAGAATGAGCACAGCATTGATAAAATGTGGGGCAATTTCAAGAAATGAACATTCTTCTTGAAATGTGTTTGACTTGGAATTGGACACATTTGGGGAGTAGTGTGAAGGACATGGAGACCAAAAGGAAAGGCTAAAGAGGAATAGAAAAAAATATTAGAAGAAATAATGACCATTTTAGCCCCAAAATTTGATAAAAACGATAAACTCACAGAATCAAGAAGTAGAAAACCAAACTAAAAAGCAGGCATAAAAGCATGAAGAAAACTACACCCAGGCACATCATAATCAAATTGCTAAAAGTGAATAAAATATAAATGGGACAAATAAAAAACAGAAAGATGGTAGTTTTTAACCTTAACTTATTAGTAATCACATTAGAAGGAAAAGATTCATGTATTGAATAAAATAGCAACATCCAGCTATATGGTACTCACAAAACATATTTTAAATGCAAAGACAAAAATAGATTAGAAATAAAATGATGGAAAAGGCGTATCATGCTAACACTAATCAAAAAACTGTAATGGTTGTATTAAAATCAGACACAGTGGATTTCAGAGCAAAAATATAAGCAGATATATAGAGCACAACTTTATAATGATAAAGGGATACATTCACCAAGAAAACATATTAATATTAAAAGTTTGTATGCCTAAAATCAGAACATCATAGTACAAACAAAAATAGATAGAATTGTAAGGAAAATAGACAAATCCTCAATATTCAACAGAATAAGCAGACAAAAATGTCAGTGAGGACACTGAAGACATGAAGAGCACAGCAACCAAATTGTCTAGTTGACATTTAAAAGCCCTTCACTTGACAACAGCAGAATGTATTCTTTTCAAGTACATGAACATTTACCAATATAGACCATATCTGAACCATAAAATAAGTCTCAAAAATCTGAATGGATTCAAGTCATGCAATGTCTATTCTCTTATCACCATGAAATTAAATTTAAAATTAATTAGAAAAAGATGAAAAAAATCCTCAAATATTTGAAACTGAATAATACACTTTTAAATAACCCATAGGCCAAAGAATAAGCCAAAAGGTAAATTAGAAGGTAATTTAACTTTAAATTATATTATGTTCAACAATAATTTTATATAAAGTTTTTCTTAAAAAAATGAATACAAATACAAACATAAAAGAATTGTGGGATGCAGCTAAGAAATAGAAGGTAAATGAATAAACAAGTTGTAAAGTATTCATAACTTGAAATATGACTCAGAAATAAGTAGGAATGGACTTTTGATATGCATAACCATAAGGAAATATTAAAATAATTATGCTGAATAAAATGAGCCAGACAAAAATAAGTACATGTTCTATGATTCCATTCATATAAATTTCTAGAAAATGCAAATTATTTATAGTAATATAAAGCAAATCATCATTGATTTCCATGTGACAAGGGGTAAAGGTCAGGAATGGGCAGAGAGCAGAATTATATACTAGAATCAGGCACCATTGGGGAGGTAGTGTAAAAAACATTTTTATTGTCTTAAGTTGATGGTTTCACATACACAAATATATGTCAAAATGTCAATTTGTATATTTTGAATATTTGTAATGTATTGTATGTAAAGTATATATCTAATATACTTATTAAAAAGAAATAATGACAGTAAGTGGTGACAGTAATGAAATAAAATAGCATAGCCTGCTTCTACATAAATCCTGAGAGAGAAGACACAGCACAAGACTTCAGATTATAAAAATCTCACCCTAGGAAACACCCTCTCCTGGTGGAGTGAAGATAGTGTTCCTCAGGAAACAAGTTAGCAATTCAAATACAGGTTGGTTTGCCACTGATGTGTTGTACATTCTGTTGCTCAAAGCTTACAGAAAATCTTCCAGCTGTCATGTAGTTTCTATTTTAACCGAGCTTAGCATTTTCCAATTTGTAATGCTGTACTTCAATATCTGAAGACGTGATTATCTTATTAAAATAATGAATACTGTAATAACTTTGATAGGATGAGTATTTAAAATGCATTTATACAAAACTCAGTAAGCTAAGTAAGTAGATGTTTTGTCCCCAATTAGATGGTGGAAGATATCAACCACTGTGAAGCTTGTAAATGATTCCTAGATTTTAAGGGCTACTAGACTAGTTTACTGACATCAGATGCCAAGCTTATTTTGGTCAGTGATATATGCCCAGAGCTTAGCACAGCATCTTTCACAAAGTGAAGGCTCAGCAAATGCTTTTTGAATACCTGAATGCATCACAAGTGGGACTGCAGAGTCTGGAGTTGAAATATCATTTGTATTAATAGGAAAAACAACAGAAGCAGCAGCAACAACAACAAAACACATTCTATATCTATGGTACAAACATTTACATAAGATCAAGTAATTTAATTTGTTTTTACAAAATGGAAAGATGTCTCAGGGTCACAGGTTGACGCTAGACCTCATAGTTTATATGGTTAGTAGGGTGGCCTGTCACTGATATTTTCCGGAGGATCTTCTCTTAGTGAAAAAGTTGATGCTGTAACATCCAAAGGTGGTAGCATCAGTGAGTTGTTGAGAATAGTCCCGACTCTAGCTTGGAAAATTCAATGCCTTGGCCTAAAAGCAACTCGAATCACCTCCAGTCACAACCCATATGTGGGAATTAATTTGCCCAACTTAAAGGAAGATGAGGTGGCCACCTTCCAAGGTGATTGGAAGGACAGAAGAAAGACGTATTAATGAATATGAGTAAAGCTTATATAAACAAGCTCTATTCCCTACTGTTCTGCTTACAGACTACTCTCTCCCATCAATTATATTATTATGCAAATGAAGTAAATAGAAATAAGTAGCAAAACATGAGGTTTCACTAGCTAAATTTTGGTGGAAGGCCTAGGAAACAGGCTGGGTTACAGAACCCAGTAAGTTAGGGGAATTTGAGTAATGGAGATATGCGCTCTTTCACAGATATGTCTGTGATCAATGCAGATAAATCCTAACCCCCGTCACTTCTTCTCTTTATCACTACCTTAAAAGAACTCATTCTGACATCAGTTGCTGAAAACCAAGGAAGTTTGTTGCTTTGAGTGCTGACTTAACCCCTTGTTTCCATCAAGGAGATACTAGACCACTCAATGGGAATGAGAAACTGTGACTTAAGAATCATTTTTTTATAAGGTAAACAAGGACAAAATGGGAAGTTAAAATGGAGGATTATGTTACTTTTGACAAGAAATGTTTGAGAGCAAAAGGATTAAAGTATACTAAAAAAAATAGAAAAAAAATGAACAAGAGTTTATAGATTTTTTTTTTCAGCTACAAGACTTGCTGTATCTTGCCAGTTGCTTCTAGGCTCTAGCATAAGGCTCCCTGGTTGGTATTTCAAGGAAGAATTACAAATAAATTAGGTAACAACAACAAAAAAAAAAAAAAAAGAGAGAGAATAGTCCCAATGGTTTCCCCTCCCATTAAAGTTGAACCCCAGTGGCTATCATGTTCTACCTACAAGGCCCTGTAGGTCGTGACTGTCTACCAACCTCAATTTGCACCATGTTTCACTTTCCCTGCTATTATTTATCACACCTGCCTCCTTATCACTCACAGAATGTGCTAAGTGCATTCCAGTCATGAAACTTTTGCAATTCTTAATTGCCTTAATTGGAATATTCTTTTTTGCTATTTTGTAGGATTCTTTGATTTGATCCCAAATTGAATTTAAGATTTAAAACACACACACACACACACACACACACACACACACACACACACACACA